>NC_072490.1:39887500-40201250 GCF_027574615.1 Eptesicus fuscus | reverse complement strand
CATTGGGACTGATTTTATGAGAATGGCTCCCAAATTCAAGCATCATCAGCCGAGCAAGTAATGCACTGTCAAAACCTTCCAGCTCCCCGGGATCTAGGTGATTTATCTCCTGGGAAACTTTTATAAATGAACATATTTTTCCTATCCAATAAAGAAAAATGAAAGGTACACTTAGACTCATGGCTTCAGAGAATAAACAATGGTAGAGGGGCTTACTTATGAGGAAAGATTAAAAGAGCTTAGGGACAAATGCAGCGGGAAATAATGATAGCCTGTGAATATTTGAAAGAAATAAAAACAGAAGACAGTGAAATTACAGTATTTAAAATGGCCCAGGAGGGGATAACTAAGAGTAATGGGATGAAAATAATGGAAACATTTAGGCTTATTCTCAGCGACATCTTGCTGGCAGTGTTCGATGATAGACTCATCTCCCGAGGCAAGTGACGGAATTGCTGTCACCTTGGGAATTTGAATCTGGAGTGGAAAAATACATAGATGTGGTGGCAGACAGAGCTCTGCGGTGGCAAAGACATGGAGTCAGACTCATTTGTTCTCACTGTTTGTTCTCTTGAAATGCTAAGATTCTCAAGACAAATAACACTCAATGGCCGTCCTTGATTACCTCAGCATCTGTGTATGTATCATTTATAAAGCTTCACGTATGTCCTCAGAGAATGTTTTGTCTGATTTATGCTCTGTGGAAGATAATTTTTTTTCTCATCAACGATGCCTCTTTGTTCTAGTTATTGGTTCGATGTGTCATTTTTGACATATGAATCTTATGCTTTTGATTATAATATGTAGCCTCAGACAGGTGCAAAGGTACCCAAGAGTGACACCACCTAAAGGGAAGGGGGTGGCAAAGTACACTTTGGAAACCAAAATGCCACTACTTGCAGAGAAATGTAAGCACACATAGGGGATTGGCATCTGATGTCAGAGAGTCAACTTCTAAGATCCAATGGACTCCCTCAATAGTATGATGTCCTTTTGTGAGTAGAGTCTTTTTTTGGGGAGTGGGGGGGGGGGGGGATACAATATCTGCAGTGTTCTCCAGCTTCTAAAGAAGATTCACAAACCCCCAAATTTAAAGAATAAAAGTGAAGGTGAGCATTTGAACCAGATAATCATTGAAATTCCATTTCTATAAGTTTTGATGATGCTTGGGAGAAAAATTAAAAACATCTTAGCATTTATTTCTCAGAAGAACTAAATATATTTTCATTATTGTCTAGTTCTCCTTGTAATAAATAGTCTCTGATCACAACTGTAGAAGGAAGAAGTGGGTTATTTGTATGCCTCAGCTCAGGATTTGGGATATACTCTACCTGATAACATTTTTTAAATGAATTTATTTTTGTGAGACTGACACATGCTCTCATTAAGGAATTAATGAAACGTGGAAAAGCACACAGCAGAAAATTTAAAAAATCACCTAAAATGAATCCTACTCTACAGATATGACTGTTATTACCATTAGGTGAGTGCTCTCCCAAATGTCTCTGTGTACAGAGAGATACATTATTACAAACCAGAAAAACTCTGCAAAACTGGCATTATTATATAAATACTAATTATCAGAATGGTTAACTTAATGCAAAATTTAACAAAAATAAAAGAAAGTCAAAGAAACAGATGGAAGTGAATATCAAATAATTATTCACTATACAATGTATTGCTTTTCTCAATGATCCCTCAAAGTAAAAAAATAGTATTGTGAAAAACATTAAGAGACTGGTATCATTATTCTTTTTAAATAATATTATAATTTTATTTCCTACCTTCCTTATTAAAATATTAGAAAACTAGCATTCTCCTACTTTCTTTAACCACTACTTCCAAACTTCCTAATATAGTCTTATTCTTAAATTTATTTCAGCTCTGAAATTCCTTTTTATTTATTTTTAAATTGTCTTGGAGCTCTTGTTTTATTTAATTTAGTTACTTAATAAAATACTCTCTAGTACAAACATTTGTGGGGAATTTTCTTCTGATATTTGAGTTATTTTTTTTTATTTCATATTGGGTTCACCAGTTATTATTTCTATCTATTGGAAAATGTTCTCAATCTATTACTGTGCTATTTATATTGAATTTGCTTAAGGATCTGATTGATTTAATTGGACACTATTATTCCTCATGGAAAAGATTCTCTTCATCCAGACTCTCTCATATGTCACCTCCCAGCCTACATGAGCTGCTTCTACTTCTTGTGATTCAATCATTTGTGTTCAGTGTTTGGGGTTACAGAATTAAAACTGTGATAGTTTTTGCTTAAGAGACTCCCTAGTGACATTGTCCTCCGAATATACCAGGGATGAGTACTGTTAGAATGGGGTTAATGGTACAGATGGGAAATTGTCTAATATCATTGGCCTTGATGAGGTACAGAAAAGAGATAACCATCTCTCATTAGCATAAGTTTTTATTTTCGTTTTTGAGAAAATGACCTTATGTTGCAACTTCCATGAGAAAGCATTGTCTGCCCCATTCACATAGTGATTTACAAAATATCTGGTTAATTGAGTTCAGACCAATAACCAAGTTTCTGTCATTAAAAAAACACACCACGATTCATTAAACTTTTAAGACATCCAACAACTAGCTAACATGTAGAGAAATCATAACTCATCCTATATAATAAAAGGCTAATATGCAAATTGTCCCTTTGATCAGGAGTTCGACCAGGGGGCGGGGCCAGCTGGCCAACCATCCGGGGCCCCTCCCCCCAGCTGGCCCTGCCCCTGACGGGCCCCTATCAGGGTGGGCCAGCCAGACCCCACCCAGGCACAAATTTGTGCACCGGGCCTCTAGTATTGTGATATAAAAATAATGAACATTATTAACTTTATTAAAGGATAATTGACAGATATAATTGTATATATTTAAAGTGTACAATGTGATGATTGGCTGTACACATACATATGGATACTTTTGACTATTGAAAGGCACTATGAACTGGTAAAGGCTCAGTTCAGTTGAGAGTTGAAATAAAAAGCTTCTAAATACCTCAGATAAGCCAGAATAAAATGTGTTTTGTTTTTCATTATTAGGTTATCTAATGAATTACTCAGGAAACTGCTGTAACTCCCAACTCTTTGTCTATACACAGAGCATGAGGGTGCTTGATATGGTAATTATCAGCCAGCTGAGTAAAACTGACACAAAACTTCATTCTTCAATCTAAAAGGAGTCATGAATCCTCAGAGCTTCAGCCTGGAAGCCATCTTACTCAAATCCTTCTCATTCCAATGAGGAAACTGAGGCGCAGAGAGAAAGTAACTGGCTTAGGTGCCATGAGAGGCAGAACCTGGCTGCTTTCACTCCAATCTAGAATCTTCCCTACTCGGCCACACAGCTTCTAGCTCAGATCAATGTTTTCTCAAATACAGAACACCCGAGAGGCCCCTAGGCCCTTTCAGGGAAATGAGTCTGGGAATGGGTGATTTATAGCTGCAATAACGCTTAGCCTGAAAATGCCCAAGGAAAGAAAACAGACTGTGATAGGTACTGCAGGGATGTAACCTGAGGCCTATTTATACACCTAGACATTGTGGCTCCTTCATCAGAGAGGAGAGGGAAGGGGTGGAGAATAATTGAGAGACCACGTAAGAATTTACTGAGGGCATTTTGAATTATTGGTATTGTATGTTTTTACTCTGTCTGGTACAAATAGAAAGCAAAAGAGACTCTCATGTACGCTGAAAAGGCATTAATTTTAGACACAACTGGGAGCAAATATGTGGAAATTTTTTCTAGCAGGTTGAATGTACCTAAGTCAACTTAAATATTCACGGTTAAAAAAAAATCCTTTCTAAGAGATAATAACAAATAAAATGAATAAGGAACTGATGTTAAATATACGTAATATCTACTGTTAGGTAAAAAGAACAACAATGCAGAATAATATGTATATGTTACATATAATAAATATACATAATAAACATATTATATGTATTGGAAGCCTGAAGAAAATACTATAATAACTACCTATATATGTAGTTATATAAATGTTTTTAACTTTTACAAATAGATTTACCTATCACACACACATACTTAAATTTGGTTTTCTTTAAAAGTTTAGCTGAATGGTATCCCCCTGCATTATCTTTTCCTTCATTATTATATCAATCCACATGGGCACAAGTAATTCTAGTTCATACATTTGAAATGCTACCTGTATCATATGCCATCATATAGATTATCAATTTTACATTTAGTATGTTTCCTTTTTAAAAACTACTCTAAATAATATTGCAATGAACATTACTGCTCAAGTAGCCTTGGTTATGTGGATGGAAGTTCCTCTAAGCCAGTGGTCAGCAAACTGCGGCTCGAGAGCCACATGTGGCTCTTTGGCCCTTTGAGTGTGGCTCTTCCACAAAATACCACGGCCTGGGTGAGTCTATTTTGAAGAATTGGCGTTAGAAGAAGTTTAAGTTTAAAAAATTTGGCTCTCAAAAGAAATTTCAATCGTTGTACTGTTGATATTTGGCTCTGTTGACTGAGTTTGCTGACCACTGCTCTAAGCAAATACAGGGTGGGGCAAAAGTAGGTTCATATGGAAAATACAACAATTTATAAATCATAATAAGAGAATAAACTCTGTATATCACATACTCACAGCTGTAAACCTACTTTCACTGTGTTTCCAACAGGGAAACGGATGAACTAAGATATGTACATTCTCAGATGTTAACAGATAGTGAATAAAAACTGTTCTTTAGTTTTAGCTAATTTACAGCTTCACCCAAAGGGTATGAGTACCTGTGCCTTCATATCCTTGCAAAAACCGGGTTCTTTACATTTTGGCAAAAATTACTCTGGTGGGTACAAAATAGTATTTCATTTTATTTTTATTTTTCTGATTACTAGTGACTGAACAACCTTAACCATTTGTACACCATAAGCGTCTATAGACGCAAGCGGCGAACCTTTTTTAATTAAATTGAAAATATTGTGGCAGTTAACTGGTTAAATCTTTTATCCATAGTGCATGTTCTGAGGACTAATCTTTTCTCTATGAAATGTGATATAAATTAACCAATGTTCCCTTTTATAGATCACTAGAGGCCCGGTGCCCAAAATTCATGCACGGGGGTGTGTGTCCCTCAGCACAGCCTGCACCCTCTCCAATCTAGGACCCCTTGAGGGATGTCCGACTGCCCGTTTAGGATCGGGCCTAAACGGGCAGTCAGACATCCCTCTCACAATGCAGGACTGCTGGCTCCCAACCGCTCGCCTGCCTGCCTTCCTGATTGCCCGTAACTGCTTCTGCCTGCCAGCCTGATCACCCCCTAAGCACTCCCCTGCCAGCCTGATTGATGCCTAACTGCTCCCCTGCCAGCCTGATTGCCCCTAACTGCCCTCCCCTGCAGGCCTGGTCACCCCTAACTGCCCTCCCCTGCAGGCCTGGTCACCCCTAACTGCCCTCCCCTGCAGTCCTGATCACACACAACTGCCCTCCCTTGCAGGCCTGGTCCCTCCCAACTGCCCTCCCCTGCTGGCCATCTTGTGATGGCCATCTTGTGTCCCCATGGGGGCAACCATCTTTGACCACATGGGGGCAGCCATCTTGTGTATTGGAGTGATGGTCAATTTGCATTTTACTCTTTTATTAGATAGGATAGAGGTCTGGTTCACAGGTGGGGGCCAGCTGGTTTGCCCTGAAGTGTGTCCCAGATCAGGGTGGGGGATCCCTTGGGGCGTGGGGTGGCCTGGGCGAGGGGCCTGTGGTGGTTTGCAGGTCGGCCACGCCCCCTGGTGACCCAAGTGGAGGCCCTGGTTTGTGGGATTTATTTATCTTCTATAATTAAAACTTTGTAGCCTTGTTTGGAGCCAAGACTCCTGCTTGCTCCTTGGCCACAGCCATTTTTTTGGGGATTTATTTATTTTCTATAATTGAAACTTTGCAGCCTTGAGTGGAGGCCTGGGCTGGCCAGGGTGTGTGGAAAGCTTGGTTTCCTCTATCGCTGGGGGCAACCCAAGCCATCTTGGTTGGGTTAATTTGCATACTCACTCCTGATTGGCTGGTGGGCATGGCTTGTGAGTATAGCGGAGTGATGATTAATTTGCATATTACTCTTTTATTAGATAGGATTCTTTTGTCATCAAGTATAATAATACTTTACTCAGTTTTATATACCAAATATTTTGTGTTATATATTTTCTCATTTTTTGTAAAAGTTTTCCAGTTTTGTGCTTTACATTTAAGTTCATGATCCATTTATAAGTTAACTGTTGTATAATATGTGAGAGTAAGACCCGAGGCTCATTAAATAAAACAACAAAAACTATTGCTGTCAAGTTTTGCCAATACCACTATCGAAAAGGCTATCTTTCCTCTACTTAATTTCTTTCGCAGCTTTGTCAAAAATCAACTGGGCATATTATATGGATCTATTTCTGGGTTCTCTTTTCTGTTCCATGAATCTATTTGTCTATCTCACCACCTTGATTATTTTAGCTACATACTATGCCTTAAAATCAGGTACACATATTCCTCCCAAATTACTCTTCTTTTTCTAAAGTATTTTATCTGCTCTAATTCCTTTGCCTTGTCATATAAACTATAGACTGTAGCTTATAAACTGTGAAGTTTATAATCTATAACCACAAAATATCTCCAGGAATTTTGATATGAATTGTATTAAGCCTATATATCAATTTGGGGAGAGTTGATACCTTTATTATGTGAATCTTTTCATCTACAAGCATGGTGTATCTCTTCATTTTCTTAGAACTTTAATTTCTTTCTTTTTAAAAAAATATATTGTTAATTGATTTCAGAGAAGAAAGGATAGGGAGAGAGAGCTAGACATCAATGATGACAGAGAATCATTATTTTTTTGTTGGTGAAAACACCCCTGAAATCTATTCTCTTGGCAAATTTCCAGGATACAATGTATTATTTTTCCAGCTTTATTGAGATACAGGGTGAGGCAAAAGTAGGTTTACAGTTGTTTGTATGGAAAATAACACAATAATCCTATAGAATAAAAGGGTAATATGCAAATCAACTGAATGGTGGAACGACCGGTCACTATGATGTGCACTGACTACCAGGGGTCAGACGCTCAAAGCAGGAGCTGTCCCCGGTGGTCAGTGCGCTCCCACAGGGGGAGCGCCGCTCAGCCAGAAGCCAGGCTGATGGCTGGCCAGTGCAGCGGTGGTGGCGTGGCGGAGCCTCTCCTGCCTCCACGGCAACGCTAAGGAAGTCCGAATGATGGCTTAGGCCTGCTCCCTGCACCCCCTGAGGGCTCCCGGACTGCGAGAGAGTACAGGCTGGGCTGAGGGATCCCCCCAAGTACACAAATCTTGTGTACCGGGCCTCTAGTTAATAAATAATAATGCAAGATTAGACTTCATGTTTCGCACACATACAACTGTAAACCTACTTTAGCCATTCCCTGCATAATTGACATACATTTTATAAGTTTAAGGTGTACAATCTGATGTTTTGATACATGTATATACTGCAACATGTTTACCATGATAAGGTTAGTTAACACATTCTTCACCTCACATAATTACCATTTTGTTTTATTGTTGTCATGGTGAGTACTTTAATGCCCTACTCTCATAGCAAATTTCAAGTGCATGATGATTGTTACCTATAATCATCATGCTGTAACCCCAGAACTTATTCATCTTATACTGAAAACCTGTACCCTTTGACCAATATTTCCCCATTTCCTCACACCTCAGCCACTGGCAACCACCATTCTACTCTCTTTTTCTATGAGTTTATGTTTTTAGATTTCACATGTAAGTGAGATGATACAGTTTTTGTCTTTTTCTGTCTAACTTATTTTACTTAGCATCATGCCCTCAAGGTCCATTCACATGGTCTCAAGTGGTACGATTTCCTTCCTTTTTTATAGCTGCATATTATTCCATTGTTTGTGTGTGCTTATGTGTATCACATTTTCTTTATCCATTAATCTGTCAATGGACACTTAGGTTATATCCATGCCATGTATTTCCATGTATCAGCTATTGTGAAAAATGATGCAATGAACATGGAAAGCAGATATCTCTTTGAGATTGTGATTTTATTTCCTTTGAGTATATACCTAGAGGTGGGATTGCTGGATCATATGTTAATTTTATTTCTTTCAGGAAACGACATACTATTTTCCATAGTCATTTTATCTACTTACTAGGGGCCCAGTGCACGAATTCATGCACTTTGAAAGGAACTGTGGGCCGCGAGGCTGTGGTGGGCACAGGGGCGGGTCTCGGCCCATCCTCCACGCCCCTGCCTGGCCCCTCCTGCCACGGCCCCCCGTCCCGTCTGCTGGCAGCCCTGCTCTCGCTGCCACCACTCCCACGCACTGACGGCACCGGCCCCACTAGCACCTGCTGACGGCGCAGAGCGATTGGGACCAGTGCCAGCAGCGGTTGTGAGCGGGGCCACCCACCGGCAGTGGGTGCAAGCAGTGGCTGCTACCTCAATCACAGGGGGAGGTGGAGAAGCCCTCAGGGGTGATCAGGACTGGCAGCCACCACTCGCACCTGCTGACACTAGGGCTGGCACTGGGTGACACCAGCGGGTGCGAGCAGCAACTCCAGCGCCGGCAGTGGGTACAAGCAGGGCCAGTGCCAGCAGCAGATGCAAGCTCCCGGCGGTACCACGGTGCACGGGAGCAAAGAATTTTCAGTAACCACCAGAGGCTCGCCCGGATGACAGTGACTGGCACCCTGCCTTGGTCTGGCGCCCCCTGCTCACCTGCTCCACCACCCCGCCGCAGCTGATGCCCGCCATGTTTCACTCTGCCACCTACTGTCGATGCCTGCCATGTTCCATGCGCACGCCCTGGTGGTCATAGCGACCAGTTGTTCGGCCATTAGGTCTATTTGCATATTAGGGTTTTATATATATAAATTAGAGGCTCAATGCATGAAATTCATGCAAGAGGCTTGGCCCCCGTCACTGCGGCTTCGTCCGGAAGGTCATCCAGAAGGATGTCTTGTCTAATTAGCATATTATGCTTTTATTATTATAGATATTCCCAACAACAGTCACCAGGCTTCTCTTTTTTCTACATCCTTACCAACACATTTCTTTTTTTTAAAATAATAGTCATCCTAACAAATATGAGGTTATAGCTTATTGTGGTTTTGATTTGCATTTCCCTGGTGACTAGTGATGTTGAGCATCTTTTCATGTACTTGCTAGCCATTTGTAGGTCTTCTTTGGAGAAATATCTATTCAAGTCTTCTGCCCATTTTTTATTTTTTATTTCTTTATTGAGGTATCACATATTTGTCCTCTTCCCCCCATTTCCATCCCACCCCCCTCCCCACACATGCCCCCACCCCCCTGTTGTCCTTAACCGCTGGTTGGGCTCATATGTCTGCACACAAGTCCTTTGGTTGATCTCTCCCTTTATCCCCACCCTTCCCTACCCTCCCCCCGAGGCCCGACAGTCTGATCCATGCCTCCTTGTTTCTGGGTCTGTTCTTGTTCATCAGTCTATGTTGTTCATTATTTCCCCTAGATGAGTGAGATCATGTACTATTAGAAATACACTTATAAGAACTGAAAATGAGACAAGCAATAATGGTTATGGTGACAGGCAAATGAATCCGTCTGTAGTGAGTTTCTCTCTGGGCCAACAGTTCTTTTGAGACCCAATTTCAATGTCCAACAGTTCCTTATGTGTACATGTCAGCACTGACATTTCAGTTCTGGATGGTGGACAAATGGTGGTAATGCAGGTCCGACTCTGTCTGGTTTGGTCCTGGGCAATCTGCAGTGATGCACAGCTGCTAACTGCTAGTATGGCAAGGCCACATCAGCGTCTTCTGTCTCTGGACTGCTTCTCTTCTGTCTTCATGGCTGGAGTAGTCCTGTCGATTCTTCTCTTGCTAGAATCCACATGGTCTCGGAGTTGTTTTCTGAAAATATACAAACATATTCTCGACCAAAAGTTAATAAAGGAATATTTTCTATAAATTTGACTGGGGATCCTTTTTCAATTTTTGCCCAAATGATTTTCCTCTGGCTTGTTTTATCACCTTGTGTGTTTTTCATGGGTGTCTTGCTTTTAGCCTTACAATTAATTTTCTAAAGTATTAATTTTCTAGATGTAATTTACTTACAGGATATTTTTCCTTACATGATATTCCTCTTCTGCCCATTTTTAAACTGTATTGTTTGCTGTAGTCTATTGAGTTATTTATATATTTTGAATAATAACTCCTTATCAGAGAGATGGTTTGAGGTAAGTGAATTCTACGTGTATTTGTTGAGAGTTTTTATCATAAATAGATGTTGAACTTTGTCAAATGCTTTTTCTGTATCTATGAAGATGACCATGTGGTTTGTTTTAAGTTTAAACAATAATTTTCATATTCTAATTTCCACTGAGATTTCTTCTTTTACCGTTGAGTTATTTCAAGATTCATTATTGTTTTCTAAGCAGTTGGAGATTTTTAGTTGTCTTTTGTATACTGCTTTTTGGCTTAATTCCACTTTGGTCAGAAAACATATTCTGAGTGGTCCCCCCCCCCGCCAAAAAAAATTTCTTGATACTTTTTGGTTTAGCATAATGTAAATTTTTATAAATATTTGATGTGTACATCAAGAAATGAGCAATCTTTCATTGCAGAGTGTAGTTCTCTACATGTGCTAATTGGTTGATATTTATTCATATACAATATGTCTTCACTTTTTAATTTATTCTTACAATTATTAAAATATTAATAAATAGCTCTTATTCTTATTATGGATTAGTCTAATTGTAGTTTATTTTTTTGTTATACATAATGTTTATGATGTATTTTAATATAACATATTTAAATAACATTTCAATTTTCATGGTTTTGTTTTATTCTCTATATCAATATGAAATGTTCTTTGTTATCTCAAGTATTACTTTATCTCAAAGTCTAATTTGTTTGATTTTAACATATTTACTTCAACTATTTTTAGGTTAGTATTTGCATGACAAGACTTTTCCTATTCTTTTACTTTTTATGTTTGTTTTGCTGTATTTAAGCTGTGTCTCCTCTGAGTTAAATAGAATGTTAGCTTCTTAGCCATACTGGCTATCTTTGTTTTGTTCCTCCACCCCTCTGAAATATCTGACTTATTACATTTAAGGCAATGTAATTTAAATGGATTTAAGTCTACCATTTTCCTCTTTCTATACCATATTTTTCTGTTTTATGTTAGTTCCCCCACTTATTCTATTTTGTCTTTATTATCTAATCAAAACATTAAAAATATTTTATTTTCCTCTCTATTATTTATAAAGTCTTTTGACTATTATTTTAGTAGATATACTACTAAAGATGACAAATGTCTTTCATTTAAAAGAATACAAAATATAGTGAGACTTTTACCACTTCCCAGACAATTCTTACATTTGTACTCTTTAATTTTGTTTAATTCATCTTGTTCCTTGTGTAATTTTTGTGTTTTATTTTATACACACAGTTTAATCAACATGAGACATAATCAACATTGTTTATCACAATAAGAATCCACTTAGATTTAGCCACATATTTATCTTGTTCAGTAATTTTCATTTCTTCCTTTGTTTCTGTGCTCTTATCTGGGCTGATTTTACTTCCGTCTGAAGTATTCACTTTAGTATTTCTTACAGTGAGATGTTTCTGCTGACAACTAGTCAGTTTTTGCTTTCCTGGAAATATCTTTATGTTGCCTCTATTTTTGATATATATTTCACATTCTTTAAGATTGAATTGGAAGTTCGCCATTTATTTTCTTTCAGCAAATTAAAATTGAAATTTTATTTTCTTCTGGTTTTCATAACTTCTGAGAATTCAACTATCAGCCTTGTTGCTTTGTTGAAAACAATATTTTCTTTTCTCTGGCTGCTTTCAAAATCTTTTCTTTGTCTGTAGCAAATTACGGTTGTAGACCAAATCTGGCCCACTGCCTGTTTTTTTGGAACATAACCATTCCCATTTGTTTACATATTATTTATGGCTGCTTAAGGCAGAGTTGAATTGTTGTAACTGGGATAGAATGGCCCTCAACACCTAAAATATTTTCTATCTGGCCCTTTATAGAAATAGTTTGAATAACTCTAATTTATAATTTTCAGCAATCGGAAACATGCATAACTGTGCTTATTTCACTTTTTAACAATTGGTGTGAGATTTGTATAACCACTTGAATCTTTAACTTGCTATCTTTCATAAGTTTGGAGACATTTTCAAATATTGTTTCTATGCCATTCTCTTTCTTCACTCCTTTTGGGACTTCCATTGCCTGCATGTTAGACATTTTCATTATTCCCCACAGGTCTCATACTCATTTTTCTATTTTCTGTTCATTCAGAACAGATATGTTATTATTAACTCATTTTAATGAATAAATTCTTTCTTCTGATTAATTTTTATATACTTGTTTCATTCTTAATGTCTTTATGCCCTATAATTTCCATTAATTTTTCTTTTATGAATTCTACATTTCTGGTGAAATCCTCCATCTAATTTACTAAACATATTAATTGTAATTATTTTACAGTCAATATTATTATCTTCTAAGGATTTGTTTCTATTATCTTTTAAAAAATTTAATTTTATTATTTGGCCCTATCTCTTGGCAAGGCTAACTGTGGTTGAGTGCTTGAAAGTGTATGTGGAAAACTGTGATTATCTGAAGCTCTGGTTGATGCTATTTTCTTCCAGGGAACATTTATTCTGCTTTCTGGTAGGCAATTAAAGTAGGGACAGAATATCTAATTCAGTTTGGGATTAAGTTTGTTTGAAATGGAATTTCAGTCTTTGTGGTAACTAATCTAATCCTGTTCACTTTCACCCCTATGGAGTAGCCTCTTTAGAGTCCGAATTAAAAGTTTAGATCCTCAACAGACTCCTCCTTTAATGGCTGGTCCTGAATTCCAATTCCTGCTTCTCCAGCCCTGTGAAAGCTCTGCTCGACTTCTCAGACCATTACCCACTTCTCTTTAATCTGTTTCCCTAGGAACTCAGCTCTGAGTCACTTACTCATGGGAAATGCCTTAAAGGAAAAAAAATGTCACGATCTACCGATCTCTGAGAGTTTTCCTTCTCCCTGTGACACTAAGTTCTCAAGTTCTGGCTGCTTTTCTGATTCCAATATTTCAGCACACTTAAAAACTGTTTTTGTTAAATTTTCCAATTTTTAAAATAATTTAATAATTTAAAAAATTTTATTATTTTATTATTATTATTATTATTATTATTATTATTATCTGTTGTTGTTGTTAATCTTCACCCGAGAATATTTTTCCATTGATTTTTAGAGAGTGGAAGGGAGAGGCAGAGACGGAGAGAAACATCAATGTAAGAGAGACACATCAGTTGGTTGTCTCTTGCATACAACCCAAACAGGGCCAGGGAACCTGCAACCGAGGTACATGCCCTTGACCGGAATTGAACCTGGGACCTTTCAGTCTGAGGGCTGATGCTCTATCCACTGAGAAAAACCAGCTAGAGCAATTTTTTAATTCTCACCCAAGGACATACTTAGGGAGATGAAAGGGAAGAGAGAGAGGGAGGGGAGAGAGAAACCAGGGATCAAACCCATAGCCCCCACAGCCCAGGTATGTGTCCTGACTGGGAATCAAACCAACAACCTTTCAATGCAAAGGATGATGCTCAACTAACTGAGCCACTCTGACCAGGCAATTTTCTAGTTCTTCACAGCACTGATCTGCAATAAGCTGCTCTACCATCAGTAGTAGTGGAATCCTTTACCTTCACTGAACTTTTCTTTAGTGTTTAGGCCAACAAACGTTGGTGATAATTATTCCGAATACACTGTAAAATTTGATTTCCAGAACCCAGGGCATGTGTTTGATTCTAATTATCATACTTTC
Organism: Eptesicus fuscus; assembly: GCF_027574615.1. Taxonomy (NCBI): domain Eukaryota; kingdom Metazoa; phylum Chordata; class Mammalia; order Chiroptera; family Vespertilionidae; genus Eptesicus; species Eptesicus fuscus. The sequence continues at coordinate 40,187,406 of NC_072490.1, read as the reverse complement.
TAAGTGATAATAACCTTTTTCTATCTGATATAATCTTTTCAATAATTTGTTATGTAACAAATACACAGACTTTATCCATGGTATTTTACATTAGACTGTGAAGAAGCCCATTCTATTGCTGGGCAGTCCAGATTACTAGACAATTACAATAGATAAACAATCAGAATTCATGAGGGGGACATATGATGAACATTCTAGAATTTACTTATTCAAATGAAAGCGTATTCCCTTTAATATAACACTTTAAAGTTCCAAACACTTATTAAAGCACTTCTGTGTGATGCTTGAAACCTTCTGGGATACTATATATTTAGAATTGCACTTAGAATATATTATTGCATACATGCTTAGTGGTACAGATCCTTTTTCTTAGAGATTGGAATTAATTTGCAGAATGAAGATACAATCATCCAAGCTACTTCTGGCTAGTAATACAAGTGGTCAAATTTTGTAAAGTTCAGAAGTACAATCTACTAAGAGAATTAAAGGTCTAGTTCATTGCCTTATCCTATATAATAAAAGCCTAATACGCTAAGTGTCTGGTCAACCAGTTGGCCATTCAAGCAATTAAAACATAATATGCTAATAATATGTTAAGGCCACTCTATGTGCTCTGATGTGCACTGACCACCAGGGGCAGACAGTTGACCAGTTGCTATGACATGCACTGACCATCAGGGGGCAGAGAGTTGACCAGTTGACCAGTCGCTATGATGTGTACTGACCACTAGGGGACAGAAGCTTCGACCTGTAGGTTAGCTTGCTGCTGGGGTCCAGCTGATCAGTACTGAGTGAGACAGGCTGGACATGCCCTGGAGCCCTCCCGCGGTCCCTCCCTGGCTGGCCAACCTCCTGCATCTCTCCCCGGCCCTGATTGTGCACCAGTGGGGTCCATCGGCCTGTGCCCTCTCACAATCTGGGACCTCTCAGGGGATGTCAGAGAGCCAGTTTCGGCCCGATTCCACAGGGGGAATACCGCTCAGCCAGAAGCTGGGTTCACAGCTGGTGAGCACAGTGGCAGTGGTGGGACCCCAGACTGTGAGAGGGTGCAGGATGGACTTAGGGACCCTCAAGTGCACGAATTTTGTGCACCGGGCCTCTAGTTTGTAAATAAAAATTTACTGAATGCCTACTATACGCCAAGTACAGGGAGAACAATGTTATACATAACGGGTTGAATGATTAATTATTACTTCAAACATTAATTTTCCAAGATGTTAAGAGTTTATACATACATACTTATTATACAAACACATATAGTCCCACATATGTATGCATATGTATGTATATAAAACTACCATATCAATGTATATCTTATATTGATTTGACATGTGTGTGCTGTTGATTAGACTATCAACTTTCAACATAGTTTTGTATCTCCTGATAGTCCTATTCTGGTGTTTTACATATACTAAGACCTTGATTAATGTCGACTATCTATAAGTCAACACTTTTAAATAATAAACTCAAAATTGCCATAAGCACAGGAGTAGTTTTATTATAATATTTCTTGCTGACAGTTTATTTCTTCTTATAATCTATGAGCAAAATATTTGCTGTGAATTGTAATGCTGCTTTAGAAAATATGACGAAACTCTAATAGATGGAGGCCAGGCATCGTCAGGGAAAAGAAATAGCTTATGATTAATAAGAAGCTGAATGAATCAAAGTACATGAGAATATTTAGTACAATGAGTATTGATCCAATGTATAGAGTCAGTTTCATATGGGCTACTTTTCTTAAGGAGAGGGTAGGTTAAAACATCCCCATTTGGAACACCAGTCATCCATACATTCATATTTTAAAGTACTTGTGGTTTGTTTTTTTTGGCAGTTACAGATAGTGGGGAAAAAACACACACATTCTGCTTTTCTTAGGACTTTACTCTTAAAAGAAAACAAAAAGAACAAAATGGAAATCTAAAATGATACTCAGAAACAATGAATGGTTAGTGTTAGTTTGTTAAATTACATGCATTAGTTACAAGTAACAAAAATAATTCTGTATTTTTGCTTTCTGATCTAGTTCTATGTTTACTTTTCTAATATAATAACTTAGTTGGTACTTATCATTGAGATATAAATGTGTGTTTGAGAAACAATTTTAATTATTATACATTAGCCAACTTTTTTTGTGATTTTGTATGTCTCTGTAGTTATGAAATAAAGTCTAAATCCTTAATTATTTCATCGAATATATCACCCTATCCTGTCACATACTTCCTAAACTGTGAAATACAGAAGAAAAAAGTATTTGCTTCCATTTTGACAAGTTTAACTATGGACTTGCATACAATTGGGATAAAGTTTTCTACAAGATGTAACAAGATAGAGAAAAACTATAAAAGCCATTTGACACTTGATTTTTTAGAATGTATACTTGAAGCAGAATTTAATTTCATTAATGCTAGGGGTACATTATCAGGAGAAAATCAGATGGGGATAAAGCCCTCAAGGACCCTAGAAAATTAAAAATGCTTTAGGAATAATAGATGTTTCATACATCTGTGGGAATCAGGTGGGTGAGTCCGTCTGTAATGTTCTATCCAGCTCAAATAGAACATTATGTATCTGTCTGGACAGTGTTAAGTTCGCTTTAGTAACAAATGATCTCCAATCTCAGTGGCTTGTGACAATAAATCTTTATTTCTCCCTTGTTTCAACACTTAATAAATAAGATATAAACATTATAAATCTCAAAGTATGTCTGGATAGTCTTTCTGGGCATTATAATATGTGCCAAGTACTTATCAATGCCAAACTTTGAGAGATATTGAGGATTTATAGTAGTTTGCAGGAATACACACACACACACACACACACACACACACACACACACACACACAACACACACACACACTAGAGGCCTGGTGCACGAAATACATGCACAGGTGGTGGGGGTGTACCTCAGCACAGCCTGCACCCTCTCCAATAATCTGGGACCCCTCAAGGGATGTCTGATTGCCTGTTTAGGCCTGATCCTACCGGGATTGGGCCTAATCGGGCAGTCGGACATCCCTCTCACAATCCAGGACTGCTGGCTCCCAACTGCTCGCCTGCCTGCCTTCCTTATTGCGCCTAACTGCTTCTGCCTGCTAGCCTGATCACCCCCTAACCACTCCCCTGCCAGCCTGATTGATGCCTAACTGCTCCCCTGCCAGCATGATTGCCCCTAGCTGCCCTCCCCTGCAGGCCTGGTCACCCCTAACTGCCCTTCCCTGCAGGCCTGGTCACCCCCAACTTCCCTCCTCTGCCGGCCTGGTCACACCTAACTGCCCTCCTCTGCAGGCTTGATCGCCCCCAACTGCCCTCCCTTGCACGCCTGGTCCCTCCCAACTGCCCTCCCCTGCTGGCCATCTTGTGGTGGCCATCTTGTGTCCACATGGGGGCAGCCATCTTGAGTGTTGGAGTGATGGTCAATTTGCATATTACTCTTTTATTAGATAGGATGTTCTATTTTTGTAATGATTTTCTTCTAGGTTCAACATGGTGATTTGAGATGGAATTCCAGTTACTGGAGGACATTCAGTCAATTACAGTTTTGTTCATTTGAGATTATTTTTCTTTTAGTATTTTCTTACAACATTGAGTCTAGTGTAATGATTGTGCTCAGTTATGTTCCCTACATAAATAACTGCACCTATTATGTTTTATGAAAAATTAATTAAACCCATTCCATCTTATCTTATTCTATGTAATGCATGTAATTAAAATATACAGTACTTGCGATAGGGTTTAATCCAATTTTTAAAATTTCAGATTGTAGAAGTAACCAATATCCTGATGGAGACGAGATGATAGGTCAGTGTTAAAAAAGTAATTTTTCTAGCTCCTCTAAGAGGCATCATGCCCAGTGGTGTGCTAGCTGCTAACTGCAGGTTGAGATCCCTCATCAGCAAGTGTGATAATGGGTTGGAAGAGCAAGGGGAAGAAGGGATTAATTTTCACTCTTTTTGTCTCCTTGAATAAAAATGATTCACACCCCTCACAGCTCCTGTGGATTTCAGTAGCAGCACCTTTTAAAAATAGAATTACTAAATCTCAGCAATAGAAACAATTTCAGGGGTTCACAGCAAAAGCTATCAGACTTTATAGGGCTCTCTTTATGCCTGTATGGCTTTGGAACCTCTGGAAGGGGTTAACTCATAATCTTCAGAGGCAGCCCATTTCATTTTATTTTGTTTTATTAACTGTTTTTATTGATTTTTAGAGAGAGAGGGAGAGGGAAAGAGAGACAGAAACATCAATGATGAGAGAAAATCATTGATAGGCTGCCTCCGGCATGCCCCCTACTGAGGATTGAGCCCACAATCCAGGTATGTGCTCTGACCAAGAATGGAATCCTGACCTCCTGGTTCATATGTCGATGCTCAACCACTGAGCCACACAGGCTGGGCCCATTTCATTTTAATTTTTTGAAATTTCTTCCTCATTTACAGCTAAAATCTGCCTTTCTGTAAATTAAAATAGTAATAATTGGAGTAACAGCTACTGATCCTTGCATTGTGGAGAGTTATATTTAGTTGCATCTAACAGAATCCACCCTTGCTACTTTCAATGAGAAAAGTATGTTTTTATTGATTTCAGAGAGAGGAAGGGGAAGCAAGAGAAAGATAGAAACATCAATGATAAGAAAGCCACCTGCACACCCGCTACTGGGGATGGAGCCTGCAATCCAGGCATGTGTCCTGACTGGAATAGAACCATGACCTCCTGGCTCATGGGTCGACAATCATTTGGCCAGGCTCAATGAAAATATTTTTAAACAGAATTATATACTGACAAAATAATAAAAGCAAGTGGACTAGGCTCTAGGCAAGGTTTTCAGAAATATCTCCTCGAATAGGACCGCAAAACTGGCCTACCAAGCCTGCTATTATCTTCATTCCAATCAGGAAGAGGGCAGCAAGCAGAAACTAGTTATTGCAGGATCACACCATCTCCCACTTGACCCAGGCCAAAACCAACAAAGCAAAGCAAGCCCTGCACCTGACCTCTATCTAGATCTATCTAGCTCTAGGTCCTTCCAGTGTTCTCCGTATGTCAGGGTCTCCAGATTTTTTTCTATATCTTTGTTGTTATTGTTTTTAACTGCTGTTGCGAGAGAACTCAATGAGTCATGCTATTTTACAACTTCGGTGGGTGGAACTGAATACAGAAACATCTGATACAGCAAGTGGCAGAACTACTTTTTGAATATCATACATAGGTTCAATCTTTGGCCAACTTTTGAATCTGTCAAAATAAGAACCCATCAGAATAAGCTTATTCTGAACCCATCAGAATAAGCTTTGTTAGGGAAACACAGGAGATTTGGAGAGATGAAAACAAAGGTAATGTTTGGTTCTTTCTGCATTTCCTCTAAGCAATTTAGTCTACTCTGATATCATTAATTAGTTACATTTTATAACATCTTGTTTAGTGAGTGGTATTATATTAATTCTAATTATGAATAAAGGATCAATAAGATAAAGTGAATTCCTACAGATTACATACTCAATGACAAAACTGGGAATTAAACTGAGAACTCATTTTCCTCATAACCAATCTCTTCTGCCAAGGAAGGAAAGAATAGCCCATTTTTTCATATTAAAGAAATTGAAGATCACCACACTTTTGTATGTGTCAGTGGTGTACTTAATGGATTAAGCAACCAGAACAGATAATCTTTAAAAAAATATGCCCAGCCAGCGTGGCTCAGTGGTTGAGTGTCCACCTATGAACCGGGAAGTCATGGTTCGATTCCCGGTCAGGGCACATGCCCGGGTTGCGGGCTCGATCCCCAGTATGGGGCATGCAAGAGGCAGCCTATCAATGATTCTCTGTCATCATTGATGTATCTATCTCTCTCTCCCTCTCCCTCTCTGAAATCAATAAAAATATGTTAAAAAATATATATATCCTCTCTCGTTGCTATGAGAGGATAACAATCTTAAGTGAAATTAATAATGACCAGTAAAAAAGCAGATAGTGAAACATTCTTTGATTGAACTTATACATAAATGATGGTTTAAAAAATACAGATTATAGGCACACAAAAGAAAAGAAGAAAAGGTAGAGGATTAATATCCTTTAATTACATTAGTATACATTTTCATTTATATTTTAAAGAAAAAAAGAGAACTCATGGACATGGACAACAATGTGATGATTTTGGGAGTGGAGGGTTGGAGGTAGAAGAGGGCATCCAGAGGGGACAAATGGTCATGGAAAAAAATTTTAAAAATTAAAAAAATATCATTTTTTAAAAGGGGAAACCTTATACCTCATTTGGTTTGCACTTGTGAATAATAATGTTAAGTTCAGTTTTTGAAACTTCTGCAAATTTATCAATGACTTTATCAAAATAAATCTTTGAACATTCATGTTCAATAGATAATATTGTCACATTTGTCACTCTACCTTTAACTCTTAGTTGATCAAAGAAAAAATTTAATCAATTTTTATTTTGAAAAATATTTTTCATATAAAGCACATATATACTAATTGGGAAAATCAACATAAAAATATGTCTGTCAGAAATTCATGAAAATGTTATTTAACAATAAATTTCAGATTTTTAATAAAAATAAAATTTCAAGTGGTCCCACAGAATGAGAGAATAAAAACAATGACGTTTCTGTTTCTTCTCTTTTTCCCCAATCACTGTGCTTTGTATTTAAAAATCTATTGTTTTAAATGCAGTAATACAGATTTTACAGGAATAGTTGACCAGAAAGATAGAAGGAAGGAAGGAAGTTCAAAACAATTTCAAGCTATTAAAAATTATTGTGAACTTATTTTTGAAACAAGTTTATGTACCATAGTTTATGTGCATCATAGATTCATTATATAATTATACTAATTACAGTTATATAATTATTGGGGGTTCCCTAGCTCTCTAAAGGTCCACTCTCCTCCTATTCCTTATTGAGAATTTGTCCACCTAAAACATTGCATTTCCTATCCTCCTCTGCTGATATGATCATGCAAACGAGTTTTATTCAATGACGTGTATTCAAAAGGACACACAGTACAATGCTCCTGGGAAAAATTCTTTAAAATGGAAGTAGATTACACTTTTTCCCCCTTCTTCCATCCTGGAGGTGATAGTCTAATGGATATGTACTGGCGGGTGTCTTTTGGTTTAATTTGCATTTCCCTGATGACTACTGTTGCAGCATCTTTCCATGTAATTATTCACTATTCATCTCTCTTCTTTTCCTTCTGTCCCTACGCCTCTGTCTCTGTCTTTAGGAAAGTGCCTTTTGAATTTTTTTGCCTTAACATTTTTTGTTTGCCTTATTTTTTAGTTGTAAGAGGATTGTATGTATTTGTGATATAACTCTAGTAAATATATGTGTTGTGAATATTTTCTTCCAATCTATGGCTTGTCTTTTTGTTTCTTAAATACTGTCTTTTGAAGGGAAACATTTTAAATTTTGATGAAGTTCCATTTCTCATTATTTTAATGCTTTTTACATTTTAAAAATGCTTTTTTAGATGTACAAAATCTTTGCAAACTCTAAGGTCGCAAAGATTTTATTCTAAATTTTATTACAGAAGTTTTATAGTTTTAGGTTTAGGTCTATGATTAAATTTTAGTTAAATTTTACATTGTATAAGGCAAAGTTCTATGTTTATTTTTTAATGTATGCATATTCACTTGATTCAGCCCAATTTATTATTAAGTTTTTCCTTTTTCTATTGAGTTGCCTTGGCACATCTGCCAAAAATCAACTGATACACACACATACGAACACACCTATTTTTGGCTCTCTATAATTTCCTGTTAATCTGTATTTATACTGTCTCGGTTACTATAAATTTCTTTTTGTTGGTGTATTATTGGCATACAATATTCTATTAGTTGCAGGTATACATCACAGTTATCCAATATTTATATACATTACAAAATGATCCCCATAAGTCTAGCTACTATCTGTCACCATATATTATTATGTCCTCTGTGCAGTACACTATATCCCCATGACCTAATTATTTTATAACTGAAAGTTTGTACCTCTTAATCCCCTTCACCTATTTTGCCGAGTCCGCTAACCCCTTTCTTCTCTGTTAACCACTACTTTGTTTTCTGCTTCTATGAGTCTGTTTTTGTTTTGTTTGTTTGCTTGGTTTGTTTTGTTTTTAGATTCCACTTATAAGTGAAATCATACATATTTATCTTTCCCTTCCTGACTTACTTCACTTGCATAATACCCTCTAGATCTATCCATATTGTTTGAAATAACAAGGTTTCTTTTTTCTTTTCTTCTTTTTTTTTTTTGGCCAAGTAATATTTTATTGTATATGCCACACCTTCTTTATCCATTCGTCCATCGATGGAAACTTAGGGTACTTCCATATCTTGGCTATTCAAATGATACTGCAATGAACATAGGGGTTACATATATCACTTTGATTTAGTGTTTTCATTTTCTTCGGATAAATATCCAAAGGTGGTATTACTGGCTCAAATGATATTTCTGTTTTTAATTTCTTGAGGAACCTACACACTGTTTTCCATAGTGGCTGCACCAATTCACATTCCCACCAATAGGTTTTCCCTTTGCTCCACATTCTTACCAATGCGTGTTATAATTTGTCTTCTTAAAAAAGTATATCTTTATTATTAAAAGCATTACAGATGATCCCTTTTTTTCCCCATTGACCTCTTTCTATCCTGCACCTGCCACCTGCCCCAGGCCTTCACCACACTATTGCCTATTCTTTGGTTAATCTCTTCCCATCCACTCTCACCCCCGCCCTACCTTCTGGTCTTTTTTATAATAGCCATTTGAACAAGTGTAAGGTGATATCTCACTGTGGTCTTGATTTTCATTTCCCTGATGATTAGCTTTAAAGTAAGTCTGAAATTACATCAAGTCTAGAGGACTGTTCTTTATTTTACAGTTTTAAAAAATCTTTGGTTATATTAGGGCCTGTGCATATCTTAATGTCATTTTATCAATTAAAAAAAAAGACTGTTAGAATTTTGATTGGAATTCCACTGAATCAAGTCATGAATCAATTTTAGGAGGATAGTTATATTAACAACTAGAGGCCTGATGCACAAAGATTCATGTAAGAATAGGCCTTCCTTCCCCTGGCTGCCGGCACCAGCTTCCCTCCGGCACCTGGGATCTGGGCTTTCACTCTGGCTGCCGCCTTCCCCTATGCTCCGGCCGGAGTCGCCTTCCCCTTCACTCCAGCCAGAGTCGCCTTCTGCCTTTGCTCCGGCCCTGCCACCCTCCTGTTGCTCCCTCCACCCCCTGCACCCCCTTTCATAGCAGGCGTCCCGCACTGCCCTGGCCGCTCCATGCCTGCGCATGCGTGCGCTGCCCAGAGGCCCGATGCCGCCAGGGCAGGGCGGAACGCCTGCGTCCCAGCTCAGCTGCCACCATCTTTGTTGTGTCAATTTGCATATTCCCTCCTTATTGGTTGTGGGCACTGCCATCTTTGTTGTGGAGTGACGGTCAATTTTCATATTCCATCTTTATTAGATAGGATATTAAGTCTTCCAATCCATGAACTTGGTGTAGGTATTTTAAAATTTCTTTTAGCAATATTCTGTGGTTTTCATGTAAGGAATTTTGGATGGCTTTTTGTTATATCTATTCATAGGTATTTTATGGTAATTATATCATCTGGAAATAGGGAGTTTTCTGCTTTTGCTAAAATTGTCACTGTTTTCTTGCTACTCACTTTTTTATTCAATTTATTGGGAGGAATGCAGACTGGTACAGCCACAATGGAAATCAGTATGGAGTTTCTTCAAAAAATTTAAAATAAACTGCATTTTCACCCAGCAATCCCACTTCTGGGAAAATATCTGAAGAAATTTGAAACATGAATTCGAAAGAATAAATGCACCCCTATGTTATAGCACTGCAGTGTAATTTACAATAGCCAAGATCTGGAAACATCCCAGGTGTTTATCAGTAGATGAGCTGGTAAAAAAGTTGTGGTACATTTACACAAGGGAATATACTACTTAACAGTAAAAAAGAAGAAAATCTTGCCTTTTGCTACCCACTTTTATGATGGCTGCCTTATATTCCCATGTTCTGCCAAACATAAAAACCATTTGCTTGTCCTGTCTCTCTTCAGATGAAATTGTTATTCTTTAGAATTTGGCTAATCTGTTTATCTTGTGACTTCACTTCTCTGATGGTTTTAAAAAAGGTAATGTTTTATAAATTATCTGGCTTTCTCATTATTAGATTAAAATATTATTTGTGTTTCCTGTATCCAAAGGAAACAAATCTATTCATACATTTTGCTGTTACATTTTCATTGTTTTCAAACAAAAATACATTCTAATTTTCATTGTGATTTTTTTCATTAATTTATGAGATTTTTATAAGTATCACTCAATTTATTATTTGAATATTTTACACCTTATTTTGTCATTGATTTTAGTTAGACTCTATTGTGTTAGCATGTTTTGACTGTTTTTAATTGATTAAAATGTAGTTAGGCTTGCTTTATGGTAAACTGTGCTGGTAAAAATTTCCTTTGCACTTGGCTAGAATTTGCTTTCTAAAGCTGTTGGCCATAGTGCCCTAAAATATAAATTAAGAAAATTTAGTTAGTAGCTTTGTGCACATCTTCTATATCTTTATAAATATTTTAAATGTGTGTGTTATCAATTTGTCTATTTCTCTACCAGTTCTCTATGTATTTGTCTCTTGCATTTGTAGCTATGTTAGTAAATGATACATATTACATGGTATATATTCCTGCTATGATTCACCCTGCTATGATTTTGAAAGATACTCTCTCTCTCTAGAAATACTCTTATTTTGAAGTCTACTTCGTTCCACATTAATGTAACTGTACTAAATAGTGATTACATATCTTTCTCACCTGCTTGCTTTCAAACTACCTGAATATATTAGTCATTGTTCTAGTAGATAAACAGAACCAGTAGTATAGATGAATAGCAATCATTTGAAACATCCAAAATTTTGTCATTATCCATCTACTCAAATATTTATTAAGGGCCAATACTAAAGTTGCCACTCAGCTACTATTTGGGAGAATATCAGTATCAATGGGAACTCCCTCCCTGAGTGTTTCCCAGCATCTGGTGTTACAGAAAACCGGAGAAGAACCAAGCAATACTTAGAGAGATGGAGTTACATTTATTACGCGCAGGTCCAGAGGAAAATGTCTCTCAAATTCTGGGCCTCAACATGGAGGAATTTTCCCTATTTATATGTTTTTACCTTCTTTGTCTCCCAAATATGGGGTGTTTCCGGCCTCCTTTGCAAGTTCTTAAAGAGTCCCTATGTGCTGGGGCCTTGAGACCTCAACCAAAGGCCTGGCCTAGTGCCAGCACTGATCATTTCATCCGGGGAAGGTTTAATGGCCTCTCTGAAGTGGGAGTAGTCTTATTTTCCTTATTATTTAAGCAAGCAAGCATTTACAGAAGCCAAATAGCAGGGTTAAAATTTCAAACAGCAGTTTTTACATAAGATGGATGCTTCACGGGCATTACACAAAGGTCCCTTGACACATAGACTCAAGCATCTTAGGCTCTACCCAAGGTCAGCCACATTGCTGAGCTGAGGATGCTACCTCTGTTTCCCACCTTGTCAGTAAACTCCTTTCTTAATTGAGTGCCTCATTTGACTGCTGGGAGCAGACAAGCTTCATTTTATTTCTTACAGGTTATGTCAACCAAGTGAGCTTACAAAAAAGAACTCTAAAGTTAATCAATATAATATCTGCATACACAGTGACAGGGAGCAGACATAGTTAAACTAGTCAGGGTATAATTTAGCCACAGGCACTTGTTCTGATCTGACATTGAGACATGCCTGTAAATCTGAAATAAAAGGGAGACATAGGTAGTCTTTTAAAAAATAAATATAACATTACTTTACCTTCACAATTTAGGTGTAAGGTATGTAGTCATTAATTTTGGCCTTAATAAGTATGTTTAATAAGCAGACTATAAGATCACATAATTACTATGCAGACTAAGAATATTTAATAAGCACGCAGTTATTTCACATAGTTATTATGGTTTTACAGTCTAGAAATTCTCCATTTTCATCTGAGAATTAGCTTTCCTCCCACACTAATTTAAAGAATTGGTTCTTTACTGATTCAACCATTGTTCTCTCCGTTTTTGAAACTGTAGCAGCTTACTTTTGATTATCCTCACTTAATGGTATTGACCCAACCCATCTTCATACTGTCATATTTCTGTGTGTGTTAAGAATGTAGAAAGCTTCAAGCTAATTTTCCTCGAATAATTCTTTATGGATATTTTCAATGTCACGTGTGCCCTGAGACTGCTGAGGAGGTGCACTCCTCGGTTGCCCCTTTGATCGTGAGAAAGCTCAGGAAATCTTAAAAAGACTTTTCTAACCTTCACTAAATTTGTTGGTTGCAAATCTGAAATCGGCTGTCACTTTACATTTAATCCAGGAAAAAGTGCCATAGAGAATCCTGCAACATTGACCAACAGCAAGTATTCTGTGCAGTCTTTGTCTCTAAGCCTGAGGTGGCAAGTGTGGGAGATTATATTCAAGCCAAAACAAATTTCTCTTATTTATTAAAATTCCATTGAACAAATAATTTCTCTATACCTGCTCTGTAGGTACATGTGGCTTCCTGTTCTTATAGAGCTTATGTTTTGTAGAGTGAGGCAAAAATAAACAAGCAATAGCATTTTAGATCATTATGATCCAAAGACCAAAAAAAAGTGATTATATTGAGCAAACAGAACTGGGGGGTGGAGGGGAAACCAGGGAAAAATAAAAATATTGGGCCCCTTAATAAAAAGTTATTAAGAATGCCAAGATGACAATAGCAGAACATGAAGCCAGCCCTCAGAGAGTGATTAGGGATGGGTCAGTGGCAGAAAATTCATAAAGGAAAGTCTATCTCTTTAGGAGAACTTTAGGAATATAGATGATAAGGCAGAGCCATTCCTACTTGCCAGATGGAGTGAACTGTAGAAGTGTACCCTCTCACCTGCTTGAGAAGCAGACATATGGGCCGAGGTAGAGAAGGATATAAGACGAAGCCCCAGAGAGTTTGGGGGTGTGGAATTCATGAAGGGCCTGTTGGGCCATGACAAAGAATTAGAATTTGACAAGTAAGCCTGATAAAAAGCTTTAAGAACTGATAATTGGTTCACATGTTTGTGGGCTTGCATAACTTGCACTGATTCTTAAAAATTTTTAATGCTCCATCTCTACAGCTTTAACATTCTTTCTTCTGAGCTGCCTGGTGTTAAGGAAAAGAATATGACTGATTGTCTATGTCTTTCATGCTTCCCTCCCTTTCTTCCTCCTCAAAGTCCTGTGTATATGAAATGCAAAAAATGATAAATAGTTTAGGATAATTTACTCAATTGTTTGATTCTGTGAAAGATTATTCAGACTTTTGGACTATTAATTTGAGTAAAATAGGATAACCAGTATCTCTCTAAAAACCACTTGAAAGAAATAAGGAAAGAATCAATTACACTATATACATATAATATAATATATAAAACTAGAGGCCCGGTGCATGAAATTCATTCACTCGAGGTGGGGGGGTCCCCCAGCCTGGCCTGTGCCCTCTCACAGTGCAGGAGCCCTGCGATCAATTGCCCCAAAGAGGTAGGCCCGGCCCACCCATCCAGGGCTCCTCGATAGATTGCCCCAAAGAGGTAGGCTAGAGCTGGGGGTCCTGCCTCCACACTGCCTGGAGCCGCAGGACCCCCAGGCCTCGACGCGCAGAGCCATGGGACCAGCCTCTGCGCCGCGCGTGCAGCATCAAGCCCCTGCCCACCCGCGTGCATTCATTGCACACGCAGCCTCCTGGTGATTGCTTGTTGTGGCATGAGGGCATCACGGAGTGAGGGCATGATGACCACACAGACTTTTATTAATGGAATATTATATGTGTACATTACATATGTATATATATACAAACTATATATATAAACTAGTAGCCCGTTTGCACGAAGATTCGTGCAATAGACCTTCATTCACCTGGCTGCCTGCACCAGTTTTCTGCCGGCACCGGGACCCAGGCCTTGGCTGTGGCCACCGCCTTCTACCTTCTTTCAGGGTCCCGGCTTGGCCCTGGGCGGTGGCCTTGGGCTCGGCTGCACCCAGCGTCCCTGCTACCCGATCTCCTGCGATCGGAGCAGGCACCCCGCTGGCGCCCAAGGCCCGGAAAGCCTCTGGCGGCTTTCCAGGCCTTGGGCTCCGCTGCACCCCAGCTTCCCTGCAACGGTTTCCTGGTGGGCGTGGTTGATGGGCGTGGCTTGGTTGGTGGGCGTGGCTTGGGCATAGCGAATGTGCGGTCAATTTGCATATTTGTCTATTATAAGGTAAGATGTGCATCTAATATCCTATACCAGTGGTCGGCAAACTGCGGCTCTGTTGACTAATGAGTTTGCCGACCACTGTCCTATACAATAAAAGGCTAATGTGCAATCGATCAGAGTGGAACGACTGGTCGCTATGACGTGCACTGACCACCAGGGGGCAGATGCTCAATGCAGGAGCTGGCCCCTGGTGATCAGTGCGCTCCCACTGGGGGAGCACCGCTCAGCCAGTAGCCGGGCTCACAGCTGGCAAGCACAGTGGTGGTGGCGGGAGCCTCTCCCACCTCTTTGGCAGCACTAAGGATGTCTGACTGCCAGCTTAGGCCCACTCCCCATGGGGATCGGGCCTAAGCCGTCAGTTGGACATCCCCCAAGGACTCCCAGACTGCGAGATGGTGCAGGCCAGGATGAGGGACCCCTCCTGAGTGCACAAATTCTGTGCACTGGGCCTCTAGTAAATATATAATACGTTTGGTATAATACAGACTTTAGTTCAAATGGGGGAGAAACAACTACTGGAACATTTTTTTTCCACTAGAGAGCTAAATAAAAACTTCTTGCTTTAAAGTAAAAGTAAATCAGATTATTATTACTTTTTTTAAGGTTTTGTATACCTTCATTGGTCATCAATATTGATAAAATTAGATGGCTAAAGCAACTCTATTCATTACCTTAAAATGATTTAGAATTCATTTATCCTTTCGTTATTCCTTCATTTACTCACTAGAGGCCCGGTGCACGAATTCGTGCATGGGTGGGGTCCCTCCACCTGGCCGGTGATCGGGCCAATTAGGACTGTCTTGCCCAGTCCCAATCGGGGCCAAGTGGGGCTGGTGGCTGGGGAGGGACTGCAGGAGGGACCGAGGGAGGGCTCTAGAGCGTGTCTGGTCCAGTCTCACCCAGTCCTGATCTGCCGGACCCCAGCAGAGAACTAACTACTGGTTGGAGTATCTGCCCCCTGGTGGTCAGTGCATGTCATAGTGACTGGTCGGTCGACTGCTCAGTTGGACTCTTAGCATATTAGACTTTTATATATATAGATTCATTCAATATCTATCAACCACTGTCAATGAACCAGATATTTGCCAGAGTCTGAGGTTCCTAAAGATACAAAATTATCTACTACTATAGGCCCGGTGCATAAAATTTGTGCATTGGGGGGGGGGGGGGTCTCTCAGCCCAGCCTGCACCCTCTTGCAATCCAGGACCGCTGGCTCCTAACCACTGACCTGCCTGTCTGCCTGATTTCCCCTAACCACTCTGCCTGCCAGCCTGATTGCCCCTAACCACTCCCCTGCCTGCCTGATCACCCCTAACCACTCTGCCTGCCTGATCGCCCCTAATTGCTTGCCTGCCTACCTGAACGTCCCTAACTACTCTGCCTGCCTGCCTGATTGCCTTTAACCACTCTGCCTGCCTGCCTGATCGCCCCTAATCGCCTCTGCCTCAGCCCCCACCACTGCGGCTTCATCCAGAAGGACGTCTGGAATGACGTCCGGAAAGTTGTATGGCTGTCCGGTCTAATTAGCATATTACACTTTTATTATTATCGATAGTGGATAAGAGAACCCAATTAACATGTCAAAATGAGGGATCATTGCTAACAAGACAAAAAAATGAGCTCACACAATTTTTACGTTCCAGATTGATCACAGAACAGATCATTCTAATATCCATAATAACATGGCTGACAAAGGACTTCTATTTTTTCCTCTTGGATTTTGAATTTCCAAAAAAATCAGAATGTGTTCATGGTTTTTAGAGAGCATTTCAGAATAGGTGAAATATTATAAAGTTCAGAGAAAAATTTATTTATTTTTTTAAAATATATTTTTATTGATTTCAGAGAGGAATGGATAGGGAGAGAAAGATAGAAACATCAATGATGAGAGAGAATCATTGATCGGCTGCCTCCTGCACACCCCCTACTGGGGATTGGGCCCGCAACCTGGGCATGTGCCCTTGATTGGAATTGAACCTGGGACCCTTCAGTCTACAGGCCGACGTTCTCTTTACTGAACCAAACCAGCTAGGGCTGAACATTTTAAGTAAATTATTAGTTTTTAAAAATCTCTAGTCCAGGGCTACAATGAAGACAAAAACTGCCACTGTTTATCTGCATTTTGTCACAGATAAGTGTGGTGAAGTCAGTAACTCACTTGTTTCCTCCCTATGGACGGTGGGGTTCTTGTTGCCCGTGGAGAATGAACACCTGAAAGTGACATCACTCACTGTTTTTGCTTTGCCTTTCGCTGATGTGGTTATTGGCAACCCTAAACATCAGCACTATTTTCTTTCTTTTGGTGTTTTCCTCCCCAGAACTAGTAGGGGGGTGTAAGTGGCCTTTCACCGTGGTGCTGACTGATGAAGTAACATGTTTCCAGATTTTGAAGATCCAAGCTGACTGATAACATTTGAAGACGGAATGCCTTTATGGTGCTATGCTATCTACTTCCTTTAAGACCCATATATGACTAGAAATTGTTTATGTACTGCACTGTAATAGCAGTCCCTTTCCTCATGTGAGAGCAAATTCTTAGCTCTACAAATGAAATTCAAATATATGTATGTATTCAAATGTGGTTAATGCTATTATTATATTTGGGTCTCGAGGGAAATTATAAAGCCAGAGCCCATTTCTCACCAGGTTTCAAAAATATTAAGATGTTTTGGTATAATACTAAAAAAATATTCATTTAATATATTTTGGCAAGGTAGGTATTCAGAATATTAGAATAAATGCCCATTTCATATGAGTAATGAGGGAGATTACCTCTCAAGCTCTCAATCAACTTCTGGTAATAACTGCCTGCCCTTATTAGCACATGAAATAATATCTGGGCAAAATAAACAGTTTCAATAAAACACAAAGACTTATGGAAATTTGAATACTTATTTTCCTGCTAATATATCAATATAAATATTGCTTTTTATTTATATAAATTTTCTTTAAATTGGTACATGAGGTAAAAAAAAATATTATTGCTGCACTTGCTAGAAGCCAACGACAGATACAGATACAGCATCCTATGAACATCGCTGTGGAGGCAGTAGGAAGTCCCACCCATACAAATTCCTTAGAAATGTCCTAGTTTATAACATTGGCTTCCCAACATAATGATCTCAGTAAATTACCCAACTTCTTTGAGGTTCAGTTACCTTGCCTATAAAATAAGGAATAATATAAAAAATATATGTTGTGACACAATGACTCATTAAAGGGACAGACCCAGCCCTGTGGTCTCCGCTTGTGAGAAGCCAAGTTTTATCAGTCAAGAGGCAACAAGATAACATATATTGGAAATAGATGATTATATCTGAAAGAGCCCCACCACCGTAATTCAAGTGCTTCCCTTTCTAATTAATTTCCATCTCACCTCTTTGTTGTATAATCTTAAATTGACAATGTAAATTATTTGACATCTTTATGTGCAAACCCAAGTAACTTAGAATATAGATCATACATCAATGCTGGAAAGCTACCAGCTGAGTTTTGTTTTGTTTTTAATGGAGATTTCCCAGGGCTAGTTTAAGAGCTAGATTATAAACTATGTATGGATAGCAACTGTGTCTTATTGATCTCTTTATCCCAGACCCAAGCACAGGGTTGGGAATATAGAGGGTGTTCAGTATATGTCTGGCCTGAAGTAGGAGCCATGAGCAGCTCTAAGGGTAGACTATATCCATGATGAGTTTGTATAAAGTTAATGCCAACTGTAGGATGTCTTCAAGGATGGAGATGCATCTCACTGTCCATAGTTCCTTCTGCCAGGCATTCTGGTAGGGGTAAGAGATCAGGAAAGGGGAGAGTTCATATAATAGTAAGCATTATTGTCTGAGAAAAGCACAGATTTGGAACCAGTTTCACAGTTTCATTGATTAATCAAAGCATTTTAGTTGGAACTGACTTTCCTCTTTTCTATTTTAATACTTAATTTTCACATGAAGTGAGAAAGTCTATTTTAAAACCATTTTGAAATTTCATAACACAATCTGGAAGCTATTTTGGAGATGTGGCATTCCTAGGAGAATAAAGTAGATTGAGTAAATGTTAAATGAGTATATTAAAAAATAGATTGCTTTAAAGGCACTCAGGTGTCACCACCATTTTGAAATAATCACTTAAAATTACAACTCACTTGTTTTACAAGTCACGTTAATAAATGCACAAAGGATGAATCACTAATAAGGCTCTTTTTTGGATGTCATTTAAAAGAGAATTGATGCCATGTGGAAATGCAGTGTCTGCTAACTAGTATGTATTTTCTAAGGGACTCAGAATGACAAATACATTGACAAGAATTGGATACTATTTACCAAGTTCAAAGAATGGTTATTTTTCAGTGGTCTCCCAGGACTCTTAAGGAATAAGGTCAGCTTCCTGGAAACAACACATAAAAGACCTAACTCAAGAAATCAATCCCAGGAGATGAGATTTTTTGAACTATGTATGATCTTTACCAATGATTCTTCACTTGTTGCACCTCAGAGATACCTGGGAGGATTTACAAAGATAGTGGCATGTGGGTGCAGCTAGAACAATCAAATCAGAATATTTCAGGGTAGAGACAGGACATCAGTATTTTTAAAAGCTCCCCAGGTTAATGTATAACTAATGTTGAGAATCACTGACTTACCTAGAATAAGGATTGGAGGTATATGAAACCTGGATTATAATTTTCCCTGTGCCCTGATAGAAGATGATGTCAATATATCTAAACATTTATTCTTACTGAAACCAGAAACATTTTAAATCTTTCTCCAGATAATCATGTGAACCAATCAGCATAGACACTCCAGTAAAAAAAACAAAAAACCCTCCAATTTCTGAGAAAGGTGTATGCCAATTGCTGGGTGCACAGAAGATACACAATAAATATGTAGGGATTGATCAGATCACCCTGAATATCTCACTAGCGCATGCCCTTTTACCCAATTTGTTTATTGGCCCAGGTTGGGCTAGTGGCTGTGAGCAGAATAAAGATGAGGCATTCCTCTTTTGCTTCAAAACTTTACAGGCACACGCCCAGAGCACTTTGGAAATATGAAGTTTATTTTAAAATAATCTCTGATCCAAACTGGAATCATGTTCTATATTTCTTTTTTATGCAATTAAAACCTATAAAATAATTAAAACTTGCATTGCTATTAAATAGATGCCATTATAGTTAATGTTATGTCTTAAAAGGTATAGTTGACCAAAAGAAAGATATCTTGGATTAAACTGAGGCATTTCTTTCACACTATATGACTAATCTCTACTTGAGGATTATTCAGCCAGTAGCATCCAGGGCCCTGGGTTCCCTGCCAAAGGATGAATACAAAAGTTAAAGATGCAATGTCCTCCAGGCTTCATCCACTGAAGAATAATCTGTATAAATTCGCTCCTCTTTATGCTTAAAAATCTTTACCCTCAACTTTTATAAAGTTATACCATTTCTTTTTCTCAAAATAATAAAATACAATTCCTAATTACATCTCCTATTCAATTGCATTATGTATTTCCTTAATAATTTCTATCTCAGTTGTCCTACAGTCTCCTTAATTACCTACAAATACAGAGAAAGCTTGCAATTATTCTCATTAACTCTTGGAATAAGGAGTCCACAGTGTCCTCTTGATTGGTAGCCTTTCTCATACCATGCTGTCCAGGCTCTCCCATGTTTCCTTTTCCCATGGAGAGGGCTTTGGGGAAACCATGAGTCTGATATAGGAGTGCTAGTTAGTGGTAATAAGAAATGTAATATGCTTTATATGCCCAATGGCATTCTTGAGAGACTCTCTAGCATAAATTCTGACTCTGGATCCACCTGTTTCTTTGAGACATGGCAAATCTATACAACATTCTGCAATTCACTTTAAAATGATAGAGCCAAAGGAAGCAACTATATCACATGTTTAAATGCTCTAGAAATGAGCAGATGTTGAGGAAATTTCAAATTCATTGTAGGTATCCTGTTCAGAAACCATACGATTTAGTCTGTAGCTAAAGGGAATGATTTAGTGTGGTTATCCTTAGGTGTGTGTGAAGTCTCTTACATAGCAAGCCACATCAAGAACTTCAAGAGTCTGGTCCTCACTACCTTGACAGGAGCTCTGTCAACCCAAGTGAGTTACCTGCTGGACTCCCACAGAACCTCAGCTATTGAACTGAGATGATATTGTTTCACCTGTTCATACTTAAAAAATAAATAGCAGGATAATATGACAGAGAGCAAAAGTACTTGACATTGTTTGTAGGTGACAAGAATGCCATAGTGAACTCATCTTCATGGAAAGAAGTTCTCTGCAGGTTGCTGGGATAGACATCCAATGGAGATTGTAGCAGTTGTGTGTGTGTGTGTGTGTGTGTGTGTGTGTGTGTGTGTGTGTGTGTTTTAGATCTGAATAGCCCAGGTTCTAAATGCTTCAATTGCTCAAAATCTGAAAATGTGTGGACCAAATACCATCTAAAAATATCCTACAGATCCTGTTCTCTCCTTGCTTGTTTCTACTAAATCAGTGTTTCCAACTTTGGTCACATGCACACAACCACAACTATTACCATTCTTGCATACCACCTCTACAATCCCAAAGGCAATATTTTTTCTTTAAGCTGGCTATTTTTTTACATTATATGGGCAGCAATATATATGGAATACTGTATATATTTTTCTAATCTGTAATTAAAATAAGTTATTAAAACAAATACTGCTTCCCAACAATTCACATAAAATAATAGTGCATCACTGGGGATACAAACAGCACCCTTTGAAAATTACTGAAATTAAGCAAATCACTCTTTTTATTATTCTTCCATTTTTTCTGATTGATTTTTTATATTAAAAATCTACTTAGAGGAGGTCACTTTTTGTTTATACAGATAAAATGGAAAAAAACAGGACACAAGTCATGGCAATTTGATCAAGCCAATGAGAAAAAATGTATCTAACACTTAATATGTGTTTGGCACTACTGATCCCTCCTTTAGTAGAACTCCTATCTAGCCATCAAATAAGATAATTTGCTTATTTGGATGAGAAACCAAAATGGCACTTCCATCAGTGCTATTGTGCTCCCCATTTTTTCTCTCCTTTTGAAGTTCAGTATGCCCAGGCAGAAAACGTGTACTTAACTTTGTAAGAACAAGCAAGTTTCACTTCTTTCCTTCTCCTTATTATTCTTTGAATGGAGAAGGATGTCACACCCCAGAAAAGACTGGAGAGTGGGTTTGGCATTTGATGAACTGACATTTTCTACAGAGCTGAACATTCTAGTATGGATTTGTGAATTAGGGCAACATCCCACCTTGAACACCAGATGGCATATTCTTAAATTATCCCCTAAGCAATTATTTTTTAAGATGGTCTTAGTCTATCTAAACCAAGGAAAAGGCTCACATGGTCACTTTCTTCTTGAAGGGTAGCATCCTACAAATGATAGAAGTACTAATATTCCAAAGCCTTTGGAAATGTTTTTCATTCACCCCTCTCATTTGAATACTTGTGTGAAACATAAATGACATCTCCATAAGTATTACTGTGTTCCTTGTTAGAAAATTTTGATTATAAAATTTAGGACTTATAAATTCATAATTTGAATGCATTACCAAGAAACTTAAATTTCTTTAAGATCCAATCTATAAATTTATTTGTAACAAGTCCCCACATGTTTTGTTCAAAAACTTGTTTTGCATACTTTTTCAGAAAGACATAAATTGCTTAATATATTGTGGTCAAATTTTATGTCTTTAAGATTTGGGTTGGGGATAAATTAAGCAAGTGATTTAAGATACAGGTATTGGAAGTTGTAGTCAATCATTTATTCCTTATGTTTTTAGTGTAAATAGCCTAAACATCCAGGAAACTATATTATGCTTGAAATAAATATTTCAACTTCATATTGGCTTCTTGGCTTTTTCTAATCAACAGATTCTAAAGAGCCCACTCATAGTGAAGATGATATTACACATTTCCTGATTTAAATGTCCAGGGACTTTATTTCCTCTCTATGTGCTCCTGTTTTTTTATTTTCTTCACTTCACTATGTAGTGATTTCTAATTTTCCTCTCGCATAGGATCTGGTGATTGTCTTGATCTCTCACAGAAGGCAGAGACTCTATCAAATGCATGTGTATATATAGGAGAGAAGGTGGAGAGAGCATGGAGGATGAGATATGGTCAGCAGAAACTCGAGTTGGTTTCCTTTAGGTAGCATGCTATAGAGTCCAAGGAATTTGCCAAAGCCATGTAGGAAAATTTGCCCATCTTTCTTAAGACAAGCTAGACACAGCTTTATGTCCTGCAAAATATGTCCAATCATTTGGGTATTTTTCTGTTTCCACTACTGGACTGAGTACCTTAAAGAGGATTGATCAAGATTTTAGTCGATTTAAAACTTATGTTCACCACCTATTCACTACCATGTTGCTTTGCTCTTTTTAAGGATCCACAACCAGGATGCACTTAAAGAAAATACAAGGTGTGGTTCTCTCTTCTCAGATTGGTGACTGATGTAAGATTAGTCTGCTGTGACATGGTTATGTCTCTCCCTGAAAACAATATGGCTGTCCTTTCTATAATCGTCCAAAAAATCCTTATTAGAAATCTGGGGATAAAATTAGGCCATATATCACAACTTAACATAATTTGACATTAGTCAATCCAACCATGTGCAGAGACATGCAAGACTTTGGGGTTTCTTAATTTAGGGTCAATGAGAATGTCACTGATTGTATTGTTGTCAGATTTCTACATACTGCCTTTAGATACTGGATGAGATATTGGTCTCAAAGTCCTTGTGTGTTTATACCACTAGTTTGAACTCAGAACCACGCTGTCGTGAACAAATCCTTCTTTTTGACCAAGAACATAACTTATAACCACTAGAGAAACAGAAAGCATTGTATTATCATGGCGATTTCCCACTATCTCACTGAAGCTACTGGTTTTCCTCAGATATCACACCTGATCTCATTGCAGGCTGATGAGTAGAAATTGTCTTCACCAAGTATATCATGTCAATATTTTGTTTTATCTATAGCCTTTTTCTCATTGGCTGGTAAATTTCATATTCATATCTACTGTAGTTTTAAAATGTGTTCATTTGGTCCTCCTGTAGTTAAATATGAAATTCAACAGAGGGAAGATGTTCTCTATATGCTTATTTCTCCTCAATATCATGAGTGAGAGTTGTAGGTTACCCTGGATCAGGGGTTCTCATCTCCAGCTCCACACTAGAATCACCTAGAAAGCTTGTATAAGACTCTGATGCTTGGGCCCCACTTTCAGAGATTTAGATTAAATGACAATGGTTGAACACTCACCAGGTAATTCTAACAGAATCCAGGTGAAGAGCCACTGAACTTGATTCATTCTGTTAAAGGTGCAACCAAATAACTGAATACTGCCTTCTGTATTTTGATGTGCACAAACTACTAGTATAATGAAATGTTTGCCGGTGCATGTTACCTTCTTTATTGGGACAGTTCATAACCTGATTGTTAAAATTTCTGTCAGAATGAAACTATCTTTAAAGAAGGTGCTGAGGAACAAAAGTGTCAGCAATTAATGGTGTCAAAAGTGTAGCATTTTTTCAGCAGGGGCACGAGAATTTAAGGTACATTGTTATCCAAGTCAG
This sequence comes from Eptesicus fuscus, assembly GCF_027574615.1. NCBI lineage: Eukaryota > Metazoa > Chordata > Mammalia > Chiroptera > Vespertilionidae > Eptesicus > Eptesicus fuscus. Next base: position 40,163,471 of record NC_072490.1, on the reverse strand, counting down.
TGCTGAAAGGACTTGAATTTGCAGGTAGAGTCAAACACCTGTGTTCCTACCTGTTTAAATGCCCAACAATCTTTTTTTTTTTTTTTAAATTGGTTTCAGAGAGAAAGGGAGAGAGAGATAGAAACATCAATGATGAGAGAGAATCATTGATCAGCTGCCTCCTGCACATCCCACACTAGGGATCAAGCCCACAATCAGGGCATATGCCCTGACTGAAAATCGAACCTTGACCTCCTAGTTTATAGGTTGATGCTCAACCACTGAGCAACACCGGCTGGGCCCCAACAATCTTTACTCGGGCTTTCAACCTATAACCTATCACTTATATGTATTCAGGCTTTCACTTATTATTCAATCAAACATCAAATACCTTCAAAGAATGGGGAGAAGGGATATCACGTGTAATGATCTTCAAGTCATGATTACCACGTTCTAGTTCTAGGACTTTGAACAAGTTACATAAGTTCTCTAAGTTCTGTTTTTTAATATGTAAATCTGACAGTACTTACTCTGGAAGGTTGTTGTGAAGATTAAATGAGACTAGGCATGCATGTAACTGCTTAAGCAGTCCCAGGACACAAATCCCTGCTTTATTTTAAGTAAGAAATGATTAGCTACAAAAAAGTAAGAACTATGATTATTTACTGTGGGCTAAATCAGTTTAATTTCACAGATGGAGTGAGAGTAATTTGGGCTTTGCAAGACACAGACAGAGAAGGTAGCCAATGAAAATTTAGGGTGAAGGAATTGTCTGTGCAAAGGCATGTGATTTGGAGGACAGAATAGAGCATAATAGGTAACTGCTAATTGGTGAAGCACTTAATAGTGAAAATAGCAGCTGGCATGAGTTAAGTGCTAAATCTGTGCTGAGAACTTGACCAGTGTCATCTCAGTTATTGTAAAAACAACGCTTCCATTTTAGAGATGAGTGATAGCAGACTTTGAAAGATTAAGTCATAGCTGTGAAAGAATTGGGGTTTGCACTGGAATCGAATGGGTAGGAAAGCCTGAGATCTGATTCTAATCTGCTATGATGCTTCTACTTTAGCCATCAGAGTGCCCTGAGCAAATGACAATCAATGGGGGAAATCAGACCCTGGCGGCATAGGCATAGAAAAGGAATTCTGACGGCATCAGAATACACATCTTTATTTTTCTTAGGGCTGACCCAACAGGATTTCCTTTGCCTAGAATCTACATAAAGAATCCTAATCTTTGATTTGTGTAGAACTTTATTGTTACCAAAGCACTTGCATATGAAGACTTATTTCATTCCAATCATACTGATGTTTTTAGTCTAATTCAAGGAGATAATGCATATGCAGAGTGAGGGATCTCCAGAGAAACAGAACTAATAAGATGTGCGTGTATACATATATGCATGTGTGTGCATGTGTGTGTATATTAGTATATTATGTATATATACATATAGTATATTCATACACACATATATAGCATATTGGTTGTGTGTGGGTATATATTTGGAGAGAGAGAGAGAGAGAGAGAGGGAGGATGCTACTTTAAGGGATTAGCTCATGTAATTGTGGGGACTAGCAAGTTTGAAATTCACAGGGCAAGCCAGCAGGGTGGAAATTCAGATAAGAGTTGATTTTGCAGTCTTGAGTTCAATCCCACATGGCAGCAGCTCAAAAACCAGGCAGAATTTCTATGTTGCAATTTTGATAAGAATTCCTTCTTCAGGAAACCTCCGTCTTTACTCTTCAGGCCTCCAACTGATTGGATGAGACTCACCCACATTACAAATGGTAATATATATACTCACAGTCTATTGATTTAATGGTTAATTACATGTAAAAGAATAACTTCATCAGAGAATGAGGAGACAAGCCACAGTCTGGGAGAAAATATTTGCAAAAGACCTACCTAATGAAGGATTGTTACACAAATAACTCTTAAAACTCAACATTAAAAAAAATAAACACTTCAATTAAAAAATGGACAAAAGACCTGAACAGACACTGCACCAAAGAAGATATATAGATGGTAAATAAGCACATGAAAACATGCTCTATATAAAACTAGGAAATAACACATTGAAATCCACCAAATGAAGAGACAAGAGAAAAGATTTCAAGCTAGTTAGGCAGTAAGAATGGAATGAAGAAAGAAGGAAAGCAAGAGTCAAATATACAAGGGCCTTTTTGGTCATATTAAAGAGTGATATTTTAAACAAACTGTGTTAGCAAATGAATTTTGGCAAGAGTGGAGACCCTGAGAAAAAACAGAGGCAGGAACTAGGGAGTAGAGATAAATGTTTAGGAGGGTATAAAATGTGTTTTGGAGGACTTATTTGATAAATGAGTTATGTGGAGTCACAGAAAGGAAGAAGTAAAGGCTCATTTGATTATTGCTTTTAAACTCAGCCCCTCCCTATAGGAATTTAGAGGAAGGGTAATGGATCAGAAGTCTTGGTCCAAGAATTAATTTTGCACTGCCTATGAATATAAGCAGTGTAGGAGCATGCTTTATTGGTAGAGTTGACAGACATCATGAGTACAAATCCAATGATTTAAATACAGCTGCGTCATTTATGTAAATGTCACTTTCTTGAAGGATTGAGCTTAGTTGGTGATAAAAATAAATCAGACCCAAAAGGATATTAATCATTGGATCCACTAGCTCATTGGTAAGTGTGAGGCTCTGGAGCATCATATGGTGACAACATTGGCATAGGCTGATGTGTCTCAGATTTGGAGTGTAAAGTGACTCATGCCTCTTATCATTTATATCATGTCCACAGTGCACCAAGAGAGGTTACCATGCATACTCCCAAAGTCACCAAGCGGACAAATATAGCTACCAATTTCTTCTCCTCCAGATCTTGGCTTCATATGGTTATTTTTTTTTTGCTTGCTTTACTTCATTCACACACAGTACACCCACTCAGCAATTAATTATCTTTGGCTCCTTGAAATTACTCTCCAATCAAGTAAATATAAAAAGACAGAGTGTTACAAAAAATAATTCCTATTTGGTCCTCTCATTAGGTACCAATTAGGTAAGCAGAATATGATTTGCTTCTTGGATGTGAGTTCAGCAGACATGAAGTCAGGCTGTCTCCAGGCTATTCTGATAAATGTCCTGTTGGCTTTCCGGGATTTTATTATGTTACATGATGATCTTTTAACTTCTTGTTCCCTTAGCATGTGGTACCACAGCCATTGTGTAGCCCAGACGTAAGATTCTACTTAAAAAAAAAAAAAGTGTCAGACTCCAAGGTCATGTGACCTTATAGATTCATTTGGTTCTCAGGAACATTGCAAAATCCCATAAAAATTAGCTTAATGAACCTTTAAAGCAGTATATTATTTTCAGAATTTTAAAGATACTGATAGGTAATAGAGACAGGAATACAGCTTTATTTGTAATAGAACAAATACCTAGAAATTTAGGTGTTATACTTTATGCATTTTAATGTTGGACTTTATTATATTAGTAACATTTTTATCATAAGACTGATAAAAATATGAACTACTTTCTATACCTGAGAAATGACAACCAAAGGGAGAAGGTCAGAATGAACTGGATTCTAATACTAGTATTAGTAATAATACTACCATTGATATTTAACAATTAATAGTTTATAATGCCTTTTATTCTCATATTTTTGGAACGTATGTGAAATGACTTGTCTCAGATCATGTAGCTTGCAAATCTGGAATCAGGACTAGAACAGAGCTTTGAATTTAGGGTTTTTCTTAATATGCCATGAGTTATGCTCAATTTAGCTACTACAGCCCAAACAACTGGACAATTGGCCATCATCTTTGGCCATTATTTTTTGTTTTTCTGTGGACATAATTATTTACATATTGGTTAAGTTTGAAAAAAGCAGTTAGGAATGAAGTTTGTTTTGAAGCTTTACTCTGAATTACCTGGTTGCCAAAGCTGAGGCTGAGTTGAAGATAAAAAATCACCTTGTTGCTCTATAGTCCTATTAACAACTGAGATTTGATCACACCCAATGTATCCATAGTAGGATCATACCCAGCAGTTAAAACTGGGTGTTGTACATAGAGGCCAACTAATCTGACTGCATCAGAGCAGACATGGCTATAAACTGCTTTTCAAATTACACAAACATTACAATAAAACAATTCAGACTGGTGTGAAAAGGGGGATTAATTAGCTCATATAATGGAGAAGTCCAGGGAGCAGATTCACATATATGTGATTGGGTCCAAGATCTTACACCCTGTTATCAGGACCCAGTATCTTTCTCTATCTCTCACCTCTAGCTTCCTTAGTTCTCTGGCACCTCCAGATTTATATCTTGACATCATCAGTTAAAACATTCACTTTGGAAAGTCAAAGGAGTTGATCTACTGTCCTTACATGCTCAGCCCTATACTACTCACTGAGTCACATGCACACTAGGGATCCAAGGTGCAGCCCCCACCCAAACCACATGAAACAAGAGTGGATGAGAGGAGTAGAGAGCATTGTTTAAAAAGAAAAAAAGGTATACGAAAAGTGGATGCTCTTTGGAGGAGAAGCCTGAAGTCTATGCCCAAGATTGAAGGAACAGGAACTAATGGCCATGTAAGAACTAGAACAACACACAGTTTTGTCTCCTCAACACATCACAGCCTCTATGGAGAATATGACAAGATTGGAGGTCCCCAAATCACCACTTGCATGGCCTTTTTCAATTTCCCTTGAGATGTAGAAAATGAAGGAAAATTGATGGTGTACTGGACCAGCTGTGGTAAAGGAATGTGGGTGTAGTGTGAACTGTGTGAGGTTGTAAATAAACTTGAACTAGGTTTGGCTCACAGAGAACTTTCTTCACTGACCTTCCTAAAATATAAGGGTGACAGCTTTCACTTAGATGACAGATTCCTTCCACAGGGTTGGGGATAAACATAACTTTTCTTTAAGCCTGTCTCAGCATTCTACTATCTGTCTTGAACCAATAAAATAATCATGATTTTGGAAAGAACAATAATGCCTCTTTTCTTGTCACATTCAGGATTGAGTATCTGATGTCTGTCTTTTACCCATCCATTGTTTCTGAGTCTCTGTTTTTTTTTCTGTTTCATTTGTCTGTCTTCTGCCAAAAACTACATCGTGGCAGACTGAATGATAGACTTTATTACTCTTTCCTGGCAGCTGCCTGAGTTTTATTTCCTTTGGGGACCAGGGAGAAGAGACATGCTCACCCTATGTTCTTTGCTTCTCAGGTTTAAGTGGGAGAGGAGGGCAGGAGAGGAGCAGACAGAGTATGTCAGTCTATGATCAGGGGAGACAGGAGTAAAAGCAGGAGTAAATCTGCTCATAATTCTGATCACTCCCCAGTCCATGCTGGCCTTGTTTTAGCATTGTGGGTGGAGTTCCCCATCAGGCATCTCCATTCTGAATTCTGTCCATGAAAAATCAGTTAGGAGCCAGCTTTACTTAGAGTTTGCAGCCAGGTTTATTCCAATGGCTTTGCTTATAGGATGGATCCAAGGTTTTAGTATCTGAGTTATCTCTGAATAGAAGTGAATTGTCTATAAGAAAGTGCAAATATTTCATATTTAATTTGACAAAATTAAAAAAAAAAAAAAACCACTAAGTAGGTTTGACCTACTTGTTCAGAGGATCCAAAGCATCAGTCCTGGGGTCATTTGAGAAGCTTGAAAGTTTTACATGGAGTCAGAATATTGGCATTGTCCCTTGGTAGCTTTGATTTTACGGTGACCCAAACGAGCATAATGATTTTGTGCAAACTGTATTTTATAAAAATGGTCACAGTAATATTTCCACGTGGTTTCTCTGAACTTAGACACCTCCCCACAGAGAGATGGAAGTCCCCTCCTCTTGAAACAAGGTGGGCTTTTGTGACACCTCAATGATGAGAATGGAGCAGAGGTGGACTGTATGACTTGAGGCTAGGTCATAAAATGCAATACTAGTTTCCCTTGCTTTGTGAAATGAAAGCATTCATTAAAAAATAAATAAAAAATGGCCCGGCCAGTGTGACTCATAGATTGAGTGTCAAGCTATGAACCAAGAGGTCCCTGGTTGGATTCGCAGTCAGGGTACATGCCCTGGGTTGCAGGCTTGATCCCCAGTAGGGAGCGTGCAGGAGGCAGCCATTCCATGATTCTCTCTCATCATTGATGTTTCTATCTCTTCCTCTCCCTTCCTCTATCTGAAATAAATAAATATATATATAAAAAACAAACAAAAAATGTTAAGCTGAAATAAAACAAAGAAGTAATTACATTAACTTACATGGAAAAAATTTTGAGCATCTACAGACCTAAAAAAATCCCAACTTGCCAAATCATACTAAATATTCTTAATGACATCCAATTGTACTCTAAGCTTAATATCCTAAGGAGCTCTTGGGTTTTTCTGATGTTAGAACACACCTTGCGAACAGATGCATAAAATAAATGGAGATAAAGCACAGATGTTCCCAGACACAGTTCAAAGCTACGGTGCTTGATGCTGAGATGCTATGTAGTTCCCGGGGAAGGAGCTTGGCAGGGCCACTCTCGCTGCTCGGGGTAGGGTACATGTGGCCACTATGAAGGCTGCTGCAAAACAATTGCTCAATGCTATTTTTTATTTTCATCTTTTTTTTTTTTTTGTAAAAGCAAAAGTTATCTTCAGATTTCTTTCAGTGAGCTAAAACAGACACTAATGTATTTCTTTTGGAAAAGGAGAGTGGCATAAGGCAATCTTTTTGAAAAGTGGGGGAGACCCACACTGCCTCCTCCTAGCTCTCCTTCGTAGGACACTTGCTCTTACTAGTAGACCCCAGCCACCATGAGGGCAGAGGCTCAAGCAGCATGGAGAGGACATGTGTCAGTGTTCTGGCCACAGAACCACCTGAGGTCCAATGAACAGCCAGCATTAACATCAGCCATGTAAATAAATCTTTAGATGAGTCCAGCGGGTCCCCCACCCCTGGCCTTTAGTCACCCCAGCTGGTGCCAAGTGGAGCAAAGACTGGTCCCTATCAGGCCCTCCCAGATTGTGGATTATGGCAAATGTTATTGTTCTAGCCACTGTATTTGGGGCAATAAGTAACTGGACTGGGTTTAGTTTTTTAAATAATGAAATGATGTTATGTTCAGTGTCATGAATCTGGAATTGATATTTAGGAGAAAATATTAAACTCCTGTATTAATGATGTCTGGTATATTATTCTCCCTCCCTCCTTTCCTCCCTTCCATCTCTCCTTTTCTCCCCTTCCTTTCCTCCTTCCCTCCCTTCCTTCCTTCTCATCTGTCAGGCTGCCTCCTTTGTTGCTGGAGATAACAGGAAGAAAACATCATCAAAGTTCCGTATTCTCTTAGGTGTGAATAAGACAGCTTGGTGTGGGATCAAAGTGTCCCCAAAGAGTTAACAAAACCTCCCAAAATATATTCCACAGTAGATATTCTATATAATAAAAGCCCAGTGACCAATCGGCGGAACAACCAGAACGACCGGTCAACCAGTCACTGTGATGTGCACTGACCACCCAGGGGCAGATTTTCAACTCAGGAGCTGCCCCCTGATGGTCAGTGTGCTACCACAGTGGGAGCACAGCTCGACTGACCGGCTGCTCCTGCTGCAAACTCTGGGCTGACAGGCAGGAACCTGGGCTGTGATCGTTACCTCCTCGCCCCAGGCTCCTCCTTACTCCCTGCTGCCTCCTTCAGAGGCCCGCAGGCCGTGCAGTGCAGCCTCTGGGCTCGGAGAGCTGACCCCAGAGGCTGGGAGGCAGGTTCGTGGCTGCCACAGGAGTGAGGCCTATTCCGTCGCCTCTCAGTGCTACTGTCCCCTGGAGAGGCAAGTGCTCCGGCTCCATGGAAGATGGAGCAGCCGCTCAGAGGGCAGGTCCACAGCCATCGGGCCAATCCCTGAAGGCCATGCCCCCGACCAGTGCACAAATCCCATGCACTGGGCCTCTAGTATTTTATAATACTTCACAACAAGCATAAAGATGTAATTTTGTTGTTAAAAAATGGGACATTTTTCTCCCATTTATATTTTATATTTTGGGAAAGTTTACTGATATCTCTTCTTCTCTGACACATATTTTTAAACTTCAGTAGCCTCCAATGTGCATTACTGTGAAATCTCCAAAAGGACAATTTGGAACATTTTCCAAAAATAATCTTTTCTATTAAATCCAACCATGTATCCATCCATCCAGTAATCCACCCACTTAATACATATATATTGAATGTCCAATATGTGCAAGGTACTGGGGATCCTAACATAGGAGTCAGACAACCTACCCTTACAAATCTCACAGTCTCATTAGAGAGATAGAAAAATAGTCATATAAATTAGTTGTTCAATGGAAGGGAAATACACAGCCTCTGTCCTACAGACTAGATATTAGGACACAAAACCAAATAATAACAGTGCAGAACACAATCAAGAATTCAGGGAAGGCCTCTCAAAGGAAGTGAAGTCTGATCCGAAGTGTCAGCAGGTGAAAGCAGATTTGGCGGGAGTGTGCATGTTGCAGAGGAGAGCAAGAGGAAAGATGCAGAGGTGAGGGAGAAAATGGAACATATGTTAAAAAACAAAACAAAAGAAGTTCAGTGTGGGAGAACAGTGTGTGGGGAGGGCAGGAAGGTGGGAAATAAACCTGGGCAGGTAGACAGGGCCCAAAGGATCTTGGTCAGAGTCGATAGTGGCTTGGATGAGGATTGTAGTAATGGGTGACTAAGAATGGACATTTTTGAAATGTTGGAGGTATAATATGCAGGACATGTTTATTGACAGGTTTGATGTCAGGGATAAGGATGAGAGAAGGCTCAGAATAAGTTCCGGGTTTCTAGACTGGACAACTGGGTAGGTTTTGATACCACTAAGTAAGGATGTCCTCCTCAGGAAGGACTTTGAGTCTGGAAATTAGATAATGGATACAGTTTTGGTCATACTCAACTTGAGGTTCCTCTAAGATATATAAGTCAAAATTTAAATATATTTTAAATTTGGCCAGTGTGGCTCAGTAGCTGAGTATTAACCCATGCACCAAGAGGTTGCCGGTAGATTCCTGGTTGGGGCACATGCTCAGGTTGCAGGCTCGATTGCCATTGGGGGTGCGCAAGAGGCAGCTGATTGATGTTTCCCCTCTCATTGATGTTTCTATCTCTCTCTCCCTCTCCCCCCCCCACCTCTCTCTCAAATCAATAAAAAAATCTTAAAAATAAATTTCAATATATATTCAATATAGCCAAGTAGGGATCCAATACATAGGTCTGGAACTTAGCAGGGAGAAATGTACTGAAGATAAGAACCCCAAAACTATCAATATATAGAAGATAACAGAAGCTCTGAGAGTGCAAGAAATGCCCCAAAGGGAATGTATAAGGTCAGAAAAAAGGCCAGAAATTTAGAAAGCTAATCTAAACTAAAGTAGTGACATTGGTGATGGAGAGAAGAGATAGCTCTTGGGAAATAAAATGGGCAGGCTTATCTATATATATAAAAGGCTAATATGCAAAGTGTCCCCTCGGGAGTTCAACTGGAAGACTGGGAAGTTCGATCGCTCGCTATGATGTGTTCTGACCACCAGGGGGCGGCGTGGAATGAAGAAAGGCCCTGGCCAGCAGCCAGCAGCCGGCAGCCGGGGAAGGAAGGCCCAGGCTGGCAGAAGGCCCGATTGTCCCTGATCGCCTGCCAGGCCTAGGGGCCCTACCCATGCACAAATTTTGTGCACCGGGCCTCTAGTAAGGAATAAAGGAGAAGAATAAGTAGAAAAGGAACTCCCTGTTTGTTTCAGGCTTTAAGGAAAATTATGAAGGCTTCCCCACCAGTCAGGTCTTATCAGTATTTGTTCACACTGAGTATTTTTAAAGAACACACAAGCAGAGTGTTTATATATCTCTGTGGATCCTTTAGAAAGAGAGAGCCTGCTTTTAACATGGCCAGTTCTCACTGTGTGACCTTTGCAATATTAAGAGAGTTACACAATGAGCTACTTACAGGTGCTCTGTAGAAGGGGCCTGGCAAAACTGCAGGTCTCTAAATGCTGTTTCCTGACAGTTTAGGTTGGCTTTGGATGTTAAATGTTGCATCCCAAACAACACAATCTGTTCTGCTGTCTTCTGACAACCAAATATAATTGTTCAAAGACAAAAGAATTGTTTGTGATTCCTCCACCCAGCTTGTCCTTCACATGCTAATTTGGACTTAATTAAAATCTTATGTGACCCTAAAAGCTAGAGAGTATTCTGAGTTTCTTACAAGTTTGGGTCTAGTTGTCACACATTCGAGACATGGGATTTCTTTCTCCTTCCCTCCCTCTCTCCTCCTTTCCCTCCTTCTCTTTCTTTCTCCCTCTAACCCTCTCTTCTTCCTTCCTTTCCTCTATCCTCCCTTCTCTTCTGCTTCATCCCTACCCCCTCTCTATCTCTCAATGATCATAACTGAATGTTGTAATATCAGGGGCTTAAGTAAACAAAAGAGCAGAGGAGAACACAGCCTGCACATACAGAAAGAGGTAATAGAGGGCTTCTGGCCTGATGGGTCGGAGACCGGCACAGCACTGAATTTGTCTACTTCTCTTCGTTTCAGATGGAGCGTTGAGCACATTTGCAGGAACTCGGAGCTTTAAGACAGCCTCACTTCAGCCTTCTGTTCAGCCAATTAAGCCAGAAGATGGTTTAGCAACTAAGCACATAAAATGTTCTAACCTGTTTGTGCACAGAGGTCAACTTTATTGTCACCCAGACCTTAAAGGAGAAGAGGATTTGCCTTACCAAACAATCACCAACATTCAGAAAGCTTTGCAAACCAGAACTCTCTTCCACAAATAACAGGTAGTCCAAGATCATGCACTTTAAGAGTATTTCACTTCAGGACTGGAAGTATTTTTGTATCCTTGATCAGTGTCTATTTTTTTAATTCAGAAATTACATTAAATTTCATTAAAAATGAGCAAAAAGTAGATTTTGCACAATATCTTTTCATATCCACAATCCACTTTATTATTTATTATCCTTATCATAAACACTTCATGATTTTAATGACTCACATGTACTGCCAATTAAAGGGCTTTATTAGACTGGATTTTTTATTACTGCCTAGTATTCCTACAATTTATCAGGCTTTCTTTTCTCTACTGCCTGCGTCAGTCCTTGGTGTCTAACTCATCATTCCTTACAGCCTCAGTGATTTTCTAAGTGCACCATGGGCAGGATGACATGACATTCTACTGTGTGCAAAGCATATATTGCCCAACAACTGATCCAAGAGAACATTACCTTGAAAATGAGCAATGCATTATGTTTAGTGGGTACAACAGAACTCTTTTCCAGAAAGTCAAACAAAATTGAAAACTGAAAAGCATGACTGTTGGAGATTAAAAAAAATAAAAACAAAAAACAAAAAACAAAATAAAAACAAAAAACATAAAACATAAACCACTTAATTGAAACCCCAGGTGATGGAGTAGAAAATTGAAATGTAAAACACCTTTAATACATTTGAGAGATTCTAAAATTTAAAGTCCAGTAAATATTTGACAACATTAGTTATTTTTTTCCTGATGAAGCCAATATATTGGAATAAAATACTTTGTTAGGTTTATTAAAGGAGATATTTACTTTCTATTCCTGCTCTATTGAAATAACATGTGAAAAGAACATGAGTGCCTGAAGTTCAAGTCATTCGTTCATTCATTCATTCATTCATTCTTAATTCATGTAGTCAATAAGTATCTACTGAATGCTACTTTATCTCAGACGCTGTGTACTGGGGATGCTGCAATGGATAAGAGGGTCCCCTGCCTTCATGGAGTTTCCTTTGTAGGAGGAGCCAACAGATGATAATGAAGTAAATACATAGATAAAGTATTTTAAGGAAATAATAAATACATAAATTAGATACTTTAAGAGTGATAGAGGGATGAAGATAAAACCTTGCTCTGGCTGGGTGCTCAGTGGGTTGCAGTGTTGTCCTATACATCAAAAGGTGTGGGTTTGATTCCCTGTCAGGGCACATACCTAGGTTTTAGGTTCAAGATAAACCCTTGATGCCTCACAGCCTACATTTAATCCATTAGTAAAATCTAATAGCTCACCCTTCAAAATATATCCACAATCTGACTCCCTCCCAACCCTGATCATCTCCATGCTGGTCCAAGCCAGCATTCTCTTTCACCAGTGTTACCACAGTGGCCTCCCAATGGTCTCTGATCCAGTCCTTGCCTTTCCTATTGTCTATTTCCATGTAGCCTGAGTAATACTTCTGTCACCTACATCAGATCATGCCACTCAGTTCAATGACTTCTGACTTCAGAGTAAAAGCCAACGTCCCCTCAATGGCTTGTCTTTAAGGCCATTCACCTGCTCCCGTCTCTTCCTCTGCTCACCCCCTTGGTGACCTGATCACCCAATGCTCTTGTTTGCCGACATTAATCTAGAACACTGGCTCCTTTGTTATTCTTCATCAAAAAGACTTGCTCCTGCGTTAGGCTCTGGGGTAGACAAAATTCCAGGATGGCCCCCAAGATTCCTGCGTCCTGATGTACACATATCACCTACCATTTGTATAATCAAGCAGGAAATAGGTACTTCTGTAAAAGATTTTTATGGAATTGAAATCCCAAATCAGTGGACTTTAAGACAGGGGGATTATCTGGGTGGGCCTGACCTGATTACATGGGCCTTATATTTGGGTCTAGAGGTCAGAAACAGAGATAGTCATAAATTCAGGGTATGAGGAAAATTGGAGGAATTCTCTTTTGCCAGTTTGAAGATGGAGGGGGCGGTATGGCTGTGAATGTGAGAGGCCTCCTGTTGCTGAGAGCAGTGCCTGGGACAGCCAATGTAGAAAGAGGACCTAATTCTGGTCATCACAAGGAACTGAATTCTGCGAACCACCTGAATGAAGTTGGAGAGGATCCTGAGCCTCAGCTGACACAGTAGCCCAGCCAACACCTTGATTTCAGCAGTGTGAGACGCTGAGGAGAGAATCCAGTCACCTGTGCCCAGCCTTGAGCTAGGAGCTATAAAATAATACACCTATTTTGTTTTAAGGCACTATGTTTGTTTTGTTATGAAGCAACACAGAACTAATATAGCTTCTTTGCATTTGGTGTTTTTCTTAGAGTGTTTTTCCTAGCTATCCCTCTGCTTGTTCCCTCACTTCCTTTAGGTTTCTGGCTAATTAGCATCTTCCCAGGCTTCTGGCACTCATATATTGGGTAATTTGAGGGTTTGAAGAAAGTGAATATAGAGGAGCAGACAGTTTTAGAGAAACTACAGGGGAAAATGCAGTATCCTGGGATTAATGAGGAAGGGCTCAAGGGAAAGAAACTTGGGGCATGGCTATGTGGTAAGGACCACCTAACAGGAGCCATGAGCTCCCACCCGGACAGTAGCCAGCTCCTGGAAATGCCAGAGGGAGCAAGCCAGGAAAGTAATACTCCCCAGTAGCTCCTCTTCCTCCTTGTTTATTGTCCATCACTCTCAGGGAATATAGGTATCATGAGGACAAGCAGTTGGCCAAGTTAATTCCCTGCTTTATGGGCCTAAATCAGTGCTGGAACATAGTGCTCACCATTCATCACATGAATGAATGAATGAATGAATGAAGAGCAGTGTTACTGTAGAATGGTAAACAAAAAGGGATTTCTCTAACATTTGATGAGAAGGAGCTGGCCAAGAAAAGAAAAGGGAGATAAAAGTCCAGGTGGAAGAAATAGCAAATGCCCAGACCCTAAGGTGTGAATGAGTTTGCTATGTTTGAGGAACAGAGTGTCAATGGCAGATGTGCTAGGAGTTGGAGTGTTGGAGAGGCAGACCCTTGATGTGGAAGAGGTAGGCAGGGGCTAGATCATGGCAGATCTGACAGGACACGGTAAGGGGTTTCCATTTTATTTCAATGCAATGGAAAGATGTTGCAGAGTTTAAAGCTGAGAAGAGAAGGGACACTGAATATTTCATAATTTTAATATCCAGAGAAAAAGTTCAAAAATAAGGAAATAACTGAATTGTTATGGTTATGAATCTACTCTTTGCTTCTCTAGTCTACTTAATTCCTTTATTTGACATAACATCTTTATGAAATCTCCCAATTTTAATATGCTCTGGTTGGTCTTCAGTATTTTCCTGTAATCTACATCCAACAGGGGAGTGCATGTGGCTGGACACTGTAGTTGTTTAATTAGAATCTTCTGAGTTTACCCCTCAGATTCCCCACAAGTGTTGTCCTTGGTGCTGCACAATAAAGGCAGAAACGCCTTCTTTTTTTATCTCAGGGTCAAGAAGAATGCCAAGATCATTGCCTGGGGCACAGAAAATTCTCAGCAGTTATTTACTATTAAGGTATTTTATTAGTAGCTTATTATTGGTCCAACTGAAGTGTGAATTATCTTATATAATAAAAGCCTAACATGCAAATCGACCGTACGGTGAAACAACCAGTTGTGGAGGCAGGGCCGATGAGCAGGCAGTGCTAGCCAGCCAAGGTGGGTGCCAGCAGGCAGAGGGAAGGGACAGCGATCGGGGAACAGTGGCGGCGGAGGGGCGATCGGGGGGGGGGCTGGCCACTCGCAGGCTGGTGCCGTCCTCCGATCGGTCCGCCAGTTGCCTCCCGCAGAGAGAGGCCAGACTGCAAAAGGACATCCCCCGAAGGCTCCCAGACTGCAAAAGGCTGCAGGCTGGGCTGAGGGGACCCCCCCCCCCGCCCCGAGTGTATGAATTTTCATGCACCAGGCCTCTAGTTAAGAATAAAATAACTGGAGTCAGGGAGTCTGTGATCAAATCCCAGCTCAGGATCTTCCTAGTGAGGCAACATTGACAAGCCTTCAATTTCTCTGGGTTTCACTTTGTAATCTGCAAAATGACATGAATAACACTAGTTCATTAATGAGTTGATAAATTAAATGAGATAATATCTGTAAAGTGCCTAGCATCTATATATATAAAAGCCTAAGTCACCATTACGATAGGTCGACCGAATGACTGGTCAACTGGTCGCTATGACGATGCACTGACCACTAGGGGGCAGGTGCTCAATGCAGGAGCTGCCCCCTGGTGGTCAGTGCACTCCCACAGCCAACCTTCCATGGTCCCTCCCCCTGGCTGGCTGTTCCTGATCAGCCCTGATTGGCCCCGATCGCCAGCCAGGCTGAGGGACCCCACCTGTGCACAAATTCGTGCACCAGGCCTCTAGTGTAGTAATAATCAATAAACTTGAGGCATTATTCTTGGCTGTTATTAGATACTAGAGGCCTGGTGCATGAAATTTGTGCACTCAGAGGGGTCCCTCAGCCCGGCCTGCACCCTCTTGCAGTCCGGGAGCCCTCGGGGAATGTCTGACTGACGGTTTAGGGAGTGGAGCTAAGCCAGCAGTTGGACATCCTTAGCGCTGCTGCTCCTGCATTGAGTGGTCAGTGCATGTCATAGCGACCAGTCATTCCGCTGTTCGGTCAATTTGCATATTAGCCTTCTATTATATAGGCTTGCAGGAGGAACAAAATATCATTTTTATGACTTCTCCCACCAATTCGCCTTCACCCACAGGAAAAGGGCTGGCATAGGTATTCCTAGAGGCTCACTGGGAAGACAGGGTAATTCTCTTAGAAGATTTGATGGAAGAAAAGGCAAAGTGGAAGGAGATAGAAGTCAAGCAGGATTCCTGGAGCACAATGCACACTTCAGTTCTGGAATGGTGAGCACCAGTGTCCACTTCCACATGGCACTACTTTAGAGGTGATGCGGGGGCATGGGGCTGCTAGGACCTAAATCATAAGAGATGTGGCTTTGATGGTTTTATTCAAATAGTTTTTGGACTGCCTGGCTGGTATGGCTCAATGGTTGAGCACTGACCCATGAACCAAGAGTTCACTGGTTCGATTCCCAGTCAGGGCACATGCCCAGGTTGCAGGTTTGATATCCAGTAGGGGGCGTGCAGGAGGCAGCCAATTGAATTTCTATCTCTCTTCCTCTCTCTAAAAATCAACAAAAACATATTTTAAAAAAAGAAATAGTTCTTGGACCAATAGAAGGCCAGCCTGTCTCCAATGGACCCCACTGGCAAATTCACATGTTGGTGGTTACTGGATAAGATAATAGGTCCTTTACTTATTTTCCAAATACTGCACATGTCCATGGATTCTTATGCAACACAAGAAGTCTAACAGACACCTTAAAACATGAGTTATAGCTTTCTTATTTTGATTAGTGGGGTCTCTAAATCAGATTTAATTTAATGTAGAAAAATAACCTATTAGAGTAAAATTAAAAGCAAAAGTATGTCAATAATGATGACAATATAGTAATTAGTAAATAGTCACAAGAGTGAATCTGCATTACCCATTCTCTGCATGCCATTTCAAACTTTTAACTGATAACATTTGTGAGTCTCAGAATGAAACATTTCTGGAGAAAAGGGATTCAAATAGAGCTAATGGATGGATATGGAGGCTCTTTTCCTGCCTACTCTTTTTGTCATAGGAACATTGAGATGGAAGGGATCTCGGAAGGCATTTTAATCTCTCTACTTGTCTCCGAGAATGGCTGAGAGCATTATTTCTTCCTGGTACTCCCCTCTGGGATTTTTCCGCTTTCTGAAATCTGCTATTTTCTTTATAGGTTTGCACAATAAAACTATTTAGATAAACCGAAGTGCAGCTCCTTTAAAATATGTGTAATTCAAGTTGGACTTTTAAACGGCTGTCTCTGAAATGCAGAGATGCATAACAAAATCAACAGTGTTTCAAAGGGCGGAAATATTGAATGTTCCTTTGTTACACTGGGCATCTTTGAAAAACTGAAATGCATTTACAGTGCTTGGCAGTCTCCCGAGAGACATGCATCAAACCGTGCTCTTGACAGTGGGCTGGTTTCATGACATAGAAGCATTCTTATGTTTGAAGCATCTCAGTAGTTTTATAAATAAAAAATGTGATTTTTCTTTTAGTGAAGAAACAGTTATTGTTTTCTCCCAATGACTTCTGATCTAGTTTATGAAGTTCTGAGACTAGATTACTTGAGACTGAACTTTTCAGCTCCTCCATTATGTAGGGCAAGGATCTGCAGACTTTCGAGGGAGGATGACATAAGAGAAACGAACACAGGCTGTGGGGTTGGATTGCTTGGATCTGGAATAGATGTTCAAGCTGTGTAAGCCTGCGTTCTCCTGAAAGCCAACCGGAGACAGGAATCTGGGTGCAGGTAGTTCATCCAAAAGGGGATCACAGGAAGCACAGCTGAGAGAGCAGGGAAATGAGACAAGGCAGGGAAAATGGCCAGTGGAGGTCTGTTCATTAGCCCAGCCAGGGCCTCTCTGAAGTTCCCTGTACAATGTGCTTTGGAATCGTCCCATGGAAAATGGGGGAGCTGAACCTGTTTCTCATGAGCTGAGAGCTCCCCTCCCTCAATGTGTTAAATCCCAGGTTCTGCCTTGACTGCCCCGCCCAGGAACTTCATAAACTCCCAGAAAGCCCACAGCACGCAGGGAATCCCAGGCAGACTAGCACTTGATAGACAGGGGGCTGCCGGAGTGAACCGGTGAACTCAGAGATGGGTCAGGGGATATGGGACGTGCATCCACTTTGTGTGCTACAGGACGTAACAAGCATGAAAAAATAATAATTTATTGAGAGCAAATCCATCTGTAAGGATAGTTATATACACCATATTCTACCAACTTCTGGACAACACCCATGGGTTATACACTACTGTGTTTGCTATCTCAGGAATTCAGACCCAGTAACCAATGCCTTCCCATGAACTTAGGTAGCTAGGGAATGAAACTCATTGAGTTAGAAGTGTGATACCACTGTGTGTTCAGACAATGTGCCCTCCTGGGATGGCGAATGGATGAGTCAGGTGCTCACGAAGGATCCTAGAAGGCTCTGAATCTATCTTTTCAGCAGGGAACTGGCTCTGTAAAGCAGGAGGTTGACCCCTCCCTGCTTTCTCTCCATGTGGATCAGAGTGTTCTGTTCTGTGACTGTGATCACCTGCTGTGTTGATGAGCTGCCGCTTTTAAGGCCCTGAGGTAGGGAGAGGCCTTTAAGATTAGAGGAGAACTGAAATGGTACCCCCTTCCCTGCAGCTTCGGACACTTGAGTATAACACCGTTAACCACCCTCCCTGCAGCCTCACCTACGAGGAAGCATGGGGCTGTTACTAGGAACTTCATGCCTAACATAATGTGGGGCTGTACCTGTAAGTGTGGCAAGTACTATTAAGCCCATTTTACAAATGAGGCAACTGAGGACCAGAACCTTACCCATGCCTCAGAATCACCCGCTGGGCTCTCTAACACTGAGGGCTGGGCCTACCCAATGAGTTTCTGACTCAGCAGATCTGGGGTGGCACCTGAGAATGTGCATTTCTAATAAGTTCCCAGGTAATGCTGCTGCTTATCTGGGAACCACGCTTTGGGAAAATATTCTACATATACTATCTGCCATTTATGTTTATCGCTGCAGCTGGATGATCTAAGCACTAGAGACCATATCTATCTTATTCACAGGTCTTTTGGTAGCTCAGGCTCTGGCACCTGGTGCCAGAATAGCTGTTGAATGAGGCGTTTGAATCAAAGATCCAGGTTAAACTATTGATTGTGAACAGAGAATGTGTCCCTGCATGAAATGTCCATTTCGAGGACCCATTCTTTGAGTTCTGGTTTCCCAGACTCTAGTCTTCTCCTTACCATTGCTACCTGCTCTTTAAGTTGATTGTCCTTCCAGGTATCTAATGGCTTCCTCATCCCTTACATGACTTATTTCCTGGGTGAGCTGAGCTCTAAGATCCCCATCCTTTCTGCTGACCAACTTGCTTTGCCTTCAGACCCACTGTCTCTTGTCTTTGATCAAAGTGTTGTCTCTCGTCTCCAGTGAACCTGTGGCTCCTAAGCATCATAAAAGAATGGTTTCAAAATCTGCAGCCTGCCATAGCTGGTTTGGCTCAGTGGATAGCGTGTTGGCCTGCAGACTGAAAGGTCCCAGGTACGATTTTGGTCAAGGGCACATGCCTGGGTTGTGGGCTCGATCTCCAGTGTGGGGCGTGCAGGAGGCAGTGGATTAGTGATTCTCTCTCATCATTAATGTTTCTATCTCTCCCTCTCCATTCTTCTCTGAAATCAATAAAAATATATTAAAAAACAAAAACAAAAATACTGAAGCCTGTCTGGGTCTCATCTCTAAAAGCCCATCTGAATAAAACAGGAAAGAAGCCAATAATTTTTACTCCCCTTGATGAAGTGCCATTATTAAATAAATTTAAAAAACAAACAAACCCCGACAACCTTGGCTTTTATTTTTGTCTTCATAACTGCCAGTGCCCTTAAACTACCTTCCAACACAAAAGCTGTTTAAGAAAAATCCAAATGAATAGTATCAAGACTCTCCTCCTTAGAGTATTTTACAAGGAAGATACACTTTTCCTGAAGTGTGGGCTTTGGAAGACATTCATGGAAGCTCCCGTTGACGTTTTCAAATGCAGACCCCTGGACCTCCTGCTATTACTGACAGGCTTATTGAGTTAGAATCCTAACCTCTGTGTATTACAGCACCTCTGGTGTCCAAGTGCTGTGAAGTGTGAGAACATCTGCCCTTCATCACCATGTAAGGCTACCTACCAATCCCATCATGCGGGCTTCACGTCCATGACCTCCTCCAAACCTAAGCCCCTCCCAAAGGCCCTACCTCCAATTTGAGGATTAGGCTTCAAATATGAATTTTTGGGGGGTCGGGTAGGGGCACAGACATTCTGTCCACAGCAAAATTTCTCAGACAAAGCTTGGCAATTAAACTATACTACTGATGTTGAGGCTTAGTGATGCTTTTCTTACTTTTCATCAAAATCATAGATGGTTTTGTGATGAGAAGATGCAGAATCACGGGTTTGGCACTCTCTGTCCCTATAGCTCTGATGGGATTGACCCCAACCCTGACTCTAAAGGCTAATCTGTGCTGAGGTCTGTTCCCTGGGCAATGTGATTGATGTATTGGATATAACCATCCAATCAGAGCAAATGGCATGATCTTACTCAGACAATGCAGGGACAAAAGGCAGGTCATCTACTAGTATAATGACAACTCTGAGCCTGAGAAAATGCAAGCCCGGAACTTTAGTAGCTATGTGGGTGGGTTAAGGGCAAGTGTCTTTGAGAATGAAGTCAACCCAGCTCATGGAAAGGGAACAGGCTATGAACAGAAAGGACTCATCAGACTTGACTGAAATCTTCCCTGAAGTGATTCCATTACATAAGCCAATACATGCAGCTCAACCAAATCAAGAATGCATTGACTTATGTAACGAGTAAGATTTTCTGTCAGTTACAATCTATGGAGTCCTCATTTATATAACCCCCTTCTGGTGCAAACCTACCAGAATTCCCTGTCCTTGGAACCAACTTTGAAAACCGGCCCACAATGTCAGCTGTTCCCTGTCACACTGACCTGAGCAAAAGTGGCTAGAATTTAAGAAACGCAACAGTAACTACTGCACTGAGAGGACTGTCAATTTCCCTATTACAATGGCAGCTCATTATTCCTATCCAAATGGCATAAGGCGAATAAAAGATACACAATTCTTATTTCCGATAAATGCAGAAATTGGCTGCCATAACAATAACACAAATGGATCCTCAAGGTCTCAATTATCACAGGGGGAGATGTGGGGTTAGGGAGGATAATGGCATTTATTTAAATAGGGTTGTCCAGTGTTATTGGCAAGGTTTTGTTTTTTTGGGGAAAATATGAGCCTGATGATTGCTTTGCACGTGTGAGCTTCTGAAAAAAATAAAACCCTATTTTTAATTACCATTTGTAACTATAGAGATGCTTAAGAGAGCTGATGTCTTTGAAAACTAGGGAGAGAGAGCTGTGCAAAACTAAAGGCAGAGTTTATCCAAACCACCCAGCTTCCCAAGGACAATTAAATTGACACTGACTTTGAGGTAGCATCACAGCCTGCAAGCCGTTTACCCTCAGGCCCTGGCGTATCCAGTGTGATAAGATGGGTGAGCACCTCTGCTGGCTGTTTGTACATTGGCCATCCTATCTAATAAAGAGGGAATATGCTAATTGACCCTCACGCTGTTGCAAACATGGCAGTGCCCACAGCCAATAAGGAGGGAATATGCTAATTGACTGCCACACCCTCAAAGATGGCGGCACCCACAGCCAATAAGGAGGGAATATGCTAATTGACTGCCACACCCTCAAAGATGGCAGTGCCCACAGCCACAAGATAGTGGCGCCCATTCCCCTCATCCCCACTGGGCCTGCTTCCGGAGTCCCCCAGTCCCCTCAGCCCCCCAGCCACCCAGGGCCAGCCCAAGGTGCAGGCAAGACTTGGATGGCAGCTGCCCAGCCACCCAGGGCCAACCCGAGGCGCAGGCAAGCCTCAGATGTCGGCTGCCCAGCTGATGCCTGAGGTGCAGGCAAGCTGCTCAGGGCCGCCCGAGTCTCAGGTAACCAGGGCCGGCTGAGGCTTGTGCTGCCGGCAGTGGCAGCAGCAGAGGTGTGATGGGGGTGTTGCCTTCCTTCCCTGACTCCAGGACTGTGAGAGGGGCAGGCCGGGCTGAGGGACCCCACCCCCAGTGCATGAATTTTCATGCACCGGGCCTCTAGCGCATTGTATAAGGGCTGAGAGCCGAGCAAAGCAGTGCATCCTCCAATTCTGCTCTAGATGGTCAGATTCCACCGAAATGTATTTTGAAATGGAATAACAGAGCAGGTTTTCTTCCTTAGTGTTATGCTCATAGTAAATCAATTTAATTAAGGATAACCTGGCTTTTGCTTTTTAACATAGATTCTTAATTTTTCTTCTGTGTGATGGTGAAGACTCCTGCAGAAGGAAGCATGTGTTCAGGGAATAGCACGACTTGAATAAATCTCAAATTCTAGTATTCTCCAGTACTGTTCTCCCTCCCCGGTCCCCTTTTCCCTTCCTGGAAAACTCCTCTTGGTCCTTCAAGATGTACCTTAGAGGTAAGTTTCCCGGCAAAGTCTTCAGCAATTTTCCACCAACATAATTGTCCTCTTTTTCCAACAACATTCTGTGTACACTCGTAAATGGGAGAGCGTAAATAATAGTTTTCACCTCTTGCATCAAATTGTGGTCCTCTTGAGGACACCGTGTGTTATTTACTTTTAAACCTTCCCATGTAACAGTGCTTGCCTCAGAGTAATTGCTCAGTCAATATTTGCAGTATTTGTTGGTGAAATGAATAGATTACTGAGATGCTGTCTGCAGCATTTAACAGCTTCTGTATGGTAACTGTAGAACCAAAATATAAAAATGGAAATTGAAACTTATTTTAAAAATCATTTCCACCCTTACTCTGAAGAAAACAAATTAACAGTGTGATGTGTCCTTTGACATTTTCCACAATGTATTAGTTCACAGTTGCTGTGTAACAAATTACCCAGAAACTCATTACTTATAAAAGCAACAAATATTTATTGCATCACTGTGCCAGAGAGTCAGAAATCCAGGAGCATCTTAGCTGCTCCAGATGGTTCTGTCTTAGAGTCTCTCCTAAGGTTGAAGTTAACCCTTTGCACTCGCTTGCTTTTTTCTCAGTTCCTTTATTCTAATGCTAACCGTGTCGAGTCACACTCGACATCTGAGTGCAAAAGGTTAAGATGCTGACTGGGGCTATGGTCATCTGAAGGTTTATCTAGAATAGGATCCACTTGTAAGACGATGACCTCGTGTTGTTGTTGGCCGTGGCCTCAGCTCCTGGCTGGTTCTTGGAGGAAGGCCTCAGCTCCTTACCATGTAAACCTCTCCATAGAGCTGCTTGAGAGTCATCAGAACCTGGCCACTGGCTTCCCCCAGAAAAATCAATTCAATATGAAGAGCAAGGCATTAGTTACAATGTCCTTGAAGACCTAGCCTTGAAAACCACACAGCATCACTTCTGCTGTATTTTGTGGGTCGCAAGACCAACCATGGCATAAATGCCAGGAGGCAGGTGTCATTGGGTGCCATCTTTCAGGCTGGCTGCCACCCATCTAGACAGCTTTTGGTATGGTTTTTATAAAAATATAATCATGTTATCTACATTTATTTGCATGTTTTTGTTCCACAAAGAAATAGTTCACTATCCTCCTCCAGATGGGTAGACTTGAATCTCGGTCATTTTTACACTGTAGCTGACATTAGATTCAATTTAATCTACCTCTGTGATTCAGGTTGTTTCCAGTTTTCTATCAGTAGAAATAAAGCAATAAATATAAATATCGTTGTAAGTATATTATCGTTTTCATTTCTATAGGGGCTACCAAAGTGGGATTGCTTGATAAAAAATAAGTATTTTCTTTTTCTATTTCCACAGACACTCCTAGATTTCAAGAGGGACAGCATTTACTTTGCACCAGAAATGCACAAAAATACTTATTTTCCCAAATCCTCCCTGGCACTGTATTATTGTTTATATAAATTTTGTCATTGTGATGGGCGAAGAGAAATGCTATTTCATTTCATTTACATTTTTTTCCCATTAGTAAGTGTGAGCATCATTTCCTATGTATATTATCAGCCTCATGCCTTTCTCTTTTCTGAAAATTGCCTACTGACACCTTTTCTTGGAAATATGTCTATTTTTCTCATCAACTTATATTGAACTTTTGGTGTTTGCACGTAATTAGAAATATAATTTGGTCATTTCTGGTTTGGGAAGTTCACAGTTTAGTATTTTCTAAGAGTACTTGGTTTCCATCTTCTCACCTTTTTGAGTTGATATACCTAAAGGCCCACCAAAGTTCATAGACATCAAACATATACTAAATGTTGGACATCTTATTTCTGAAAACCTTTAAAATTATGTGAGAAACTGGCTGGAGACATTACTGAACTGATACCGCTGCCCGAGAAAGTGGTGAATTACGCAGTCTGTTGACTTTAAGATTACCTTGGAGATAGATTGTACAATTTAAAATGCAGTCACTCAGAAAGCAAAATTGCTTGGGAATAAAACGCAATAATTACTATCACTCTCTCTGTAACTAGTGAAATAAGAAAAAGGAGAGGAAAAAAACCCTTCCCACTCTAAACTTTGAAACCTCAGCAAATACCCAGAGACTACTCTTCAGATGACATGTTGAGATTAAAGCTGCAGGCCTCAGGGTGAGCAAAAAGTTTAAACTTCCCTCTGTGTGTGTGTTTAAACCCAAGTTACTTTGATTGCTTTTCTGTCTAAACACAATAAACACCCTTGACCTTGAATTATACTGTTAGGAGATAAAAATCAGGTATCTGGAAGAGCACTAACAATGAATTCCTTGCTCTCTGGCATTTTAATGAACAGTGTGGCCAATAATAAATCAATAAAGATTGTATGACAAGCTATGATTGATTATTAGATAAAACCTCCAATACAATCAATGTTTACTATATTGGATATCTAGAAGCACATCTCTTGGATTACTGCTGCACTATTTAGAAATTAGTTTGGGCTAATTAGCAGTGGGGGTTATTTAGGAAAAGAGCAGGAAACAAAAGGTTTTATATTCCCAGCAATGCTTTAAAGGATATCCTTAAATTTCAAGTTTCAACTGTGCTCTTTTGGGGTAGACAGTCCCTTGTAGGTAGAAAGTACCTTGGTATGAATTATTTGGCAAACATGGTCTGTATTTCCCTAGAATAGTTTCATGTTATCACTGAAGATCAGTGAGGTCTCACAGACAATCTCTCGTTTCTACCCTAACCACTGTGTCATCGAAGGACAGCAGAGAAAACAATTATTGTTCACTGATTTGTTGCCTTTTCAGTGTTCCAACAGAAAACAGATGGTGCACCCAATTTAGGATACATCCAGGTGTTGTTATTTACAAAGGGACTATTTACAAAGGGTGGAATATAGTTTTAAAAATAGTCTAAACAGTTAGGGGCAAAAATGTGGAGGAGCTGTTCCTCATCGGAATGTAAATGGATGAGGCCAGGGCGTAGGAACCAGGGAACCCGAAGCCTCGAGAGAAGCAGCGGCCTTAGCTTGGAAAATACAGCCAAGTAGGGGCTGCATCACAGAGAGTGGCCAGGGCACTGAACACCCTGACTGGACTTTCCTTTCTCCGCCCCAATATCCCAGAGGATACGGGATCCCATCGATCCAGTTCATTCCCCTGGGACAAAACACTGGGCGTAGATTAGTGTAGAAGGCCCTGGAGTGGCAGGGAAAGGTGGGGTCCTGGGGACACTTGCACTTTCTTCACACTCCTGACGTTAGACTTGGCCTATGTCTTGCTTTGATCAATGATGTGAGTATGGAAGTGATGGGCATCGCTTCGAACCACCACACGTAGCCCGGGCTCCTTGCCTCGCCCTCCACTTTCGTGCATGTCCAGAGAGAACCTCCGCCAGCCTGAGTTTCCGAGTACCTCTGTTCCCATTCCTCAGTGGAATGAGGTGAGGAAGAAATACACTTAGTTGTTTAAGACTTCAGAAGTGTGCATCAACAGTTCCTGCAGCACAACTCTGCCCATCCTGACGGACACAGCCTGCCATTAAACCACTGCCTCTCACTTTTCTAGTGAAGGCAATTTACTGTAATAAATATCAAACTGCTTCCCAAGTATTAGAAAAGCTCTGTGAATTCAAGCAATTTTTTAAAGATACTATATCTACAATTATCATAATATGTAAAACCCAGAGTCAGTTAAAAGAAAATTATTGTTTCAAAAGAAAAAACTCTTTAACATACTTCTGTGGATAGGTTACTTTGAAATTGTATATGTGTAAGCTCTTTAGAAGGCTAATTTCAAACTCTGAAGGTAGAGCATGAAACCATGAGTTGCAAGACTTCTGTCTCAAGCCACTGAGGCTCTTCAGTGTCTACCTACTGTACGAGAGTTAATTTTAAGAGGCACTGTTCTCACCCAGCATGCATGGGCAGAGGACTCAATTCTTGGGTAGAGGGGATTCTAGTAAACAGAGAAAGGTATCCCCGGCCTTCCTGGCAGCTCTCAGGCCTGCTTTTAAATGGCTGATTGTGGCAGTTCCATATGTGAGCTTTGGAGAACTTTTTTGAAGAAGGGCCTGGCATCTAGGCTGTTTTAATGCTGGTTTGTTTCCTTATTTATAGAATGGGAATCAATGTAATGAATGTACGTATTTTTATTTATTTCAGAGAGGAAGGGGGGGGGAGGGAGAAAGAGAGAGAGAGAGAGAGAGAGAGAGAGAGAGAGAGAGAGAGAGAGAGAGAGAGAGAGAAGTGGTGAGAATCGATTGGCTGCCTCCTGCACGCCCCCTCCTGGGGATAGAGCCCACAACCTGGGCATCATGTGCCCTGACTGGGAATGGAACTGTGACCTCCTGGTTCATAAGTCAACATTCAACCACTGAGCCACACCGGCCAGGCAATAAATACGTATTTTAAAGCTTGTAGAACAATGCCTGGCAACTGGTAAGCTCTCACTAGATGGTAGTTATGATGCTGCCACTGCTGCTGCTCCCTCGAAGGTGAGGATTCTACACAGACCCTCTGTGTGCACAGCATTGCCATTAAAGCATGCACAACAGCCTGAAAAGGAGGGCCTGCCTACTTTCTCACGCTTGAAACACACAGTATAGAGGAGGATCATTGAAATATGAGTTACAGATCTGATTTGACCCACTCATTCAGCTGAGACATTGATGTCTACCACACTGATTCATGGTGTTCTCCTAAACACGGATTGACCATCTATCTGTCAATAACCTCAAACCTCTCAGGGGTCCATCTGGAAGAAAGACAAGTAAGTCACTAATTGCTAGGAGAAAAAAGACAATGCATTTGGTCCCTGTGATAAATTGGAGAGGAGTCTTACTTTTGGGAAAGTGAGTGTGTTGGTGGCTCCTGTTGGAGAGATCAGAAACAGAGTTCTAAAACAGACTCTCAGGGACCCCTTGGGTGTTAGAGGGCTTGGTCTCCAGTGGGCTCTCAGCCTGACACCTTCAAAGCATTGCCACTATAGCACTGTAGCTCCTAACTGTTAGTCACTGCTACGTGATAAATCTGGACGCTCACCAAAGGTGAGATGCATTTCAACAGCTCAAGCATTAGTCTTACAATGTCCTCACGTAATACGTGTAGGAGGACTTAGCTTATTAAAGTAACTTATCAGATCCTGAATAGATATTAAAACAGTCCTTGTCCTTATCTCTCTCTCTCTCTCTCTCTCTCTCTCTCTCTCTCTCTCTCTCTCTCTCACACACACACACACACACACACAGAATTAAATACAGTTCTCATAATTATTTTCAAACGAACCTGAAACATGGCCATGTGTTTCCTGCTTCCTACTTTGAATCTCTTCTCTGATGGATTTAAAGCTACATTAAAATATTTTTCTCAGAGGAAGAATGGTTTTTTATGTTTACAGCAATAGAAAGTAGTGTTTTGAAATCAGAAAAATGGCCCTGTGTCTTCCAAAGTTTTGTTCCCTGAATACTCATTTGGTGTTTTGGAAACTTTTATTAGACCTTAATTTTTGGAGATGGCAAGTACCCTAGTTTGCTTTATGTTAACATAGATACCTTCCTTTGTGATTTATCTGGGAATTTGCTGGACATAGAGGACCAGCTGTCAATTTTGTGTTGCTCTAAAAGTGTGATTGGTAGGATACAACTTCCTATGTGGTATGGGAATGGAAGGTAGATATGCAATATTCAGGTTAAGTTAGTCTTCTGCTGGATAATACACCAACCTTCAAAATTCAGTGGCTTAACACATAAAAGTGTGGTTCTGGTTCACACCATGTCTGCTTTGGGTCCTGCTGTTGTCGATCACTTATCACCAAAGAAGTTCACATCTGCTTCCGTCTTGTGATGCCATCTTCTCAACACCTGACTTTCAAGATTGCCATTGTTTCCCATGGTCCCTGCTCTTTCCTTCCATTATCCTTCTTGGCCATATTTGAAGTTGACATTATGCTCTACTGGAGCCACACAGATGCTCAACTTGGGGACCACACAGCTGTCTCATCCCACAAGAACTGGTGGGCCAAGAACCATTTAAATTTCATGTTAAGGCATAGGCTTTTTTTTTTTTTTTTTTAACTCCAGGCTCAGGTTTCTTTGGCAAAAAAATGATCTAAAAAAGATTGTAACCTTTTCAAACTTCTACTTCCAGTATGTGCCACTGACCACACAGCATTTGTTCAAGATCGTCTTAAATTATTATTTATTTATGTATTTATTTCTGCTTTCTCACACCCATGCTTCCCCACTTAATAAGTTTATTGGCTTTTGGAGCACCAGTCCTGAACCTGACCTTTTTTTCCTGGTGGAGATCCTTTCCAGGGCATCTCCCTTCCAAGCAGTGGCACAGGGAGGCCTACTTCTATCTTATTGCCTTGCTATCTAAGCACACAGCTTCTGATTGCTGAGGCACAGGAAGAGAGAACCGGAGGTTTCCTTATGTGTCACTTTCACCCCCTCCTTAGAACTAGTCACATGGCTGCCACCTATCCCCATGGTAGGCTGGGAGGTCTGGTGTCCTGTGAGCAAAGGGAGGAAAGAAGAACCGCTTTAATTTCAGAGTCATAAAATGTCAAACCACGGAGGGTGTTGTGTGTGTGTGTGTGTGTGTGTGTGTGTGTGTGTGTGTGTGTGTTTTGAGGTAATCTAGTCCAATGGTTTTAATTTAGAGATGAGAAACGGAGGTGCTGAAAAGTTTATCTGGAATTATAAGTATTTAAGAAGATGATCCAGGACTAGACCCGGGTTCTCTTGAAGTTCAGGCCAAGACTATAGCTACCTGCCTTCCATTCCTAACATTCTCATAATAATTTCTAAATCATTATATCTAAAC
Organism: Eptesicus fuscus; assembly: GCF_027574615.1. Taxonomy (NCBI): domain Eukaryota; kingdom Metazoa; phylum Chordata; class Mammalia; order Chiroptera; family Vespertilionidae; genus Eptesicus; species Eptesicus fuscus. The sequence continues at coordinate 40,134,746 of NC_072490.1, read as the reverse complement.
AACTAGATTAGCATTTCAAGGCAGCATTCAAGTCTATAATAATAAAAGGGTAATATGCTAATTAGACTGGACATCTTCCGGACGTCATTCCGGACGTCCTTCCTGACCAAGCTGGGGCCAGAGGGAAGCAGCCCAGGTCCTGGGTGCCTGCGGGTGGCCTGAGGGAAGCCAGCCTGGGTCCCACGTGCTTGCAGGTAGCTGGAAGAGGGAAGGCCTACTCTTGCATGAATTTTCGTGCATCGGGACTCTAGTAAGTATATAAATGGGTATGTGGATATCACCATTTTTTTTATCACTCACTCAGTCACCGACTCACTGACTCATTTATTCAATGTGTGACCCTGTGCTCAACAGAAGGTGGTATGTATGCAAATCCCACACTCCTTGTCTTTAAGGAAAAATAAAAGTGTTGGAAAACATAGATGAGTAAACAGAAGATAATAATACAATATGAAGGTGCTAGAATAAGCTGTACACTGACACAGGAGAAGTAGATCTCTCAGAATTTGACAATTTTTGACCATGTGCCTTTAATAGATTGCTATCTAAGCTTTTTCTCAACTTTAAATGTGGCTAAAAATAACTGCCCTGCAAGATTGGGACATGGAACAAATTAATATATATATAAAGTATTAACCAAAATTCAGTATTTAATAGCATTCTATAAATTGTAGCAATTATTGTTATTCATGATTTTACTTAATCATAGGATTCAGAATACTGAAATGTCACACTCTTTACTAATCATGGAATAGTATGTTAATACCAGATGCAACTAAAGCACATAGAAAGGATATCAATTCTAAAACTGGAAAAGACATTTCCATACCACCTCTATCACCACTATCACCATCATCATCATTATCATCAAGACATTCATAGAAATAACAACAGTTGATAGCATGGATTCAGAACTTCTATGTTATGCATACTATGCTTTATGAGGTTGATCTCATGAACATTCATAGGAAATCTATGGGATAGATACTATTAGCCCCACTACCAGGAAACTGATATCCAGGAAGTTTGAATAATATATCTATATCTATATCTATATCTATATCTATATCTATATCTATATCTATATCTATATCTATATAAAGAGGTAATATTCAAATTAGTCCGGGACGCCGTAATGGGTCATGACCAGACAGGAGGAGGTTGCATGTGCAGGTGAGGCCTGGAGCAGAGACGGAGACAGAGACAGGGGGGCCTGCCCAAGCCGGCGCAGAGGCTCCGGTGGCCTAGAGTGGACACAGGCAGGGGTACCGAGGGGGCCTGGGGCAGAAGTCAGGCATGGTCCCGGCCACCCGCGACACCAGTCAGGCTTCATTCCTGTGGTGGCCAGCGGGGTGCCTCCTCACATGGCGGGAGGCGGGGCACGTCCTTGCGTGATTTCAATCATGCGCTGGGCCTCTAGTATACACATATTGATGGAAGAATTACTCATTTATTCTCACAAATGGTACCTTAAATACTCCTAGTATCAAAGGTGATATATACAAATGCATGTATGAATATGACTATATGAATGCATGAATACATGAATATAAGGTCTGGATACTATATATATGAGATAATGTCATAAAATATGAAAGAAAACAAAAATAAGAATAAGGACTATGAAAATGCTGATACATGAAAAAGGAAGAAACTCCAAAGACTGGAAATATATTTCCACACATTTTAATAGCAGTTTAAAATGATACCAGGGCCCAAAACCTGGTAATCTGCTGGAAATCCATGGATAAGCTGGTACTTGCAATGCCTTTGCTTTGAGTTCAGAAAAGAGCCTATCTAATAAAAGAGTGATATGCAAATTGACTGTACCTCCGTTATACACACAAGCCACACTCACAAGCCACACCCACCAGCCAATCAGGAGCAAATATGCAAATAAACCCAACCAAGATGGCTTTGGCCACAGAGAGCAGGAGGGAGGCTTGGGTTTCCCCAGCAGTGGAGAAAGCCAAGCTTTCTGCCTGCCCTTGCTGGCCTAGGCCTCCACTCAAGGCTACAAAGTTTCAATGATAGAAGATAAATAAATCCAAACAGAAATGGCGGCAGTCACAGAGCTGGAAAGAGCAGGAGGCTAGGGTTGCCCCTGGCGATGGAGGAAGCCAAGCTTCTGAAGCCCTGGCCTGCCTTGGCCTCCGCTCCAGGCTACAAAATTTCAGTTATAGAAGATACATAAATCCCAACAGAAATGGCTGCCGCCATGGAGCAAGCAGGAGGCTTGGCTCCACTCCAGGCTACAAAATTTCAATTGTAGAAGATAAATAAATCCCAGATACCAGGACCTCCACTTGGGTTGCCAGGGTGTGTGGTCGGCCTGCAAACCACCACAGGCCCCTTGCCCAGGCCATCCCATGCCCCAAGGGAACCCCCACCCTGATCCGGGACACCCTTCAGGGCAAACCAGCTGGCCCCCACCCGTGCACCAGGCCTCTATCCTATCTAATAAAAGAGTAATATGCAGATTGACCATCACTCCAACACACAAGATGGCTGCCCCCATGTGGTCAAAGATCCTGCCCCCATGTGGACACAAGATGGCCACCACAAGATGGCCAGCAGGGGAGGGCAGTTGGGAGGGACCAGGCCTGCAAGGGAGGGCAGTTGGGGGTGATCAAGCCTGCAGGGGAGGGCAGCTAGGGGTGACCAGGCCGGCAGAGGAGGGAAGTTGGGGCTGACCGGGCCTGCAGGGAAGGGCAGTTGGAGGGGACCCAGGCCTGCAGTGGAGAGCAGTTAGGGGTGACCAGGCCTGCAGGGGACAGCAGTGAGGGGCAAACAGGCTGGCAGGAGAGCAGTTAGGCATCAATCAGGCTGGCAGGGGAGTGGTTAGGGGATGATCAGGCTGGCAGGCAGAAGCGGTTAGGGGCAATTAGGAAGGCAAGCAGGCGAGCAGTTGGGAGCCAGCAGTCCTGGATTGTGAGAGGGATGTCCAACTGCCTGAGGGGTCCCAGATTAGAGAGGGTGCAGGCTGGGCTGAGGGACACCCCCCCTCCATGCATGAATTTCGTGCACTGGGTCTCTAGTTTATTATAAGAGTGGTAGGCCAGGTTTAATGAAGATTAGACAAGTATACTAGGAACTATAACACCAGATGATGGCAAGTGAAGTAAGTTAAAAGAAATATGTGTTATAACAAAGGTTTTAAGAAAGGAAAATGTATACTTGACACATTAGTGCTGTTCTTTCAACTTCTCCTATCTCACCACTCACTGAAGGGATACACATCCAACTGTGCACCTCCTCAAGCCTTAAAGGCAGAGGTAGGCAGTGCCTTCTGCCTACTCCCTAGCCTCATGTCCTGCCACCTTCCCCCTTACCTTCTAATACCTGGCTGCACCGGCCATTTTCAGGTCATTAACTATACTAACTTCCACTTCTCACCAATCTTTTGCACATGCTGAATTTACCATATGGCTATACTCTTTTACCCAGCTTCCATATTCTCCCCTTTCACTAGTAAATTCTTTACATTCTTTGCATCTCAGGTCTAGAGTTAATTCATCAGTAAAGCCTTCTCTTATCTCATCTAGCTCAAGTACCTTTGTTATTGTGTGTGGAACTGTATTCATTTCTTTCAGAGCTCTCATCTCCATTTATAATTGCATGCTTGTAATCAATATGAAAGTGGGCTGGACTCAGTAGGGTGCAAACAGATAGCCTCTTCACTGCAGACTGCCCTATAAAGCATGGAGAGATGGACATTTATTGCAAGCATTTGTGCCTGATGGTGGAAGGGCTGAGCACTCATAGTAGATGTTTTCATCAACCTTCTTCACCTTTACCCCCAAAGCACCCCCCACCAGCTATACACGCCTTCTCCTCCCCACCTGTGTCCCATCCACTTCCCTTTGCATCCTGCTGTGGAACAACCAGTGGGTCTTCCTCCAACTGTGGTCTGCCTAGCCCTCCTGGATATCCTTGGCTCCTCTGTCCTGTCTCACACCATCGAAAATACCTTACCCCCATCTTCACATATCAAAGCCCTACTAAATTCAGTTTCAATTTGATGGCAACGAAAATACCAAGGGAGAATCAGGAGAAAGACAAGAGTTCAGAATGGCATGAAAAACTAAGACAATCAGCTAACCTATGGCACCAATTAAGAGGCAGTATCCACCATATAAAATGAAAGCACAGATATATGCTAATTACATAGCTCAAAAATCACAATGGATTTTTTGTTTTTGATGAATCAAATGTAATTAATATCATGCCACTGGCCTTTTTGACCAGCCGCACAAATAATTGTGCTAGCTTTCTATAGAGCCATTAACCTAAGCTCAGAAAATGGCAGAAGAGAAGAAAACCCTGAAAGTAAAGTATCCTGAATTCAAGCTATTGATCACACACAACTTTTAAAAAATGTGCCAGGTTCAACTGCCATTAAATTACGAAGAAGCATTCAATCTATATATTTCATTTGATGCTTTCAATTATAGGGGGAAAATATAAATAAAAGCTATTAGATACATGATTTTTACTTTCACTTCTATATCTGATAACTGTACTGATTTCAGCTCTGTGAACAAACTTGACATAAAATTTTTGAAGAGTTACTGAGAATTCCAGCTCCAGAGAGGTAATGCCTCAAAGAATACTTCTCTAATTAGAATTGCGGCTTTAATATCTAGAGTAATTTAAATTTCATTTTGTTGGTGGTACATAATGAATTTTCTTCATGGCAACAATTGGCTACATTTTGGGATAATTTGAATTCTGGATACAATAGACAGTAGAGCTAAGCTACTATGAAAGGAAAATTGCTGTTTAAGTTAAAAATACAGCAGTTATATTTCTCAACAGTTCCTTAACTGCAGTATGTTAACTTAAAAACTTTGCTGCACAATATACTCTTGCATTATTCCACATGATAAGTATTGTGAGTGCATTACAAAATATTGAGTGAACAGTGGGTTGAATGATGGTCCATAAAAAGTTACATTTGTGTCCTAACTCCTACGACCTGTGAATGTGACTTTATTCAGAAAAAGGGTCTTTACAGATGCATTAAGGATGTTGAGCTCAAAAATCATGATTTTGAGGCTTATTATCTGGGTGGGCCTTAAATCCAAAGACAACTGTTCTTTTAAGAGAAAAGCAAAGGGAAATTTGAGTCAACAAAGAGGAGACACAGAGAAAGCCAGGTGAAGGCAGGAAATTCACCCCCTACAGACTCTGGAGGGTGAATAGTCCTGCCAACATCTAGATACTGAACTTTGGGAACTGTGAGAAAATAAATTACTGTCTTTTTAAGCCATCAAATTTGTGGCAATTTGTTACAGCATCCCCAGGAAATTAAAACAGTACCAATTCTGTATATTCTGGTAGGTTTTGATTTAATGTTTTCTTATTATGAGCCATTATTATGTTTATAATATAAAATTTATATTTAATTCTTAATATTACTATTAAAATATCCTATTATATTTATGTATTTCAAAGTGATTTTGCAGCTAGAGTAAATAATAGTTTAAGATATGTTCATTCAAAAATATTTATAGAATGTCTACTATGTACCAGACCCTGAGTAGCCAATCATAGGCAAAGACAGTCTCAGGCCCTGCTCTCACTGAGCTTACATGTAGTTTTTACATAGTTGGAGAAACTAAGACTTACTGCTTAGTAACAATGTAACTAAGTAACAATGAAACTAAGTAACAATGTATTGCTCCATAGTTAAGAAAATCAGTTAACCTGGTATTTTCTAGATGGATCTCTTGCCAGATTATTGGATTTTACTCTATAAGAACTAAAAGCAAAATTACAGATCACACACCACATTGTCACTTAAAAGGTGGTCAGCAAGCCTGCCAAAACACTTGTTATCCAACCTATATTGCATGGATGTTGATTTTTGAAGCAACTAGTTAGACTCATATCCTAATACTTATACTCTTTCCTTTACTTGAAAACCACAACTCCTAAAAATAATAGGGCAGGAAGGAAAAGTTTCCAGATTACACAAACTATACTCTGCAAGATGTGCACCCAATAATTAAGACACCAGCATGAGAAGCAGAGAACAGAAGTATATAACTAATGTAAGGAAGAAGTAGATTTTTAATTTTAAATTTTATATTGTACTAGAGGCCTGGTGTACAGAATTGGTGCTTGGGTAGAGTTCCTAGGCCTGGCCAGAGATCAGGGCCAATTGGGGCCTTCCAGCTGCAGGCTGGGGCCTTCCTTCATTCTGTGCCACCCCCTAGTGGTCAGCGCATGTCATAACGGGCGATGGAACTCCCGGTCAAACTCCCGTGGGGACAATTTGCATATTAGGCTTGTGTGTGTGTGTGTGTGTGTGTGTGTGTGTGTGTATACATATATATATATATATATGTATATGTATATATATACACACACACACACACAATCTTTGAGCATCAGAAAAAGAAGCCGTGGGTAAGGACTTTGAGAGGTAAAAGGTATTGGTACTAATTCAGGTTACTCATCTTAGATCAATATTGAATGAGGTAAGAATGCATACAAAATATTAAAATGAATTTGAAAATTTATTACTTAAGCATTTCCTCTGGGCAGAACACTGTTCTAGGTGTGTCAGTATGAAATTATACTCATGGCTCATGAACCAGCCAGATTACATATCTTACATGACAGCTTTCCTTTCTGTTTAAATAACTACCATGCCTTATTATTACAAGAAGTACTTGTGACCTATGCAACTAGTCAAGCACTCCCAATCTAGATGGCAAGGCTTAGTGGTAGTCAGCAAAGAAGACAGGGAATCAGAAAATCATGGCTCAGGTTCTGGTAATGGTACATGTCTTTGCACAACAATCCACCCTTTGGAGAACTACTACTCTCTCACTTTACATAATCTACGAGATGGTCAATATAGCACCCTACAATTTTCTAGTAAATGATATGCAGGCTGAAATGTTTGCAAAAAGTCTACTGAGGTTTGCAACTCACTTTGAAATGCTTAACCACGAGAAGGATTGATGTATGGATAGAGGTACAGATAGCTGGACAGATATGTAGAAAACAAGTTTAGTAAAATATTAATGGTAGAATGTAGATAGTAGGTATTTTTATGTTCACCGGAATTCTTTCAACTTTGCTGTGTGTTTGAAACATTTATCATTTAATCCTGGAAAAATTCTACTTGTGCTGATTTGAATTGTAAGTGATATTGCTTCTCAAATATCTCATTTCAAGAGGGAGAAAAACTGAAATTTGTCTCAGAGAAGTTAGGCCCCAGCTTCAATGAACTGGCCACAAACAGAAGAATTATTTACCGAAGGTTAATTCTGAAGGGGGAGAAACTACCTGGTACTTGTTTTTTTGATCTGCGACAAGAGTGGTTTTGATATTCATGCAAATGGTACAAACACTTAAATTTGTCATCATTTCCTGATACTTTTCAACACAAAACTGACATAATTTTTGTGGCTTCTTTTGAAGGTATTTTTAGTTGATTTAAATAACAGCCCTTTTGGTACCTAGTAGGGATCTCAGGAACCCAGGCAAAAATAGCCATTTGCAGGGCTGGATTACCTCCAGGGAACAACTTAGAATGTGCTTACAAATGACGGGCTCTTTTAAGATAAATGATAAAACTGTTCTCTTTGAAACACTAGCTGTATGTGCAAAGCCTCATTCTAGATCTAGACATTGGGAGTTCAAAGATGAATCAGACATTGACTTTGTCCTTTAGTAGGATTCATGTAATGGCCTGACTGTGCTGCTTATAGCAGGACAGAATGTTAATTGGACCATGAGTGAAACATGTTGGATAAATTAATGGCAGGAACCTACATGTAAGGCACCACTTTTTCTCTTCATTTTCATCCATATCTCTAGGAATTTCTATCCATTTTTACAAATAACTCCTATCCAAAGAAAGTGAGAATATTCTCCAAGTCTGCAACTCTGAACTCATTTAGCTTCTATTATGCTGGCTCTGGGTTTCCATACTAAGGTTGTACCTGCAAGTGCATAATCATAACTCTTTGTTATAGAGAAATTCCAGTGACATAAATCAAAGTCTCGGTTCATATAAAATGAGGAAATAACCCACTGAGGTAAATGACTTGCTCAGGTCATATAGGACCTTCTTTACCTTTCAAGTTGTTGCATCCTATGAATGACTAACCAAGCCCTTACCATTCCAGAGTAGAATTAAAAATCCATGAATGGACATTTTACATTGCTCTAACACTTACATTCCAGATATAAACTGTAGAGCATTATATTGTTAATTCGATCCTATAATTCAAAGGGAATCAGATCCAAAGTGGTTGGTTATTAGTTAATTTGTTCAGAGATGGCATATAACCCAACAAAAGCTATGCATTATAACAAGACTGGCTAGAATTTCTGAGGTCTGTCATTCTCCTGGACTACAGGACTGAGAAAGCACAAAATCTGAAGATAATGTAGCCATGCTGGTGTCTTAATTATTGGGTGCACATCTTGCAGACGGGAGGGGAGGGGGGGGGGAGAAGAAGAGAAGAGAGGGCAGGGGAGGGGAGGGAGAAATGGCCAGTGTTTTGTTCAGTAATATGCTAAGCACTGTTCTCAATAGTTTTCACGGCTGTATTGATCTCTTCTATGTGGGGTGATTTTCAAAAGAAAAGTTATATATCAGAACACAAGCCATGGAAAGGACACTGTCAGTATTAAAGGTTATTACCGATGTCCTGGGGGAGGCAGGGCCGTAGATGCAGTGAAAGTGCAGCCTGGCTTTCCCTAACGCTCACTGATAATAAGAGTAATATCTGTAACGTATTAAACTCTTGTTGACTTTCTTTATAACCTCATCTCCTAACTGTGGTGACTGCAGAATACAGAATCTCCCATGAGTTAGTGGAGCTTTTTCCCATAAACCCACCCAGTCATCCTGGCTGTGAAACAGTGTTTGAGTTTCGCTTCAGTCCCTTGCGCCATCTCAGTCTCAATGACTTGGTAACACTTAATGAGTAACCAGAGACCATTTTCCCTGACACCCGGCCACCAGGAGAACATACCTATTATACTCCGTCTCCCCGCTGCTTTCAGGACATTTCCGCTGTTCGGAAAGGCATTTCCTTTCATGTCCATGCTTTGTGAAGTAGGAGCTGAGCCTGACTGGCCTTCTAAGCGCTCATTCCGAAGTTATTATCTGGTGCCCCGAGGCAAGAGTGGCGAGCAGCCCCTGATGGCAGCACCTGCGCAGGCTCCGGGGCTGCCGTAATTGGCTTTCCTGCCTCTGCTTCTGCCTTAATGAGGATCCGCCACGTTGGGCTTCGCCCACCTGCCACTTTTCAGTGGGGCAGGTTCCCATCCACATGAAGTTGATCAAGGAAAAGCCTCTGCAGCATAGCTGAGGAGCTGCAAATAGACAAGCCCGTCGGAGGCTGTAGCGGGTCGCCCGTGTGCGGAGAGGAGCAGCTGCAGATCAACAGGGGGCTCATGAACACAGGGACCTACTGTCCTGATTATTAAGACTTGAGTTCCTGGATGATCTGTTTGCACATCTTTCCCATTTTATTCAGTGCATTGGGTCCTTGTCTGAAAATGCTACTTTGGCCACAGAGTGGTGTGTTGTGTTTTTTTGTTTGTGTGTGTGCTTTTAATAACATATTTATTTTAAAAATATATTTTTATTGATTTTTTACAGAGAGGAAGAGAGAGGGATAGAGTTAGAAACATCGATGAGAGAGAAACATCAATCCACTGCCTCTTGCACACCCCCTACTGGGGATGTGCCCGGGAACCAAGGTACATGCCCTTGACCGGAATCGAACCTGGGACCCTTGAGTCCGCAGGCCGACGCTCTATCCACTGAGCCAAACCGGTTTTTGGCTAATAACAACTTATATTTATTTAATGTTTACTTTGTGTCAATTTTTCAGAGAAAAGTGTCCCGTATGTAGCTGTAGATCCAGTGCATTCATGGGAGGAAGTGAGTTCAGGGTCCACTATGTCGCCACCATGGCCCAAAACCTCGTCTGCACCAGACCTTACAGCTCCAGGGTGGGCACATCTGATGGCCTGAGGGTCTGTGTCTTAATTCCAGTTCTTGGCAGAGAGAACTGGATTGGGATATCCAGGGGTCAGGTTTGCATAGTCAGCTGCGCCTGAAGGGGCAGTGTTTCCGTTATCCTGGGGAGGTCTGAGAAGAGGAGGTGGCCAGGGGAGAAATGCTGGGCGTCTTCAGGTGGCCTCCCTTCAGGGCTTGGAAAACGAATAGTCATCAGGCTTCATTCTGAGGCGCTGTGGTTAAGCTTGCGGGGCGTGAAGCAGACTTCCTAAATCTGAGGCCTAGGTCCATCACCTGTTAGCTATGTGACTCCGAGGTTATCTCAACCTGCAAGTGGGAATAATGATAATAACTACCACCTGGGGGGGGGGGGGGTCTGTGAACAATTAAGATGCTAATAGAGCTAAAACTCCTGTGGCCGACTCACCCACTTCTGGGTCCAGTGGAAGCTCGGGGCGCAGCGGAAGCTGCAGGGGGTCCAGGTCCAACGGAAGCTGAGGGGTCAAGAAGAAGCTGCTAGGTCCAGTGGAAGCTGTGGGGTGTCCAGCGGAAGCTGCAAGGGGTGCACCGGAAGCCGTGGGAGGGGGAGTCCAGCGGAAGCTGCACGGGGTGCAGCGCAGGCTCGGGGTGCAGCGGGGGCTCAGGGTGCAGCGGAGGCTCGGGGTGCACCGGAAGCTGCGGAGGCTCGGGCGGAAGCTTCGGGGTGCAGCGGCAGTGGATGAGAGGTGCGGTCTCTGTGGGAGAGGCTGCCTCCCTGTTCTGGAGCGAGGCCTGAGGGCCAGGCCTCTACCTGCGCCTTCAGGGCCGCCGGGCTGGCTGCTCCCCGGCAGCTCCCAGCCCTGTGGTCTCACGCTCCTGGTCCCACCGGGCTGTACCCTAACCGACCCCCACGGGGAACCCTCCTGGCCACCACCTCCAGGGCGCGGCGGGCGGCCCGGCCCTGAAGGGAGCCATCAGCTTACCCCGCTGCGGGCAGAGGGCACGAGGCCGGAGCGCACGGCCAAGGCGGGCTGCCCACGTCTCGGAGAGCTCGGAGGGCAGGCGCGGTCCCAGGCTCTCCCTCTGCCGCCCCAGCACCGCATCCACGGAGGAGTGTCACGGGCCGGAACAACCCAAGAGCCCCGGTTCCCCACACGCTGCGCCTCCAGGGCCGCCGACCTGACCGAGGACAACCCTGTCCTCCTGTGAAAGCTTGGCCCGGACCTTCCGCCTGGGGGGCAGGCTTCGGGTTTGGGGCACATCTAGGGGCCTCCGACCTGCTCTCAGGGGTCGTAGGACAGCGACACCATCTTTGCTCTCTCTCCGCCTCCCTCCAGCACAACCCCCATGTCTCCCACGGAGGAGCTTGTAGTCTCAGCCCCGGTTTTTCCAACCATCGCCCAACAGAGGTACCCAGATCGGCTGGCACCGGCGGCCAGCACGGCTTACACTTGGATCCCACAGGATTCTGTGTATCTACATACTTCAAACCTGCTGCCTCAAGGTCTGGCTTCCAATCAGCCTGGTTTTAGATGCTCACTGAGATCCTCCCCTGTGCACACCCTCAACTACCTGGAGCTATTAAAGATAACATAGGCTGCCTGGACAATCACAGCCCAGAGCTGGGGCAGGGTTGAATGCTAAGGTTCATCTCCCACACAAGGCTACTCCTTCAAGACTGGCGGTTTCATCTAATGCAAAGAATCCAATACAGAGGGTCAAGCAAAACGAAGAAACAAAGGAATCTGTTCCCAATGCAAAATCGCATGGAGATGGGGCTGGAGTCAGGATCTTTGTCTTTCCGCAGTCACTGACAGCACACATTCTGGGGGTGAGATAGCAGAAGCTACAGAAAGAACATTTCAGTAGCAAGTTACACAAAGTTAGAAATAAAAGGAGGTTGGAAACCCCATTTTTATCAGCAAGAGAGTGGACATTCTTATTCCTGGGATAGAGAAGAAGTTGACCTGCAGAGAAGAGGATGCAGACGTAAAGACAGGAGACTATAAAAACCTAAATAAGCTCCTTGAGAAATTCCAGTTCTCCTATGAGACTCAGCCATAGTTGCTATACTCCTTGTCACGTGACTCCCTAAGGTTCTTCTGTAGACTTTTCAGAGTCACCTCTAACTTACACCAGCTGGAATGACTTCTCTTCCTTGCAGACACACTGATGGAGATACCCACTATAGAATTTGGTGAGTAGTTTTATTTATAGTCCTAATATTCCATGTTAACGTTAACTCTCCAAGAATGAGATATAAAATTATGCTATATTTTTGTTGTTGTTTAGAGGAATCTTATGTTTTCAGATTGACTTCCATCATTTTGCATGCTTATAAGATCTTGGTTACTTTGGGCAACCCCGTGTTTATTTACCTTATTACTGGTACCACTCCTTTTCAGATTTTAGCTTGGGGAATCCATCTTCATTTCATTCCCTCACGTTTGGAAAGGCTGAATACCCAGTTCAAAGGGCAAAAGCTCATTGGGGATTGACATAGCCTTATCTATTGGGATTTGTTGAGGGACAAGCAGGTAGCCTAAGTCAGTTCAATCTGTGTGAGAGAGTGGAAGTCTAGGGAATATTGGGATAAAAGTCCTCCCACTTCTGGCTGATAAAAATGAATCAGCAGGGAAGTAGCCCTGGGTTTCCAAAGGCTACTTGTGTCTCCTTAAGGGAAAAGTCTAAGAAAAGAGTCATTCTAGAAGAAGTGAGGGGTAAAGAGAAGTTGATTGAGCCTCTATAACCAGCCATACCTGAAGCATAGTTTTCATTGGAATATTCAATGATGTGAGCCAAATTTTTTCCTTTTTATTTTTTATACATTTTAACGTGGAGGAATTTTCACAGAGAAAAGAAAAATGTAGAGTAATGTACACATTATGATCCCATTATCATAACATAATCAATACCAAGAAACCACCTCTCTCTTTCTCTTTCTTCCTCTCCCCCTCACCTCCCGCCTCCTCCTTCTCATCTATATAATCATGAAAAGCTGCACACCAAAATTTTTAAACATTGGTTATTTAGGAATATGTGTTGTGCAGATAGAGTTAGAGGAAAAGGAGCAAAGTTGGGGATAGTCTTGATGAATCATCCAGGGATAATATTTGATTTATGCGAAACCATTTGTAATTGCATGTAGATATGGATAGAGATATGTGATAGTATGAAGTGTTGATTGTGGTTGTCCCAGGGCCATGGGATTTGTGCTGATTTTTATCTCTTTAAACTTTAACCCTTTGCACTCGCTTGCTTTTTTTCTCGATTCCTGCTACCGATGCTAACCGTGTCGAGTCACACTCGACATCTGAATGCAAAAAGTTAATGTATCTTAGTATTTTTTAACAATAAGGAGATATTATATTAAAAATTCAGCTATACCTGGGGAAAATTGGCAATGAACTATATTGTTCAACATTTTCTAATTTTTAATCAACTAACCATTAACTCTTTGATTTATTAGTAGCTCCTTTAGCAACACAAGTTTAATAAATGCTTTATGATGATTCCTTGGAAAATGTATTGGTGAAACACTGGGTTAAATGAAGTTGAATGCATTTCTTTACAGACTGTATATAATATGGATGAACATAGTAAATCTCCAAGAGAAGGATTGAGTATTTAGCAGATCTCAAATTTATTGGACCATGAAATATCCCATGGAAGTAGTATAATATGGAATACATTTTGGGAAACAAAAAATAAAATAAAACAGCTCTTGGAGTCCCTCCCAAGACAAATGAGTTATTTTAAGTGGACTAGTCACTCTTGCCTTCTCATGCCTCCTTCCCAGGGTCATGGTGAGAGTCAACTACAATAAGTGACAGCATGTTGTTTAAAAAAACACACAAAAAACCTCTGGATTTTCAGTTTCTCTATATTCTTTTCTTTGGTTGTATATTTTACCAAAACTTACAAAATGAGAGAAATGACTTAAATGCATTTTGTACTATTATTATTTTCCTACTGTGGCTAACATACCCCTTCCCTGTACAAACAAGACACAAACAAATATATTCAAACTTTTTGTTCTGCTTTTAAAGAACAACCATTGTGGGTTTTTATTTTTCTGGGACATAAAGAATAATTTATTTTTACTGGGACTGAAATAAATGAAATCCCTTAAAGAGGCAATCAATTTTATGAATTAGTGGGGAAAAGGAAAGTGGCAAGAAAAATTGATTTGTTTATTTAATTTGGTCATACTAAACAGAAACTTAGTTAAATTGGTTTAGGCAAAAATGGGGGAAATTATTATAAGGACTTGGGTCTTTTCTATTAAACCAAGACAAGAAGTCCGATTGATCCCCTTGAAGACAGAAAAATGGAACTGGGTACCTGGGAAACAGAGGCACAAGGGCTGGCTTTCTTTCAGGTTCCTGCATAATATCCTTTTTATTCCTCTTAATTCTTCCCTTTCTGGAGTCCTACCCACAGTAAAATACACATTTCTTGAATTTAAGTGACCAAGACAGACATTTAACTTTGTCAGCTCTAATTAAAAATTCTCAAAGGATTGATCTTTTTATTGGTCCAGTTCAGGACAGTGTCTACCTCAATCCTATTAGTATAGGCATGTGCCAGCAAATAAAGGACATTTAGCTACTATTTATGCCTACCCATTGCGATTGGGGTTAGTCAAGAGCTCAGAGAAGTGTGTTTGTGTCCTAGGCACCCACCCCAAAAGACATCTTACAACTGTCTGTACTTTCCCTAATGTTGACCTCTATCTCTTCTCTCCCTCATCTGGGCTGGGGGTGCATGGTTGTTGGTTTGTCTGTGCCCTTCCAAATCTGTGTAGTCTTGTCAGGATGGGGACAGGGCTGTGGCAGCAATCTGGATCCTCTTTCCCTAGTTCAGATTTGTCTAAATATCAGTATGAAATTTTGTTAACTCTCAGTTCACCATAGTAGTGGGAGAGAAGCAGTGACTAATTAAAAAAGGGTGGATAATACAACATCTAGTTTCTTTTGGTTTTGAATGTGTTTTTTGAGTATTATAAGATGGCAAAAATACTGACAACCTGTACCAATTAATTTGTATTTGCTGACCTTCAAACCAAGCACATAATACCATAGGCATCTATGTATATAAAAACCTAAGGGACTGTTATGACCGAAAGACTGGAATGACCAGTTGACTGATCGCTATGATGCTCACTGACCACCAGGGGGCAGACGCTCAATGCAGGAGCTGCTCTCTGGTGATCAGTGCACTCCCACAGCAAAGCACTGCTCAGCCAGAATCTGGGCTCACGGCTGGTGAGCGCAGCTGCGGTGGCAGCTGCAGGAGCAGTGGGGCTGGGATGAGCAGCAGCAGAGCTGCGCCCGGCCCCGGCTGGGGTTCCTCCCTGGCTGCCTGCTGCTTCAGCACTGCTACATCCCCCGGGGTCGCAGATTGCGAGAGGGCGCAGGCCAGGCTGAGGGACCCCACCCATGCACGAATCCGTGCACTGGGCCTCTAGTTTGCAATAAAAGGAACACAGTCATTATTTGTGATAAGAGATATGTAAAAAAAAAAAAAAAGGAAAGAAATCACTAATAATGCATAAATACTGAAATAAATATATATATTTCCTGAGTGCTTACTATATGTCGGGCATGGTACTAAATGCCTTACATGAATTGTCACATTTAACCTTCACAATAATCTTATGAGGAATGTATCATTTTTATTCCCATTTTATAGATAATGAAACTAAGGCTAAGATATTTAGTAACTTGCACCAAGAGCACACACATCCAGTTATTTTTAAAATTTATTTTATTTTTCAATTATAGTTTACATTCAGTGATTTCACTTACATGTGGAATCTAAAGAGCAAAATAAGCACACACAGTTCTTAATGGTTTGGAACCCAGATTGGTTTGGGTCTAAGTCTGAGCCCAGATAATTGAGAGACAATTGGGAGCTAACTACTATGAAGGATAGTGATCTCAGACTGCAAAATGAGAGAATGTAGTGAAACCCCAGTGGAGCCATACACAGTACTTGTCACAAATTTATATGATGCCCCTGGACACTCTTGCTGACCGAGCTTCTGCAAAGGCTAAGCTTTGGCAGCCATGCACATATAGGCTAAGCTCTGCTATTTAGAAAGTTGACAGTTCATTTCTCTCATTGCTATCAAGTGGGCTGGGGAAACAAAACATAACAAAAAACGCACTGCAATTTGCCCAAAGAAACTTCAATTCTAGTTGATCCTAAATTCAGAAACAAGTGATAGTGTAAAATAAAGACAAAAGAATAAACAGTGCCCAAATTAACAGTTCTATACCATCCAGGAAAGATGACTTGGAAATAAAACCAGATTCATTGTGTGAGGTTAAAGTCTAAGGAGGTAAAGCTCTGAGATGTTAGAAGTAACATTTCTAAAGAAGCATTGACATCAGCATTAGAATGTCTTGTTTAGTGCCATCTTAAAGCACTCACTTTGAATGTGAATCACTTTAAATACTTTGTTCCATATAAATAATTGGTCTGTTACTTTAGGAATAACATAAATGTTAATGAACCTTTTAAAACGTCAAAAGTTAGCAGTATATTAAAATTATACATTTTATAGCCTATGGTATTTAGCAGACTAAATCACATGGATTATTATTTGTATTTAACTCTAATTGACTTGCTACAAATGCAGAAACCCAAATTCTATTCAGATGGATATTAAATTATATATTTAAATAAGTATTCATGCTCAGTATTTGCTTTTTTATTTGATGAAATCATCAGTATTTTAAATTAAAGGGACTTGGAAACATCTGACAATTATTAAAAAAAATTAATGGCATACTTCTACATTCCCCTAAAAATTATACTAATTTTGGTCCAGTGTGGTTTAAATTTTGCCTTGTTCCTGGGTACATATTAGATTTTTTAAGAGTCTATATGAAAATCTCTTCAGGTGCTAAATAATGTATAAAATTGCTTCCTCATTATCTATGAGTAGATTATATATTAAGTAGAAACTCCACTATTAGTTTCATATACCTGATAAAGATCTCTCACTTTCTTCCTCTTCTTCTTCTGTTTTTTGAGCTCAAGAATTCAAAGAATTGTGAGTAACTAGGTACTTTATTTACATTAAGTAAATGCCAATCTAAATATGAATTGTCTTTATATTATTTTCTACTAGAGGCCCGTTGCAGGAAGATTCCTGCAAGAATAGGGCTTCCTCGGGACTATTCCTGCAAGAATAGGGCTTCCTTGGGCCTATTCCTGCAAGAATAGGGCTTCCTGTGTGGCCTGAGTGGAGCAGAGAAGGGAGCGAAGCCCGCCCAGGCGTGCTTCCCTCCTGCTGCTGCCACTGCCCCATGCTTTCCCTCCCGCCACCTCCGCCACTGTGTCTCCCTCCCCCACCCCCACCCTCGTGCTTTCTCTTCCTCTTCCTTGTACACTGTCTTCAGTCTTCGCTCTGTGCCTGGGTATGCAAATTAACCATCATCTTTGTTGGGTTAATTTGCATACTCGCTCTGATTGGCTGGTGGGTATAGCAGAGTGATGGTTAATTTGCATGTTTCTCTTTTATTAGTGTAGATTGGAGCCTCAGTGCCTATTATCAATATTTGACTATTTGTTTAAAAGGCAGCCAGTATTTTTTGTTTTTTAGAAGCTTCTCCCACAAAAACCACTATTTTGATAAAGTTTTTACACAGATATAAGTTCTCTCAAATTTACTATATTAACTAACTTGCCTTATATGTTTTTTTCCTAAAATAAATGACTAGAAAATCATATTGTTTGGAGATGCACTAAAAGGGTCCTGGTACCAATTCCAACACCTGCCCCTCCATCTGCCTCTCCCCCGCCCGCCATACAGACACACTACAAAGCCATTGTCAGACACCAGCAGGATATCCAAGAATTTAACTCAGCCTGGCACTATCTACCTGGAGATTGCATTAGGTCCCACAGATAAAGGGGCTCAATCTTACAGTCCATCTCCCAATTCAAATGCCATCCCAAATCCAGGTTATAATATGGGCTTCTGTCAACTGGCTGCAAATTAGAGGTTCCCATGATCCCTTCCTCAGTTTGAAGAACTCGTAGAACTCAAAGAGACTATGTCACTGGATTTTTGTGTGAAAGGATATAACTCAAAAGCAGCCAGATGGAAGAGATGCAGAGCACATGGTACAGGGGAAAGGGCGCACAGCTTCCTTTCCAGGTGTGCCACTCTCCCAGCACCTGCACATGCTCACCAAACCCAAAAGCTCTTTGGGGATTTTATGGAGGCTTCATTGCATAGGCATGAGTAATTAAATCTTTAGCCACTGGTGATATAACTCAGTCTTTAGCCTCTCTCTCCTCCCCAGAGCTCAGAGGTCAAGGGTGGGGTCTGAAATTTCCAACCCTCTCACCACTACATTGGTTCCACTAGCAACCAGCCCCTGTCCTTAGGTCAGTGGTCGGCAAACCGCGGCTCGCCACTCTGTTGACTAATGAGTTTGCCGACCACTGCTTAGGTGATTTTCAGAAGTCACCTCATTAATATAACAAAAGACACCTTTGTTCTCTTTACTTGGAAATTCCATGTATTGGAACTCTGTGTCAGAAATGGCAATGAAGACCAAATACATACTTCTTATTGTAAAACACAATATAACACACACACACACAAAGTTACTGGACAAAGAGGCGTTAAATTTTAAAACCCAGAATTCATTGAATAATTCAAAGCTATGATCTTAGCCTCAAGATTTATAGACTTCCCAGGAAATGTCATCCTACCCTTTCATAATATGCTTTTGACTTAGCCATTTTAAAATGAGCAATTCCAAGTTAGTTAGAAACTAGACTCTTCTAGAAACTTGTGAGTAGCACCGAGGGGAATAGGATACTGTTCCATGACTGAGAGCAAGACACACGTCTCTGTAAAGGATGGCTTTATTTTGAAAATGCATTCTATAGGGAATCCAGAATCATTCCTCAGTTGTAAATAGAGGATTCTGTCACTGAGGCCATAAGTGGCTGGTGGAGCATTGCTATCTCTTTTCACAGGTGGCACTACCCTGAATGTTGGATGAAATAGGATACTTCCTATTTTCTTTCAGGAAACCTGAAGGCTAAGAATATCACCTTTTGCTCGTCTTGTGTACCAGTGTTTCCTCAGCCATGTCTGCAGTTGGAAATTGCTAGTTTATATTTCACTGTAAGTGCAACCTTCCGAGACACAGGGTACTGTCTTTGGTGAAAAGTGTCACCTAAGAAATCTTGTGCTTTCTAATATGAGGGGTGAACCACAGTGTATATTAAATACCTGGAAAGCTTCTAACTGCCTTGCATCATTACATTAATACATTGATTGGTAAACTGAACAATAACTTCTTGCACCCCCTTCTCTATCTATATATTTGCTTTTCTGGAATTTCCTTAACATCTGGGTTTCATACTGAGAAACTACTACTGAAAGCAGTTAGAACCTAGGTGAGAGAATCAAGAAAAAGGATGAGCCA
The DNA here is from genome assembly GCF_027574615.1 of Eptesicus fuscus. Lineage (NCBI taxonomy): Eukaryota > Metazoa > Chordata > Mammalia > Chiroptera > Vespertilionidae > Eptesicus > Eptesicus fuscus. The sequence goes on along the minus strand of NC_072490.1, from coordinate 40,115,309 downwards.
GAGAATTAGCCAATTAATCAACTGGTAAAGTGAAATTTGTCCTCAACTTTCATTTTGAATGCTGAGAATTTCTATTATGGAATGTAAAATCAAGGATATTGGTTCATTTATTGTGCGTGAAGCTAACTATGCATGGTTCTCTTCTATAAGAAGACTCAGCAACTGAAAAGGTACAAATTAATGCAATTAATAAGCACTGCTTTTCTTTCAGAGATTGTACAAGGAGGAGTCTTATACGTTTGACATTTCTGGAAAGTAGAGTCATCTGATTAAATCTTTGGTAATGTTGCACCTGACAGGAAGACAAATTCCTCTTCCAAAACACGTTTTAGCAGAGAAAGGATAATTAATTTTACTTCCCTTCTTCTCCTTTCCCCAGCCAATATGTATCTGTCTGTAGCTAAGAAACCATCAGTGACATGAACTTTTCCCATTGTGACACACAGAAATAATACATTTTCTTCTGCATATTTGCATTATGGTTATTCTAATAGAAAGTAAAGGCCCTAAAAGACACAAGGGGATCCTATAAATAATAAAAGTAAACCCATTTATTAAATACTATTTGCCAGGCACTTATATAAGTTATGATTCTTGAAGTTGAAAGTAAGAGGAATGAAACAAGAAATTTTGCAGGCTCATATAACTGAAAATCCATGAATAGAATCACCACCAGAGACCATTAGACCAAAGGCTCAAATGGTGTAACTAGGGCTAAGGTCAATCTCAGGCCATGTTAAGGATAGGAGGGTGAATGGCTGAAATGGCTGTGACAACTGGAGCTTCACGTCACATCTTTAATTGAATCTAATGACAAATGCCACTTCCCTACAACTTAAGAAAGAGCTAGGAGTTAGCTAGATGGGCTCTTTGACTTAGTTTTGATCACAGTGTTGGTCCCTGAAGCAAGTAAAGGATATGGTAGTGTTAACCTAAAAAATAAGCCGAAGTGAGAGGCAACTGCATTTATTTTAGATCACATAAATGAAGAATAGCTATTTGGCAAGCACTGATTCAGGCAGAAACCCAAATAGTGTTCTGATTATGGGGTGAAGGTAAGAGTTTTTATGAGAAAGGGAAGGAATTTATATATGTGCAAATAAGCTTATTTGGTGCTAATTCTAAAGAATATCTGTAATTTTCCTTCTGGCAGTCAGGATGTCTGCTCTCTTGTTAGCATTACAAACATTTGTTGGAAGTTAAATGTTGGTTTGTTTCAGTCTAAGGAATTTGTGAAGAATGTGTGCCACACAGGCTCAGAAGGACATTTTGGTATTTTTTAGGACTTAAATATAATTGTTAAAAATCGAAGTGAGGATCAGCACTAAATCAGAAACTTTCAAAAGGTTGACAGTTGAGAACCTAAACCACCCATACACTCAGCCTGTACACTGGGACTTGAAATACTACATGTGCTCAATAATTATCTGTTAAGCAAAAGAGAGAAACATATGAATGTCAAAAATGTCAATACTGAATTTCCAGGAGCATCTTCCAGTGAATAAAACATTATTTATAGTGTGCAGTTATTTCTCCTGATTAATTTGCCATCTACATAATTGATTGTTTTCAGGAAATCAATCATAATAAGAAAATAGGGAAGTATGAATAGGTATTGACATTTACTTACCAGGTTTTCAGAACTAAGAACAAAAGGAGAAAGAACATATTGGAAATAATGCAAAAGGCAAGGAAAAGAATAAAGAACACCAAGGCAATTGCATTCTGGGATAATTTCTTGGTCCAGTAGAAAAGTCAAAATCTTCTCAACCATGTAAAAGTGCTCCCTAGGTGTGGTGAGTCAAGTGTATGTCACCCTTAAAAACAAAAAGATAAAATAAACAACAAAAGTATGTATGCTTACCTGAAATTGGCTGATATTCAGCTTCATGGATTAGGTACCCTGGAAAACTATTAATTTTCTATTTTGCTAGTCTTGGTTTCTGAGAGAAGAAACCAAGCTAAGACAATTTACATAAAGTGACTTAATAGCCAGCAGCCAGTTTTTAATTACCTGACAAAATTAAGATGTCTGATACCTAGTAAACTCTATATTTTGTTTCACTAAACCTTTAGAATTTATTTTATTTTATATTATTTTTTGAAGTGAAAATTTTCTTTTTCTTTTCTAGTAGGCTGTAGTTTACATCTAGTAGGTTGTCTGATTAGACAACCGTTTTTATAAGTAAAGTTTTATTAGAACACAGCTATGCCCATTAATTTACTTATTCTCTATGGCTTTTTTAATACTACAAAGGCCGAGTTGACTAGTTGGGGCAGAGATAATGTTAATGATGTGGCTCATTATAGAAAGTGTTTTCCAATTTTTGGTCTAGGTTCCTGCTACTCAAAATGTGGTTCATTGACCAGCAGCATCACCTGGACCTTGTTGAAATATAACATTTCAGGCTCCAAACCAGACCTATTATATCAATCTCTTTATTTTTTAAAAATTCTCAGGTGATTCACATGAAGTTTGAAAACCTGTGACCTGGAATAAATTCTGGGTCTTAGTAAATCCCAACAAATAATTGTTCAGTGAGTGAATAGGTCAATAGATGTGTACTTACTATGTATGATGTACCAGACCCTTGGCTAAGTCTGGAAAAGGAACCAGAGAAATGGTTCTTGTTCTCAAGGAGTTTAAAATTTTATTTAGGACAAAAAACGTAGCAGAGGTGAAACAATTAGAGAATATTAGATCAAGGCTCACATGATAATATGCTGATTGCATGTTGCAAATGGTAAGTGATGAAGCAGAAATCATATTGGAATCTGAAAGGAATAGAAAGATGCATCAGATATGAATGCCTTTGGATGGACTATGACAGTGTCTCAGATGTGGTTCATAAATACAAAACTGGGGAGTAAAATGTCCCTTAGTTTACTCAGGGGTTTTTGAATTCCGAGGAAGAGATGGAATATGCTCAGACAAATGGTTCCAAAGCTCTTAGCGAAGTGGATAAATGCCTGAGCACATGCGTTTTTATGGAAAGTAAATTAGGCTATAAATCAAGGAACAAAAGATAGAGCTGAACATTCCAGCAGTTAAAATGTGACAAGAAATACCTGAACAGCCTCTGATGAGATAATTGATATGACATGGTGAATTAAATATCTACAGTAGAATTAGCTATGGCAAACCTCATCTTTTTTCATGTTAAATGCTAATCTCATAAGAATAAGACAATTACAAAGTCACAATCCTGCTGCCTTTTGTTTTTGCTATTGAGCTGTTTGTAAGCACTTAATTCAGTGGTTTCATGTCAAATTTGTTCCTCTCAGAATAAATAGCATTTCTCAGAAAACTCAGATACATTTTAATTTTCAGAAGACTATTCTCTACTTGACATAATATATTTAAGAAAAACAGAATACCCAATCTTTAGATAAACAAACCCCTACCAATCTATTTGTTTTATATTTGTTTAAATAAGATACTTAGACTACAATTTTTCCATGCAGAATCTCAGAAGGCCACTAATTAATGTGGCATCTAATTGGCTTCCTGAATTGAGAAAAAACTCCTTTTTTTGTAGCTTTTATAATCAGGGAGGTAGAAGAGAATCATGTACAGGTGGTAAGACAACTTGATTCATAACTCTGTGGATTGGGCAGCTCCATAGTGTTTGAGTCACACACTTCTAAGTCCTGAAATTTAACAGTTCAACAATCTCACTGCGCTTATATCCTAGTTTTATATGCTGTGAAACACAGTGGCTTCAGCAACAAGGAAATGGAGGGAGTCCATAAGTTTGTAAACAGGAGTGCATTTTCATATTGGTAGCATTAAAGTCAGAACAGGGGTGTCATGATGTCATTGTGTTTCAGCTTCACCTACTTTCCTAGGCCTGGCTTCAAGTATATGCATATGTCTAGGGGCTGAATAGAGTGGCCAGAGACTCCTACTTCACTCTTATTGCCTCAGCTTCCCACTCAGAGCATATAGCCCCAATTTGAAAACTATTAGAAATTTAGAATCTGAAATTCAGGAAGGGATTCCAAGAGATCTTGTGCCTCTCACTTCCGTATTTGTTGTCCCTCTGTTTGAATTCTGGAGAATGAAGGAATCATATCTTTCAACTCTTAGTGAGTTATCTATTCCATAAAAAGCGTAGTCTGTGTGTTTGGGGTACTGACCCAGACTTTGATAGTGTGGTATCATGGGGAGAACACTTGAGTTATGATCCTGGTGACAGTAAAATGTCATCTCTTATAGAAATAAGTTTTGCCACTGGGTGCTGTTTTCTTATCTGTGAAATTAAGGAGGTAGGTAAAATGCAGAGGTTCCCAAACTAGCTCACTAACAGAATCACCTGGAGGAGTTAAAGATATAGATCCCTTGCCCTCATTCCCTCTTTCCTGGACTCTCACCCCAAGATATTGATTTGTTTGTTCTAGGAAGGACTCAGGAATCTATATTTTTAAATGTTCCTGGAGTGTTCTGATTTTCAGAAGGATTTGGGAATCCCTGGTTTAGATAATTTCAGTGGTTTCCTTTACTGATAAAATTATTTGTCAGGATTTTATTTCAGTGAGCTAAGCAGGCCTGATGAGAATGGTTTCTTTATTTCTCTTACCGTGTTATGTTGAGCTCTGTTTCTTACCTTTCCCCCCCTAACTAAACCTAATTTCCTAGAAACTTAGTTTTTATTCAATATCATATCTGTAATTTTGACATTATATAACTTTCTTGTTTATCACTGAAGAAATTAAAGACAAATGCGAAAGATAGCTAGGTTTTACTGATTTCAAAGTAGCTTATGACTTATGTTGTCTTTAAAATTCTGCATCCTTTGTTATTCATTTAAAAGTGTTTAGTAGGTACTTACTGCCAGGCACTGTTTTAGACACTTGGACTGGTAATAAAATAACCGCAAATTTCTACCTTTATTGAGCTTATATTTTCTATTCTACTCTACTCTACTCCATTCCATTCCATTCCATTCCATTCCATTCCATTCCATTCCATTCCATTCCACTTACCCACTCAGAGAGCCTATGCACAAATTATAGACAATGTCATTCTGCTACCAAATACCCTTGGGCCATCTTCTGCATACTTGTTTTTACCATGATTTGATTTGAGGTTCTCTTAGTTTCTATTCTCTCTCTTTTTTAGTGACTTTATTTTTCAATAACTGCTACTATTGACCTCTCTCTATCTTCCCCAGGCTGAACTTACTTCCTGAGGCTTATCCTAGGCTTCTGCTCCAGAGAGCTGTAGTTTCTTTAATCCAATATCTACTAAGTGATGCAACTAATTAGATTTTTAAATGTTAAGAGATATTTAGCCCAGGGGTATAACTCAGTGGTTGAGCATCAACCTATGAACCGGGAGGTCACAGTTTGATTCCGGGTCTGGGTACATGCCCAAATTAAGGCCTCAATCCCCAGTGGGGTCATGCAGGAGGCAGCAGATCAGTGATTCTCTCTCATCGTTGATGTTTCTATTTCTTTCACCTTTTCCCTTCCTCTCTGAAATTAATAGGAATATATTTTATAAAAAGAATAGCCCAGCTGGCATGGTTGAGCATCACCCTATTAACCAGAAGGTCAATGGTTCAATTCCTAGTCATGGCAAATGCTGGGGTTGCGGTTCCCAGTGTGGGGTGTATGGGAGGCAGCCAATCAGTGATTCTCTTTCATTGATGTTTCTATCTCTCTCTCCCTCTCCCGTCCTCTCTAAAATTAATAAAAATATATTAAAAAAAAATAAAGATTTTTTTAATATAAATATTTAGATAACGCTGTATAAGTTGATCCTATTTATGGTTAAAGGTAAAATAAAACCCATTTAATCTGACTTATGCATGAAAAAGATTTTATTGGCTTGATAACTGAAAAGTTCAGTCATTGTGTTTGGCTTCAGTTACAGCTTGATCTGGGTGACCAGGAATTCAGTCAGGAATCTGCCTCTGCATCTCTTGAGTCTTTTCCTCTGCATTAGCTTTGATCTCAAAAAGACTCTGAGCCATGTGGTGGTGTATTGAAGGTCTCCCAAGACCACTCCCAGGTTCAATGATTTGCTGAGGACTCACAGGTATCATCATGTAGTTGTCCTCATGGCTATGACTTATTACAGTAAAAAGATACAAAGCAAAATCAGCAAGGGGAAAAGCTGCATGGGGCCAAGTCCCAAGGAAACCAGGTCCAGAATCCTCTCCTAGGGGAGTCACACAGGATGCACACATTGCCCTTAGCACACGTGAAATGTTGTCTACCAGGGAAGCTCACTATAGACTCGGAGCCTAAGGTTCTTGAGGGACTGGTCAGGTAGGCACCCTCTGCCTAACACATACTTAAATTCCAGACTCGCAGAGAAAAGCAGCTGTTAAGCATAAGCCACATTGTTTCTTACAAACATCTGAGGCACCAGAAGTTAACCTTATTAAGGCAGTGGGGACCTTCTGAAATCTAAGTTCCTAGATGTACTCCAAAGGCCAAGGTCCAGCCTTGCAAGCAGGCTGTTTTGAGGATAAGCCGCATCAGGCCTGTTAACTTCTGCACAGGTGGTAACTGTAATACCATTGACTCTGGAAATACAGGCTCCAAGATTGGCAACTGCTCCCAAAAGATGCATCCTTTTTCCAATATGTCTAGAATGTCTCCATGTCAGAGACTGGCTAGATGTTCCTCAAATCCAACTTACCTCCTTCCTGAGTCCACAGGAAAGACTCTATGTATTTATGAGCCCACTCTAGTCAATGGAATGTGAGCAGAGGTGATGCATGTTTAATCCAGGCTGGCCCATATAACCTCCACACATGTGATTCTCCATGTTCTTCACCTTGAAGCCCATGTGAGACTTTGGATTCCAGAACATGGATAGAGCCTGAGTCCCTGAATCACTCCTTTATGAAGAACTGCCTACCAATCAGGAATACCATTTTGGATTTTATTTGTATAAGATATAACCTTCAGTTTGTTAGCATAATTCTATATTTTTGGATCGATTTGTAATAGCATTTAGCATTATCTTATCCTACATAATAAAAAGGTAATATGTAAATTACCATCACTCTGCTACGCCCACGATTGGGCCAGTGGGAGGCACAGGGGGCGGGACTCGGGGTGGCCGGGGTAGTGATTGGGCCGGCAGGATGCTAAGCTCGCGTTGCCAGCGCCATGGCTGTGCTGCAGCACAGAAGGGGCCTCTGGGGCAGTGAGCCAGGCGTTTGGAGGCCCCGGCTGACGAGGCGGCGTGGCTCCCGGGGGAGGAATCTGGCGGCAGTTGGGCCTCAGGAGCGCGCAGCGGTGTCTGCAGAGGACGCGGGTTTCCACGCAGCCCGGGCCGGCCGAGGGAGGGCTCATGAGGGAGCCGGAAGGCAGAGGAGGCGGCGGCGGCCCCAGCCTTCCTGGGCGGGAGGCGAAGGCAAGACCCCGGCCTGGGCTCCGTCTGCCGGAGGACCATGCCCCCGCCCCGCCTTGCCCTAGGGGCCCAGGGACTTCGGAGCTGCCGGCCACACCAGGTCCCAACCAGCAGACAGACAGCCTTCATGTGCATGATTTAATCATGCACTGGGCCTCTAGTCTAATATATTTGGAAATCACTCTTAATTGGCTTTTTTTGGGTCACATGCCCCTCCTAAAATAATTGCCATTTCTCATTTGTGAATGTGTTGGGGGTGTTCTCTCATCAACTAGGCTTAGGTCATGTGCTCATCCCTGAAAAAGGCTCAGTCCTTCTCATGGCTTCTGCAATAGTAAGAGTGAGGAAGGAGAGGGGAAGTATTTCTTGGAAAGACCACTGAATTACATCAACACAATGGAATCCTACGCTGCTGTAAAAAAGAAGGAGTTCTTACCATTTGCAATTGCATAGATGGAACTAGAGAGCATTAAGCTAAGCAAAATAAGCCACTCAGAGAAAGATAAATATCACATGATCTCACTCATTTGTGGAATATAACGAACAACATAAACTGATGAACAAAAATAGAACCAGAGACATAGAAGCATCAAACAGACTGTACAACTCATGAGGGAAGGTGGGGGGTGAGTGGGTAAGAGATCAACCAAAGGACTTGTATGCATGCATATGAGCAAAACCAATGGACACAGACAGTAGAGGAGGGGGTGGTGAGGGCTTGTACTTGGGGGAGGGAATGGTGGGGAAGAGGTCAATGGGGGAAAAAAGGAGTCTTATGTAATACTTTAAACAATAAAGAATTTTAAAAAACCCACTGAATTGTGTTAGGAAAAACAACAAACACCATTTAAGGTAGCCTGAATACAAATGTCCAATACACAAATCATACCTTTTCAAAGTCCACTGACATCTCCGCTCTGTTTTACCCTGCAGCCTGTAGTAATTCTGGCTTTTGGTAAATTTGTTGAATGCATGAATGCATGTAAAGAAAGAAATCAGAATATCAGCTTTAAAACCTTGTCTTTCCCTCAAGTGCAGCATTATTAAATAAATTTGAATATCTCAACTCTCTCTCTCTCTCTCACTTTGCCCCTGTTCAAGCATAAGCTAAACTGCACTTTAAACCCAGCATGAATTTAATGAATCAACACAAGTCGCTTTGCATTCTGCTTATGTTTGGGCTGTGTCTATAAGTATGCAGATCCTTAGGCATCCTTGGAACTAAGGAATGAAGGCACAAGCATGGCAAACAACTACAGCAGCAAATGATTTATATTGGTAAACCCAATGGTGGTATATAGGAAAATTGACCACAATATATGTTCTGGCAATTTGTGTTTTAACTTACAAAAATTGCCATTAATAATAATACAGCCTGGCCGGAGTGGCTCAGTTGGTAGAGTGGTGTCCTCTGCACCAAAGTGTTGCTAGTTTGATTCCCGGTCAGAGCACATGCTTGGGTTGTGGCTTTGGTCCTGGGTTGGAGCACAAGTGGAGGGTAGCCCATCCATATTTCTCTCTCCCATTGATGTTTCTCTCTCTCTCTCTCTCCCTTCCTCCCTCCTGCCCCCTCCCTCTTTCTAAGCATGTCCTCCGTGAGGATTAAAAGGGAAAAAATAATAATACAAAGAGGAAAATAATAGTTATTTAGAAACTCACTAACAGAGATAAACAATATGAACATGTTGGCCTAGTTCCTTGTAGTTCTTAATCATCTGTGTGTGTGTGTGTGTGTGTGTGTGTGTGTGTGTCCGTGTCCTAGTTATTATGTTCCACCACATCTGGGAGTTAATGCTGGCACAGTATCTATAATAATAAAAGTGTAATATGCTAATTAGACTGGACCACCTTCTGGATGACCTTCCAGACGAAGCAGGGGCTGTGAGGGAAGCCCGGGTCCTGGGTGCCAGAGGGAAGCTGGTGCCAGCAGCCAGGGGAAGGAAGGTGTACTCTTGCATGAATTTCGTGCATCAGGCCTCTAGTATTACCATAAAGATCCTGATCTCCCTAGGAGCTGACAAGTAACTGTCTTACAACCCAAAGTATGGTACAAAAATATTTTTTTTTACCCTTCCTTTATGGAAATTTTTCAGTGATATTAAGTCTCTTTAATTAGGTACTCAGAGACCCTTTCCCAATTGGATTTCCTTTTCTATCCCTCCATCTTTCTTCTTTCCCTCCAAAATATATTCAGGTCTCCAGATCCTTCCCATCCTTTCTACATCTCTTATGTCCATGTAAAGTCTTCCTAAAATGTCCCCCCTAGACTAGGAGGGCAACAGCAGATACCTACAGTTTTGAGAGTGGAGCATATGTAAGGTAAAAATAGGACTTATTCCATAAATTTATTATAAGTAATTATATGTAAAGCACATAGAATAGTGCTTGGCACATTGTAAGAATGTTGCTGTTATTGTTGCTTTTACTATTGATTTCCTTTATAACAATTTTATTTTTATTTCCTCTACTCCCTATGTGATTCCCTTTAAAAATAATGTGAATGCATTATTGTTCTAAAGTCTCCCTCCCCATCATTTACAATGATGAGATAAGGCGATAAAGAGAGCAGAAATTCTATTCTTCCATGCGTTTACATTTTTACAAAGTTGAGTTCACAGTGGATATAAAATGTATTCCATGCATTATCATTTGGATTTTTTCATGAGAATTTTCTCATGTAATTGCAGAATCTCCATGTGAAGTCTCAAAATCCATCCAGCAGTAATGGTGTTTTAGGTATTCAGATGGAACTCTGAAGTCCTATCAGCTTGAGGGTCAGAAATTGTCTATTTCTAGCAGTAAGGACCCTGTTAGGAATTACTGTTTACCTCAGTTTAAATAAAAAACCAATGCATTTGCTACATTTGTGCATTTATTTATTCAACTAATATTAATTGACCCCTATTATGTATTGGGTACCATGGTAGGTACTGAGGATACCAAAGAGAACAATTTAAATATGGCTTCTGCCTCCATGAAGCTTACATTCTGAAGAGAGAGGAAGTCAATCAAATAATTACATAAGTATATTGATATAGTCTGCAGTAGAGGAAACGCACAGAGCAAAAAGAGATAATACTTGGGAGATCTTATCTAGCCCTGTAGCTGGCATGGTGGGAGTCGTGATAAGGAAGGAGACTTCAGGGAATTATCTCTAGGAAGAGATATTTGAACTGAGAATTGAACAGTGAATAGGAGTAATCAAGTTACAGGGGCCAGAAGATGTGGGGTAGAGGGAATATCATGTGCAAGGACCCTAGATGGGAAACAGAAAACCTGTCTGAAAAACTGAAAGACAGCCAGGGTAGTTGGAATTTTTAGAGAAAGGACAGGAATAGGGATAAGTGAAGGGACTGCATGGAGAGGGAAAATCCTTGTTAATCCTATAAGGGATTTTGCATCTCTTCTCAAAGCAGTAGAACTCTTTTGAATAATTGCACCCAGAGAGTATACCTGTGCAAGACGCTGTGAGCAGAATTCAGAGAAATCTATTTTCTTTGAGATTGTGTAGATCGTATTAAACAAAAAAAGGAGGTATTTCCAATATGTAAAATGTTTCTGCAAGAAACTGTAAGTATACACATGAAACGGCCACAAAATACTGTAATTATAAAAAAACATGCTGGGGGAATAGTTGGTAACTAGTGTAAATCAGAAGTTTGATGGACCTCTTTATTATGTCTTTAACAGATCTAAGAAAACAAAATTGTATTGCTCAATAGATCTTGCTAGACAAAATCCTGCAATTTATGGAGTCATTTGTGGGAATAGGAGAACATAATTAAACTAGAGGCCCGGTGCACGAAATTCGTGCACGGGGCAGGGGTGTCCCTTAGCCCAGCCTGCACCCTCTCCAATCTGGGATCCCTCTCACAATCCAGGACTGCTGGCTCCCAACTGCTCTGCTCACCTGCCTGCCTTCCTGATTGCCCCTAATCACTTCTGCCTGCCAGCCTGATCACCCCCTAACCACTCCCCTGCCAGCCTGATTGATGTCTAAGTGCTCCCCTGCCAGCCTATTTGCCCCCAACTTCCCTCCTCTGTCAGCCTGGTCACCCCTAACTGCCCTCCCCTGCAGGCTTGATCGCCCCCAACTGCCCTCCCTTGCAGGCCTGGTCCCTCCCAACTGCCCTCCCCTGCTGGCCATCTTGTGTCCACATGGGGGCAGTATCTTTGACCACATGGGGACAGCTATGTTGATCTTGTGTGTTGGAGTGATGGTCAATCTGCATATTACTCTTTTATTAGATAGGATAGAGGCCTGGTGCATGGGTGAGGGCCCGCTGGTTTGCCCTGAAGGGTGTCCCGAATCAGGGTGGGGGTTCCCTTGGTGCGTGGGGCGGCCTGGGCGAGGGGCCTGTGATGGTTTGCAGGCCAGCCATGCCCCCCGGCGACCCAAGCGGAGGCCCTGGTATCTGGGATATATTTATCTTCTACAATTGAAACTTTGTAACCTGGAGTGGAGCCAAGCCTTCTGCTTGCTCTGTGGTGGCAGCCATTTCTGTTGGGGTTTATTCACCTTCTATAATTGAAACTTTGTAGCCTTGAGTGGAGGCCTAGGCCAGCTAGGGCAGGTGGAAAGCTTGGCTTCCTCCGTCACCGGGGGCAACCCTAGCCTGCTCTCTTCAACTCCGTGGCTGCCGCCATTTTTGTTAGGATTTATCTTCTATAATTGAAACTTTGTAGCCTTAAGCGGAGGCCTGGGCCAGCCAGGGTGTGCGGAAAGCTTGGCTTCCTCTATTGCCGGGGAAACCCAAGCCTCCCTCCTGCTCGCTCAGTGGCTGCAGCCATCTTGGTTAGGTTAATTTGCATAATCACTCCTGATTGGCTGGTGGGCATGGCTTGTGGGTGTAGCGGAGTGATGGTTAATTTGCATATTACTCTTTTATTAGATAGGATGGGATGCTTAATGATGAACAAAGTTTGGGAACCACCAATGTATAGTGAGAATTCAATTGGGGAAGGAAGTTAAGAGATATTAGAGGTTGGACTTTTTGAAGTGTTTAATAAAGGGAGGCCAACCAGTGGAAAGCAAAAGGATGAGAGCTACCCATAGCCTCCAGCCATTCCCTAGTGCCTAGGGATTTTAGGATTTTACCTATAGCTGGTCACACAGTTCTTTAGGAAAAACTAATATGGCCTTGACCAGTTGGGTCAGTGGATAGAGCGTTGGCCCTCGGACTGAAGAGTCCTGGGTTCAATCTCGGTCAAAAGCACTTACCTTGGTTGCAGGCTGGATCCTTGGCCCTGTTCGGGGCTTGTGCAGGAGGCAGCCAATAGATGTATCTCCCTCACAAGTTGTTTCTCTCTCTGTCTTTCCCCCTCCCTCGCACTCTCTCTAAAAATCAATGTAAGTAACCTCAAATGAGGATTAGCAAATAAATAAATAAATAAAGAAATAAAGAAAGAAGAAAATAAAACTAATATGATTTTATGTGTTTTTCCTTTGTGATAGGACATTCTTGGAAGGACCTAAGTTCCTAGTTCATTTCATAGATCCCTTCAGATACCTCAACACCACGAACAGTGGTGCTCACCCTTTCGTGTACATCAGTATCACTTAGATGAGCTTTACACCAGCACACAGGTGAGCACTCTTCCCCAGAACTTCTGACTTAATAGGTCTGGGGTGAGGGCCAAGTGTTTCCATTTTTAACAAGTTCTCAAGTGATGCTGCTGGTCTGAGGACCATGCTTGCAATCAGCCAGGGAAACATTTGATGCCCAGGCAGAAGCAAGGGGACAAGAAAATGTTCTTGTTAGCATAAATGCTAGGACTCAGGGAGGTTATTCAGCACGGAAGTGATTCACATTCTAGTTCAAACTCATTTTATTCAAACATAATAAGATTGATTTTACCAATCACATTTGCTCTAAAAGTGATGTATTTTTAAAAGTGGAGATGAACTGAAGTAAATTTTATTTTGAAAATGTCATGGAACATTACAGAGGTGTTACAAACCAAAGTCTGGGAATCACCGTGACACTGACTCAGCTTCCTGTTAAAATAAAATGCAAAACGTTTGCCCCACATCTCCAAATTTGGAGGGTTTCTTTTGAATTCCAGAGCAAGTGTTTTTATTTATAAGCTTTTAGATTACTTTTGTTCTGAGGCATTGGGCAGACAGTCAAATAACACAGTTTTGCTTAACTTGACATAAGATGTCTTAAGTTAAGATGTATGAAGATAGAATTGAAATAAATTTTGTGTCCAAAAAACAATATTGATTTTTTTCCCTTTGAAAAGCTCTATTTTAGCATCAGTTTAAACTAAAGAGCAAATAAGGGAGACTAGGAAAATACAGTGGCTTTGGAACTGTAAATATACATCTCTCTCTCTCTCTCTTTTTTTTTTTTTTTGCTGTAGATTATAGTGTTTTCTTGTTCTGCTTTGTTTTTCTTAAGTAAGTTCTATTTTCACTATTATTTGTGTGAACATGAGGAAATCTGGGGTTCAGTTTTAATTTGTACAATGTTGAAATGGAGTAAAATTGATTTTTAAGTTTTACTCTATTCTTAACATTTCATATTTTTTTCCTTCCATTTAAAAATATTTTATTAATTTCAACTCCCAAGTATTGTATTGCTCTAACCACACTTGTAAAGAAAATGTAAACATTGTTCTCGCCTTCAGAGAATTTACCACCAAACCTGATACTACAACTATGCTATTTCTTAATATATTTTCTATAAATTCTCAAGTCCAAACTGTGTCACTATGAATGCAGATAACTGGTTTGTTAGTAAATGGCTTACAACCATCTTTCTGAAGTAAAGAGGTGATAGAAACAAGTAAATAAATACTGATTTGTTGGTTTCTGTAGCATTTGTTGATTTCTATGGCATATATACCCCTACTGTGCCCAATTTCAAATCACTAATGTGACATTGCTGCCCACAGAGAGATGTGTGGTAGAACATCATTGTATAGGATCTGCATCATTAGAAATAAGTAACTTAATGATCATAAGTAATAGAAAAATAATAAAAATTAGAATATTATAAGTTTTGAGTATTTGTGACTTTTATTTTTAATGGTTTATTTAATTGTAAATTTATATAATTTAATTTTTGATAATGGGATGTTTAAAAACTTGCCTGTACAATTCCTGAAAATTTAATTGTTGGCTCTCATGAGTTTGTATGAATCTCACCACTGGTCTTTCCTCCAAGCAGATGCCAAGACACGATAAAATGTGTCAGAAATTTTTTGGGAGTCATGCTCACAAAAGAAAATGAGAAAGGAGCCAGGGGAGGCTGGGAGAATCATTAGACTATGATGCAGATTTGACCCCCAGGGAAAGCAAGAGAGACTGGGGGTTGTCCGGAAGTGTCCAAGTCTGCCTTGCATCTGAGGGTAGTTCTTTGAGCCAAAGTCAACCCTCAGAGTTATTCATGCTTCCAGGACTAACTTGGTGTTCCTGCCATACTCAGTCATCCTCTGTGAATAGCCAGTAGGAAGAAATGGACTCAAGATGAATGCCAGGAAGGATTTCAGAGGAAGCTGGGGCCCTTGGTCAGTTTGGTGTCCTATTCTTGGACATATGCCAGGCACAATGCTGTCATACACTCAGTAGTGCTGTGTCTTATATCTTCCTCACCTGGTCTGTTACCATAAGTTTCTTTTTAGTACCCATGTATGATCATGTTATTCCTCTCCTCAAGTTGAGTGGCCCCCAAATACTTTCAGAAAGTCCTCAAACTTTATAACAGAAGAGAGACTAAGCTTTTACCATTTTCAACTCTCTTCACCTTCTAGGCTTTAACTTCACCAGACTTCCTATTCTCCATTATACCTTTCCCACCTTGTCCATTTGTCCACCCATCCATCTAAAGAGTATTTTGTGAGCATCTCATATATATGTAAGAACCTTGCTAATTATGGTGTTAAATGAATATCTTAGAGACTTTTGGGATATAGACACAGTAAGCAGATAAATTTGAGAAAGGTAGCTAATACCATTAGGATGGATACTTAGTAATTTAAATATTTTTTTATTAATGAGTAGATTAATATAATTTATATATATATACATATATATATATACACATACACCACACATATATACATGTATATGCATACATACAGATGTGTACATATACATGTATGTATGTGTGTATGTACATATAATTTATATTAATCCCCTCTTTAATAAAAATTGCATAGATGTGCAAATATATAAAACATTTTACTTTAGGTTAAAATAAACATGTGCAAATATTTGTTATTTTTTCAGTGTGAGTCTATTGATTGGGATTCCACATCATTTTTAGTTGTCTCACTTTTATTGACTTTTAAAACATGTTGTGAGCATTCATGTTAATTTATATTCTCATGGATTTGGCACTTATTTATTTTTCAGTTTATTCATGAGTGAGTTAGGTGGAGTTTGGCTAAGAGGAAGACAGTATAGACCAGTGGCCAAGAGCACAGAAACTGTAGATAATTTATGTTTGAAACACAACTCTCTCGCTTAACTGTGTGACCTTGGAAAAGTTATTTAACTTCATTACTGCAGTGTTTTCTCTTCTGTAAAATAAGAATCTATACTAATAAAAGGGTAATATGCTAATTAGACCAGGTGACCGGACATCTTCTGGATGTCCGACTTCCTTCTGGATAGTTAGGGGGCGACCAGGCTGGCAGGGGGGCAGTTAGGAGGTGACCAGGTCAGCAGGGGGGCAGTTGGGGGTTGGCCAGGTTGGCAGAGGGGCAGTTGGGGGGCGACCAGGCAGGCCAGCAGGGGGGCACTTGTGGGTGACCAGGCCAATAGGGGGGCAGATGGGGGGGCAGCCAGGCTGGCAGGAGGCAGTTGGGGGGCGACCAGGCCAGCAGGAAGGCAAGTGGTGAGGAGCCAGCGGTCCCAGATTGTGAGAGGGATGTCCGACTGCCAGTTTAGGCCCAAGGAGTCCCTGATTGGAGAGAGTGCAGGCTGGGCTGAGGGACTGCTCCCCACCCCCCCATGCATGAATTTCATGCACTAGGCCTCTAGTGTAATAATAATAGTAGTTACCTCACAGTTTTGTAAGAATTAAATGTGTTAATGTATATAAAGTTGTTAAAAAAGATACTTGGCACATAATAAACCCTATATGAATATTAGTCATCATCATCATTATCATTGTAATTGCAAAATAAAAATAACTATAAGTTGCTATGGAAATACTGAAGCTGGACCATTTCTAGAATGTCAGGGAAATCTTATGGAAAAAGAGATGACCTACCTGGTTTGGCTCAGTGGATACAGCATCAGCCTGTGGACTGAAGGATCCCAGGTTTGATTTTAGTTCAGGGCACATACCTCTGTTGCAGGCTCAATCCCTGTCCCTGGTGGGGGCATATGTGGGAGGTAACCAATTGTGTCTCTCTCACATCAATATTTCTCTCTCTGTCTCTCTCCCACCCATCCACTCTCTAAAAATGATGGGGGGCAAAAAAGAGACACAAGAACTGAGGCCTTGTAACATAATAGCAAGAATATATCTTGATTGCATTTGTAGCTGCCCTGGGGCCTACCACAGTGTATGGCACACAGCAAAAGGTGAGTAAGTGCCTATCAGTTGTTAACTGAACAAAGTTGGAAATCCAGCAAAGGCTACTGGCTAATACAGGGCCAAAAGAAAATGCAAATCAGTTCTAACCAGGAAGACAAAAATAATCTACACCAATAAAAGAGAAATATGTAAATTGACCATCACTTTGTGACACCCACCAGCCAATCAGGAGTGAGTATGCAAATTAGCAGGACAAAGATGGTGGTGGCCACGGAGCCAGCCAGAGCAAATGGGAGGCTTGGGTCTACCCTGGCAATGGAGGAAGCAAAGCTTCCTGCCCACCCGGGCCGGCCGCCAAAGGATAGAGCTGGTGCTGGGCCCCCTGCGGTGGCCACGGAGCCGGCCTGGGCCCGTGGGAGGCTTGGGTTGTTGTCGTCCAGGCTGGCCGCCAAGGGAGGGTCATGCAAATGGCCCTCAGTGCCTTTCCCAGGCTGTCCATGCCCCCATGGGGTGAGGGTCCCCGCTGGGGGGCATGGCCAGCCTGCAAACAGCCATCAGCCCCTCACCCAGGCTGGCCAGGCACCCCAGCAGGGACCCCCATTTGAACGGGGTGTGGCCAGCCTGAAAACAGCCCTCAGCCCCTCACCCAGGCTGGCCACACACCCTCAGCGGGGACCCTCACCCCATGGGGGCGTGGCTGGCCTGAAAACTGCCTCAGCCCCTTGCCGGCCTGCAACCCACCACAGGCCTCTTGCCCAGGCCGCCCTACCCCCAAGGAAATCTCCACCCTGATCCGGGACACCCTTCAGGGCAAACCAGCCAGCCCCCACCCGTGCACCAGGCCTCTTTCTATACTATTAAAAGGGTAATATGCTAATTAGACTGGGAGACCTTCCAGGAGACCTTCCAGACATTCTTCTGGATCAATCCATGGTGGCGGGGCCAAGGTAGAGGCAGTTAGGAGCCAAGAGGGAGGGCAGTTGTGGGTGATCAAGCCAGGATGGGACAGCAGTTGTGGGTGAACAGGCCAGTGGGGGGGGGGGCCATGGGGGTGATCAGGCTGGTGGGGGGGACAGTTTGGGGTTAGGAGGCCAGCAGGGGGGGTCAGTTGCGGGTGAGCAGGCCGTTAGTGGGGGTCAGTTGGGGGCGATCAGGCCAACGGGGGGGGGCAGTTGGGGTTGAGCTGGCCAGCAGGGGGGCAGTTGGGGGCAAGCAGGCCAGCGGGGAGGGCAGGCAGGGGGGCAGTTGGGGGCGAGCAGGCCAGCAGGCAGAGTGGTTAGGGGCAATCAGTCAGGCAGGCAGGTGAGCGCTTAGGAGCCAGCAGTCCAGGATTGTGACAGGGATGTCCTACTGCTGGACAGGGATTGGGCCTAAACCGGCAGTCGGACATTCCTCGAGGGGTCCCAGATTGGAAAGGGTGCAGGCCTGGCTGAAGGACACCCACCCCCAATGCATGAATTTTGTGCACCGGGCCACTAGTGAAATAATATAAAACAATAAAGGAGTGGGAGACAAACACTGACATTAGTCTGTACTACTAAAGCATGGCATTTTACTCATTTTCAATAAATTTTCTTTCATTTGCTAGATGCATTGTTAGACATTAATTGGTGGCATACACCAATTAGAGCCAAATTGTACAATGCCACCTCCTAAGAAAACTAATTTTTCACATGGATAATTGCCATCGGGCTGGATTAGTTCTTTTTTAGGCCTGTATTAGCAATTCAAATAATATTTCATAATTTCTTTGCCTGTGCAAGCATATGAAATTAACAGAAGAGAGACAAGGTTTAATGCTTAATTGAAAAATATACTTTTAATGGATTTGAACTGTACTTTTATTATTTAATGGTACCTGTTTGACCAAAAACTTTATTTTACATCTCAAAGCAAACCTTATACTTAAGAGTAAAAGTTATTTATTTTCTCCACTACCTTTTTTGTAGACACACCAAATGGAAAAAAATTGTCTCCTCTAAATTTAGGTAATGTATGTGTAAAAGATGATTTCCCTGTATTTCAAAATGTAATCTTTTACACATTGTTAGGTATTAATTAATTTGCATCTTAGAATCAATCTTCCATAGCTTGATCTCTTGTGCTTAGTTCAAGTGGCTTAAGATGGAATTAAATGGAAAGAAAAAGTAGAATCTAAAGTAGCTGAGTAATGATTCTGAGTAGAGAGCTTCATTCCACCTGCTGTGTTCAAGATGTATGTTAACAGAAAAAAAGTTATGCCCTTGCCTTTTAAAAACCTTGCATCTGAGGATGGTTTGGGTAGTCTCTTTAAGAATGAATTCTCTAGTAAAACGTTCTGAATTTTTATCCCAATTCTATTATTTATTAGTTAGACTGGCTCTGTAAAACATTATGCACATAAAAGCTGGTATTATAAATTATCATTAACATTCTTACCATTTTAGATCGGATGCATACATGTCTGAAAGAAAGGAAATGGACTGCATTTACAAAAGATTGAAGTAATTGTGGTAAAAAAAATATATACTCAGAGTAGAGGACTTTGATTTTTATAGTGCTTAATAGTTTAGAGTGTGATTTCTACCTGAGCCTTTCCACCACTCTGGGCTCCAGAGTCTGGAGGATGTGTGGGGTGCTCATTGCCAATGCTGCCATGCCACGATTGAGAAGACTGGAACCAGTGAGCTTGTGCATTATTGGAACTCTTGATTTCAAGTGAAAAAAATTAAACTTACATTTTTCCTCAAGGAATTCATTGGCTTATGTAGCTAAGAATCATATTGAGACAGCTCCCAGGTGAGGGAAGAGCTGTGTGCATGTGTGCCTAAAGGACTGGAAGTGGGAACTCAATTCATTTTGAATTTCCTCCTGCCTCTGTGATTCTTCGCTATTGCAGAGGGGACTTTTTCACAGGGAGAGAATTTCTTCCAGTGCAATATGTAAATCTCAGGAAAGAGAGTCTTGTCACCCTTGCATTCAAAGCCCTCCAGAGTATGGCTCTAACTTGCTACTTATTTTGTCTAGCAACTCCATCCTTCTCTGAAACTGAGTTAGCTATGGGGACCTAAATGTAATTTAAGCTTGTCTATCTTCATTTTTTCCTCTGGTTGCTCTTCTTTCCCTCTAAAATATAATTTCTTTCATTAATGCTAACTTTAAATTGTTTCTTAATGAAAAGAAAGAGCACAGTTTAATCCAAAATACCTTCTTGCTAGTGAAATCAAATTCTGTTAAAAGGAAATTCTTGGATTTAAGATATTTCACAATCTGTAAGCAGTCATTGTCAAATGTATAAAATGGGTATTTATTCCATTTTGTAATTTTTAATGATTTTTCCCAGTTAATTTTATCAAGATATTTTGCACATTTTTTACGCTAAGTTGCGATTTACTATGTATATCTATAAAACTCATATTCCTCTCCACTGTCATATTTTTTATCTAAAAAGTTATTGTAGTTTATTTTAAGAATACTTTCTACTTAAGAATGTGTTGGTTATGGTAAGTATAGGTGCCTGTACAGATGATTGTTGCTATTTTACTTAGAATATATTTATGTTATTTAGTTCTTCAGTGAATATTTAATTGGTGCCTTAAATGTGTCAGATTCTGTCCAAAGTACTAGGCGTGAGACAAGAACAAGATAGACAAAGTCTCTACCCTCTTGGGGAGAAGATTAGAAACAAACAAATATATTATTTCTTCTGTTACTTTAAACTGATCTAATAGGTTTCTGAGTTAATTTAGCTAATGAATTCTCTCAAGTTAGTGTATAGTTGAATGCTGTCACTTGGAACAGGAAGCACTCTGACATGCATCTCTTTCCTCAATTATGACATGTCAAAGATGGCAACAATGACTGCCCTGTTCATCTCCAGAGATTTTGTAAAGATTGAATAAGAAATTACACCACAGTGAATGACTATGTCTTTTATTTTAACAAGATAGCATCATTGCCAAGAATAACAATGTACTATTTACCTCTTTACTGTATTATTTATTTATTATGTAGCTGTAATATGAATAAATACACCCAGCACATGCATTTTGAAAATATACAGAGGACTGCATGATAAGGGACATTTAGAGGGTGCCTGATAAGTGAAGAGAACCATCTTTCCATCTTTCAATCCTTAGTGTTTTGTTTCCTTTAATCTTCAGCATATCACAGTTAGGAATGGCCTGGCAGACTGTCACTCTCATTGTTTCATAGTCATTTTATTTTAGTTGTTATACCAAATCCAGCACCCATCCCCAAACCCAAGCAGGACTTTTGGATCTGTTTCCAACTGGTTCTAGCATTCACTCTCACTATCTATATATATAAAAGCACAGTGACCTTTACGGCAGAACGACTAGAATGACCGGTCACTATGATGCACACTGACTACCAGGGGGCAGACGCTCAACACAGGAGCAGCCCTGTGGTGGTCAGTGTGCTCCCACAGCGGGAGCGCAGCTCAGCCAGAAGCTGGGCTCACGGCTGGCGAGCACAGCAGCAGTGGTGGGAGCCCCTCCCACCCGCATGGCAGTGCTAAGGAGCGGCAAGCCAAGCGGTAAGGAGCGAGCAGGTGGGCAGTAAGGAGCAAGTAGGCAGGCAGTTAGGAGTGATCAGGTGGGTGGTAAAGAGCAACATCCCCTGAGGGGTACTAGATTGCGAGAGGGTGCAGGCAGGGCTGAGGAAACTCCCCCCCCCCCCACCCCCCCTCCGTGCACGAATTTCATACATCGGGCCTCTAGTGGGAGTATAAGCCTTCCATCTGAAGCAGGCCAGCCTCATCTTAGCCTCTTCACTCCCACCTATGTGGCACCAGGCAAAGTTTAGGCTATCCAAATTCTCCAGAGGCTAGATTGGGTAACTACTCATTTGTCCAGATTAACTTTCTCTTTCAACTATCAACATATTGCCATTCTCTATGAGCATTTTTCTATTTTTTCCCCCCATGGGATTTTCTCTTAGATGTGAACGGTGGTTAACAGGCCAAAAATGTGTAGGGAATGCTCCATCTTCCATTTGGAAATTCATGATGCACATTTACATGAAAGATTCTGAAATGCCTTGTTAATAAAAAAATACCTCTTTAAAGTTGTTTACGTAATTCAAGTACCCAGTTTATTGATCATTGAAACTTCCCTCTTTTTCCTCACTAAGTATATATATTAACATTGTTAGAATCCCAGTTGGGGAACGTTAGATCATACAGAGACTCTTTGATTATTTCACGGATATTTGTTTTGTTTCTCAGTTCAATTCCCAGTCTCTAGTAAGGGAATTTCTCTTCTGATCTTTACCAGGGTTAGTTTACTGGCTAAATGCGGCATGTAATCAGCTGGTTATAATTGATTATTGAAAGCATGAAGAAGCATTAAGGAATGACCCTGATCTCTGATTTTGCATTGTAAATCAAACTTTACTACTAATTAGTCATATTATTTTAGGTAAATGACCTAATATCTCTAATAATTACTTAGTGACCTTTATAATGGGGAACCTCTACCATTCTAGTGTTCTAAAAGAGCTATTTAGCAGAAGGCCTAGGTGCTAGATAAAAGTTAATTTTCTTTTTTGTATAAAGCTCAGTGAAAAAAACATTTTTAAGTTTAGTGAGATGAATTCTTACTTTGTAAACTACATTGCTAAATTCAGTGGAGAACTTGCTCTTGTTTTAAATGACAAGATAACCTGTCTAAATCAGTGGCATACCATAAAAATAACTCAGGAATGTGTTAAATATACCAGTCCTTAGACATCACCCAGATGTTCTGAATCCCAAACTCCAGGAATCAGGCCTCTGTTTTAACAAAATTTCTAAATGATATTTGTAATGGTCCAAATCTTGCTTTTGGGGCTCCATGATTTAAGTGTTGGAATGGCTGAATCTCCATTTACCTCATTGATTCCCTATGCGTTGAATCACAGTTTATTTCTTTAAAAATTTAGTCATTAAAATATACAAGGCTGTCTTTGGATTAAGTACAGCACAAGTACATATGTATGTATCTCTTCTGGTTACTGCTGACACCACAATAAAAAAGTAAAAGCCATTAAAAAATATAGACCTACCAGGACAGGAAAGGGAGAAGAGACAGTAGAGATGAGAGCTGTCAACATATATTGGATGATGGAGCAGGGAAAAAGGAATGGACCCGCTGAGAATGAACACAGGACAAAACAGAAGACTAAGTGCTTGCATAGGAGGGTCCTGAGGAAAAGTGACCAGTTCATTTTCAGAAACTCAGAAATTCTCAGTCATTGGAAGCACCAATCTGTATAAAGAAATTTAGTATAAAGAAAAATTAAATACCAAGTTTCCAGTCTCACTTCTTGATGTAACTGACTGCCCTTTCTTTCAGAGAAGCTCTGGGAGACCAGATACAGTGGACAGCATGACTGAGGCACCAGTCTGATAAAAGAGCAATTAGAACCATATCCAGAGTTCTAAGATTCTCTAGTGCTCTTTCCCTAAATGCCATGACCAGACCATGCTCCCAATGTATACCCCTACCCCCTCCAGCTGATGCACTCACATGGCCAGGTTATTGGTGTACATAGTCCATAGGTTGGCCTACGTGCAACGGGGCTCTAAGTAGCTTTAGTGCCTTCCTGTTGAATTTAGGTAGACAGCAAAAGACAACCAAGTATCTGTGGTAAGCCTTTAATATGAAAGAGTGAGATTAAAGCACACAAGAATAAACAGAAAAAGAAAAATCAAGAAGAATAAAGGTAAAAAAAGATTGCATTTTAAACTGATGCTCTTGGAGAAATAAGAGAAGTTCATCTATCCATGAAATAAGATGACCTTTTGAGAAAAAAAAAAAAGAACTCTTGGTAGTGATAATTTTAGCAACTGAAATTTAAGAAAGTAAAACGGTTAGAAGATAATGTCAGAAACATAAGATAGGATTGCAGCAGAGAAAAGGTGAGCATTAATCTAGGAGCTCCAACATCCACCTTTTGGAGGAGAAGAGATGGAGAAAATAGAATGAGGAAGTGCCAAGGAACTAATCTCTCAGACCTGAGACTAGGAAAGATAAAGAGACAGAGAGGAAAGAAAGACAGTGAAGCGGGTTATGTACAAAAGATCAGGTATCAGTTACGTTCAGCGAACACTGAAAGATAAATACAAAGAAATACTCTGTACTGAGGGAGAATATTAAACTCTTACTTCAGAGAATGTGTTTAATAAGGACATTTGAAGACAAGGAAAACCTCGGACATTTTTGCTTGTCGCACCCTTCTCAGGAAGCTGTAGGTATGTTCTCTGTCAAAACAGGAAAACACACGAAGCAAGAAGAAAGCATGGAATTCAGGAAACAGCTTTCTTGAGGGGACGTTCCAGTTAAGAGCGATGGGAAGCCCCAGGAAAGGAGCTTTGTAGCAGACCTAGAGGAACACCAGACCTTTTGGAACAGGAGGGCAGAAGGCTCTGGGCGGGGGGAGGGTTCTCAAAAGGGAGAGATGGAAATTATGTGTTTGACATCGTGGAAATCCATCTGGAGAGGCAGCCGTTTGTTGTGGGAAGAACTAGCATAACTACACTGAAAAATATGAAGGTATTAATGTAGGTAACCAAATTCTGATGATTTATTTAATTGGTAATTATGATAGAAATATATTTGTTTGTAATAAGTAGATGTTTATGGGGAGGGCGGAGAGTGACCTAAGGAAAGTAAACCTTTATGTACTATAATATAAAGTCAATATATAATGTTTTCAATGAACAAATTCAGAAGTAGCTATATGAACATATGATGATGATCTGTGGCAGTAAATAACAGAAGAGTTAAACATGGTTAACTGGTTGGATGAGGAGGGCGATAGAAGGTAGTTGAATGGAAATACTTATTTTTAGTGTATCTTTTGTTTAGTGTTTCTTACTGCCTATTAAAATCTATGTATATTACTATGATTAAAAATTAAATTTATTTAAAATGTACAGGTCCATTAATTAGTAGCATCACACACTCTTTTATTTCCTCTTGAAAAATATAAAAACAAGAAGGAAAAAGAAGAGAATCATGAAATTTTATTTTTGCTGGGAGGTTTTCCAAATCTGCGGGTATGTTGATCTGCATGACACAGTTCACAGCTGTATTTATTTTTAACGATCATAAGATCTTGTTATAAATGAAAAAATACTTCAATAGCGGCTCTTAAGGCAATTGTACTTTGGAGATGATATCTACAGAATGTGATTATCTCTAATGGCATTATCCTAGGAGGTAATAAACCAGAGCAGGGCTCCTATTGAGAGACTTCTGAAAGGTGATTTAGAGAGGAAGATGCATATAGTTATCTCCAAAGTAATGGAGGAAGGGTTTAAAAATTGGTCATTCAAGGCACGTAATGCTTCTTTTCTGAGTTCTGAAAAGCAAGATTGAAAACTAGGTGAGGAAATGGGAATCCGTGGATACAGAATGGAAAGATGATTTAAAATGTAGGTTTCGTTATTATTCAGGTATGGCCAGGCTAACAGATCAGGAGACAGTTGCCATTGCAGAGATCATTTGTTACTCACAGTTCCCAAGAGGGGACTCATGCCACACCATGCAGGAGGGCACATGGGGATGCTCCAGGGCCACTCAGGAGAAAAGGGAGCAGTGGAGAGCATAAGCTGGAACTGTTACTGTGTTTCCATTGGAAAGGACAGGGTAAGCAGGCTTAGGATTGGCTAGTTGGAAAAACTTCAGCAAGCGGTGGCATATAGGGTCTATCTCTAGTTGTCTGGTACCTGGCCCTGGATGACTAGGGCAGAGGAATGTTGCCTCCTGAAGGGTAAGAGCCAGGTAGACAGGTTGGTTTGGAATATGGACTCTGGTTTGCTTAGTTTGCATGTGAAAGGCACACTCCCAGGGTGTATTGTTTACTATTTCTTTCTTTTTAAAAAAATGTATTGAAGTAACATTGTTTTATAATTGAAATCAATATTTGTAGGTACTACATCATGTTCACCAGCAAAAGTCTAGTTTCCATGCATCACCATGCAATTGAGGTCCTTTTCCCATTTCACTTTCTCTCTACCCTCCTACCCCTCTGGTAACCACCAAACTGTTGTCTGCCTCTGTTGTTTGTTTGGTTTTGTTTGTTCATTTATTTTATTTTAGTTTTTTGCTTTTATATCCCACATATGAGTAAAGTCATATAATATTTCTCTTTTTCCATCTGACTTATTTACTTCACGTAATACACTTTGCACAGTCCACCCATGTTGTCATACATGGCAGAGTTCACCTTTTTTATGGCTGCACAATATTCCACTGTGCTTATATACCTGATTTTCTTCATCCATACTCTGGTTGTTTTCATTTTATTGGCTATAGAAATTCCTGAAGACTCCCCTAAAAATACTATTAGGAATAATAAACAAATACAGTAAAGTTGCAGAAATAGAAACAAAAAATTCTACCCCGAATACCCAAAGCAGTCCTCATAAAAAATGACAAAGCTGGAGGGATCACACTACAAAGCTTTAGTAACCAAAATATGTATCATGGTTCTGGCAGAATAACAAGCACTTGGATCAATGGAACAGTTATTTGCTATTTCTAAGAATTGGCTAGCCCAGCCCTAACCAGTTTGGCTCAATGGATAGAGCATTGGCCTGCAGTCTCAAGGGTCCGAGGTTCAATTCCGGTCAAGGGCATGTACCTTGGTTGCAGGCACATCCCCAGTAGGGGGTGTGAAGGAGGCAGCTGATTGATGTTTCTCGCTCATCAATGTTTCTAACTCTCTATCCCTCTCCCTTCCTCTCTGTAAAAATCAATAAAAATAAAAAAAAGAATTGGCTAGCCTTGGGAAGCACAGTCCCAGTTCGTGAAACCCCAGATGGCAGAGCATCAAGAATACAGAATATAAGAAACTATAGTTAATTTACAAGGGAATCAGGAGGATGACAAAGTTGCAGATACATAACAAAAAGGTAAGTGTAGTAATTATAAGTTTTACGGGTCTTTCAGAATTAATTAGACCTTCAGCCTAGGAAGACGCAGGTCCAAGCAGAGCAGGATTGCATATGGAGGTAAAATGGACCCAGCCAAGGTCTCCTGAGTAAAATCTTACTGGCTCAGACATGCATCAGTCCCAGGGTGAAGTAAGAAGTGAGTGTATTTAAATGAAGAGAATGTGAGATTGGGCAACTCAAACTAATTTTAAAAAATCTGGCATATATATTATGCCAGACTCTGCTAGACACTTCAGGGATACAGATTTGAGTAAAATGGAACCTATTCCTTCATGGAATATGAAATATGTTCAAAGAGATATGAGAAAGATCAAAGTTGAACATAAAACAGCAGTTGAATAATTCAAATGTCTTGGTGATTATACAAACAGAGGAAAATGGGTAGAGATGACAGATAAATTCTGTCTTCCATTCTACACCCATTGCAGACATAACTAATTGATCATGATGCTTTTTGTCTCTGAGTCAGATCTGATTTCTGACTTCCTCTCAACAGAGTCTCTATGAAGCTACTACCAATGAATCAAAGTTAACACACTTGCCATTCTTTAGTAGATGTACTAAGGGGAGACTGAGCACCAGAAAAAGTTTGCCTAAGAATGATGAATGAGTTTTCAGAGATATCTGAACTGGGAGTTGTGTGTAGAGTGGTTTTAATCACCCAGGCAGCAGGAACAAATGTACGGCAGCTGGACAGTTTGGATAACCCATGAGAAGTAATTAAGCGGTCTGGCTGGAATTTGGGCTATATAAGAATGGGATTACAGATATAGCCAGAAAAGGATGGTTGGGTCACATTAAATGCCAAATACAAAGGTTATAAAATCAAAGCAGCTAATATTTCTGTGTGTTTACAATGTTCGAAGCAATGTAATATTCTAAGGTACACATACACATATATCTTACATACACACATATATACATACATAAATATATTATAGCACATATATATAAGTGAAATATAGTATACATTATGTATTTATATATTTATTATTTAAATATAGTTACTTGTTAATATATATTAAATATATGTATCTTATTTATATATAATACATTTCTGTATATAATATATACATACATATACAATATACCTTTTGCTTATATGTTATATAAAACATTGTTATAATTATCTACTGTCTATAGACAAATAAGCTGAAAACAGAGAAATAAAATAACCTGCGTAAGTGTACACAGGCAATAAAGGGCAGGACCTAGATTTAAAAGCAAGCAGTCTGCCCTAACTGGTTTGACTCAGTGGACAGAACATCAGCCCAAGGACTGAAGAGTCCCGGGTTGGATTCCTGTCAAGGGCACCTCCCTCGGTTGCAGGCTCCATTCCAGGCCCAGGTCAGGGTGCATGTAGGAGGCAACCAATTGATGTGCCTCTCTGGCATCGATGTTTCTCTCTCTCTCTGTCGCTCCCCCTCCCTTTCTTTCTAATAATCAATGGAGGATTATTGGGTGAGGATTAACATAAAAGCAAGCAGTCTGACTTCAGAAGCCACACTCTTAAGCATTATCCCATACTGCATCCTAACATTTTATGGTACTATTTAATTTGTAGATACTGAGGAGCTATTGATTTCCAAGGTAGATATTGATGCCATTGAACATGGGCTTCAGGAAGATCTGCCTGGAAGTAGTGTATAAATAGTTAGGTAGTGATGGTGATGGAAGGAAATCACTGGATTTTTGCATATTATGATTTTGCCAGGCTGTAAAATAGAAGTGCTTTTCCGAATTGTCTTATGAATAATTAAGAACCTCCAAATTCTATTTCCCCGAGGAATACTAACGCATGCATAAAAATAGGAGCAAGACCTAGTAGCATATACTTGAAAATGGAATTGAAAAGCATCTGTTATATCTATGTGCAGCGTGAAGTGAATTCCTGAATCTCTGAACTTCTAATGACATGGGCAAGATTTGTGGCTGCAGAGTTGGCTATCAACATGCTTCATTCAGTCAGATGAGGGAGCCATGGGGGCGGGGGGTTAGCCAATCTTTAAATGACAGTATTTCTAAATTTGTGACTGTTATAAGGAAGGACAATCACTTATCCCAATGGAAGAAAACATTATCCAGATTTTCTACTTGGAATCACACACTCAAGAACTCCTTTTCTTTGACTACCCTTTAGCATTCTTTCTTCAGGTGAGTAAGTTTGGGTAGTTGTCTTCCCCAGCAGTTTTGGAAAGCCTGAATTGATCTTGCTGAAACCATAGCTTTAATATATAATATATATTATTTTAAATATATATGTAAAGGGATAAGCCTTGTTGAGGTGTACCCTTTTTAATAAAATACGTTTTTATTGATTTCAGAGAGAGGAAGGGAGAGGGAGAGAGATAAAAACATCAATGATGACAGAGAGTCATTGATAGGTTGCCCCTACTGGGAATTGAGCCACAACCCAGGCAAGTGCCCTGACCGGGAATAGACTCGTGATTCATGGGTCGATGCTCAACCACTGAGCAACACCAGTCGGGCAAGATGTACTCTTTTATCTCCCAGTCAAAAAAGCTTACTTGAGTTCAAGTGAGGACAGTGTTACTACAGAAATAACTGAATTTATTCTGATTTATTAGATGATGACAAAGAATTCACAAACTTCAGAACTTTGACATAAAAATAGTTGGAGCACATTTCCCACTGATTATAACTTACGGACATACTAGGGAATCATGAGTGAAGAGCTGCTATCTTCTTTGGTGTCAGGTGTAAGCACATAGGATTCTGTCTATTCACGTCCTCTTACATCCACTTTTGCTACCATTGCATCACTCAATATTTTCACATTTGTCATAGAAACTGGTTTTCCACTCCAAATCCTCCTTTATCAAGCCTACAAGCAATTTTGGCCATACCCTCGAACTGAAGAAAAATACGCATTTTCAATATTCAGTATGTCTCTTCATGGAGTGCCCATTGCAATTTCCTAAAGGATTTATTTTTCTCCTGTGTAGGCATTAATAAATGCACCAATATCCCTTTTAAATTTTAAAATAGGAAATTGATCAAGAATGGAGACCTTTTGACTATGATGTTTTCAAAGCTGAATTTGTCAAAGGAAACAGGATTTTTTGTTTTGTTTTGGTTTACTTATTTTTATTAGAGAATGAATAAAATTAGAAGGATTTTTTTGTAGCATAAATGTTGATTATACCTTATGAGATTCAGTGAAAGTATTCCTTGAGTATTCACATGTTTTAATTCAGAGAAAAATGGCCTCCAATTCAGAAAAAGCCAGACAAAGCTTATGCTCTACAGTTCATGTTTCACGTTGTAAAATTTGAATGGGGATGCAATCACATTTAAGAAAACATTTTGAATAAAGTTTAATGTAGAACTTTTGCACATAAGGGGGCAAAGGCACAGGGCATGTCATTCAAATGGTGGTGTTGGTGAAGCACTTCCAAACAACTTCCACCTGCTGGCCTGGATTCATCTCTTTATTAAAGGGCTATGTCTTCATCAGCTGGCTGGGTCTTAGTTGTTTGCAGGACTTCTGTGGGGACTGGTAATCCCAAACAGGGTTCTCTTTCTCTCATCTTCCCAGGAAATGAAAACTGGAGACTCTGTTGACCATAAATTTGGCAGTAATATTCTGAACCTTACTGGTGAACATTGGCTCAGGAAAAAGTTGCCTAAATCACTTAACATTTGCAAAGTTTTACTTACATTGTGGTTGCAGCGTCTTGAAGATTCATGCTATGCAACTGATTTATGGTCCCTGCGTATTCCTCTTGGGTCCTAAATAAGGATGTTGGGAATCATAGGTCTACAACAACTACAAAGTTACTTTATTTGTTCATGTGTTGCTGTTGTTTTTAATATATTTTTATTGATTTGAGAGAGGAAGGGAGAGGAGAGAGATATAGAAACATCAATGATGAGAGGGAATCATTGATTGGCTGCCTCCTGCATGTCCCCTACTGGGAATCGAACCAGCAACGCATGTGCCCCTGACCAGAACCTACCCTGGGACCCTTCAGTTCGAAGGCCGACGCTCTATCCACTGAGCCAAAGCAGCCAGGGCCATGTGTTGTTTTTTATGTTCCTCCCTTGCAGACTCATTTCCAGTTTAACACTTTAGTTCTTTTTACTGCTGTGTTTACCTGGTTTCTGGCCATCAAAATACTTTGTCAACATATTTTACTGCCTATGAGTCACTATACAGTACACTTTTTGACCAAAGTAGTGATTTAGAAAGCTCTAAATATTTAAAGAATGTACCTTGGGCATTAGAGGATGTAATTGCTGGTTAAACAGTATTCTGGGCACTTATTTAATCTATGCTGATAAAACTAATTTGAGGGATAAAGGCTTATCTGTTTACATGAAATTGATTTTCAAGCTTAGCTATCCCTTGTGGGAGAAATACAGGGTGGTGATATAGACCATATAGTGTAGTGTCTAGAGTCAGATGACCTAGGCTGGAATCCTATCTCTACCTCTTTCACATGTATGGGACTTAGAATGTTACTTTATCTCTCTAAGATTTCATTTCTTTTTTGGTAAATAGGAAATGCCAAGAATATATGCCCATCAGCTAGGGCTGTTCTGAATATAAAGAGGTTAATCATGGAATGCCTTAGAATTCAATAAATATTTGTTATGATTCTGGAGTTTAGAAATCCCCAAACATTTTTTTTTTCATCAAACGACTACATTATAACGTAGAAATATACCCACTTACATTTAAGCTTCTTATCTTCTAAAATTACAAAAATTTTGAATTGGACCATGTCTCAGATATTTAGAATTAAAATAACCTTATTTTTTTCATTGGCATCTGATTGTTGCTCCTCTAAAGATGCTTTCTTTTCATTTGCCTTGAATGTTTTTCTTTATCTGGTCCTTGTAAAAGTGCTAAGTGTTCCTTGCTAGTCTAGACCTCTGAAGTTTGTGAAAGTTAATGCTCTTAGGTAGTAGGTCTAGGGAACTGCTGGTCAAGAGAATAAATTCTTCTGTGGATTTGAAATTAAACAAAAGCAAACAAGTAACTAAAAAATACACACTGGCATACTCCCAGTAAACACAACTTAATCACATGACCTTGACCTAACTGCTCGGGAAGCTAAGTGTTCCATTGTGTCCAGAGAAAGGAAAATGCAATGGGATTTGATGAACACTTAGCATTTTCTGCTCCATCTTCCTTCTTTTTCAAACTGCTGCATCTTTAGTTGTCATTCTAATTCCAAACTTATATTTTATGCTCACAACAAGTTTTTAACAATCTGTGGTTTTCTAGGTCTTGTGAATACATTAGATGGAATGTTTAAATTTCTGTATGATCTTTTTTTTTTTTTTTGCTACCAGGTATCACTAAATGTACATCGTGTATTCATGGTAGTAAGAGTTCTATGACACTCTTTAATAAAGCACAAGTTGTTAGTGGTTATGAAATATGAGATTAAATATTACTGACTTCAATATATAATTTTGACAAAATGACATTATGGCTTTAAATTAATGATACCAAAAACACTGATACAATCATATTAAATTACACAAAGAGTGGAGTTGACTTCAGTCCCCAGTTCATTTCTTTCTCCTTTTGTCTCTTCACAAGCACGTACAAATTCTCACTTCATTATCCTTAAAAATCATTAATTTCCCATTGCCTCTATATGCCTCAATTTGTTAATAAAGATTTTCTTTCCCTTGACCCAACCTTGATTATTTCTTAACCTCTCTCCCATTATTTCCCTACACTAAGTCTCCCTTTAGTTATGCCTCTCTTTGAGAGATTCTACCTACTCTACTAGGAATGTTTTCTCCAAAACATGTTTATCTGGCAATGTTCTGCTCAAGATGCAACTCTGTCTGTGGTCTCCCTCCAAGATTCTCAAGTCCATGTTGCTTTCTTATTTTTCAGTTTCTAGAACTTTAGTCTGTTTGTCCTTGAAGATAAAATATTGTCCCTAATTTTATCCCCAGAATCAAGCACAAGACCACATAGAATGTGTCCAATAGCTATTAATGTTGGACAAATTAATACATTTATGTATTTGGCCCATTTTTTTGTTTCACTTATTTGGGTACTGTATTATTCAGAATAGGGTAATTCTTTCTGTGTTACCAAACAATGTCAATGGCTAATAAAATAAAATGACATATATGTTCTTTGTGGGTCAGCTGTGGCCCTGCTTCATGTTGTATTCATTCCAGGACCTCGGTTGATGGAGCAGTTTTTATTGGGAACATTTTATTGTTGTGTCAGCAGGTAAAGAAGCATGGTACTCATATCTAGGCTCTAGAGCAGGGGTCCTCAAACTTTTTAAACAGGGGGCCAGTTCACTGTCCCTCAGACCGTTGGAGGGCCGTACTATAGTTAAAAAAAAAAACAACTATGAACAAATTCCTATGCACACTGCACATATCTTATTTTGAAGTAAAAAAACAAAACGGCAAAAACACCTGGCGGGCCAGATAAATGTCCTCGGCAGGCCGCATGTGGCCCGCGGGCCGTAGTTTGAGGACACCTGCTCTAGAGCATCTGCTTGGAAAAGATAAAATTCAGTTCAGCCTTTTTTGAGTAAACAAAATGCAACATCTTGAGTTCAACGGAGTAGATATGTAGAATTCATCCTCAGGGTGGAACATACTAACGAGGGAATTTTGGCCAACTAGTAATATAACCCATTTCTTTAATCACTTTGGTGGCATTTATCTTACATACCCAACTATAGTGTAAAATCACATACATGAGTGAGAAAATTACTTTCAAAAGTTAGCAGCAGGCTTTCTACAATGAATACATAACAAGAACTTAGAGAATTATGAGTTAGGGTAGGTGACATAATTTCTCATAGCCTGGACTGTAGGTGTCATGTCATCCCTCAGATGAAATATAGACCTAGAGGCATTCTTGCTTGCCCTTGGTATGAATAACCTTGTTTCTGATTTCATTTATTCCCAAATCTGAAGAATAGGGAGTTGAATGTATACCTTCCTTGGTGACGACTTTCCAGTCTGGTGCATTTTTCCACAGTCTATTCCCTCCTTCGAGTCTTGCTGTTTTAGCACAGGCCATTTCAGATATCTGAACATTGAAGCAAAAATTCCCCTAGTGCAGAACAATCAACAATTAAGTGCCATCATCATTTGTTTTCCTCCTTTGATCTGTGTTAGCATCATTAGCTTTAATTTAATAACACCATCTTTTATTATTGAATACATTTAGAATTCACTTTGTTGGTTTAATTTTTTTTTATTTCCCCTTTTGTAATACCTCCAAAATGATTTGTTAGAATCTACTGACTTTCTTTTTTTGTTGTTGTTGTCTAAAGTTTTACATATGTCTCCTTTTCCCCCAATCTACTCTCCCCCCAGCCATTCCCACCCGGGCAAGCCCCCACCACCCCAGTGTCTGTGTCCATTGGTTATGCTAATATGCATGCTACTGACTTTCTGATGCCCACTTTACTTCCTCTTTTTATTATCTCTCCTTCTCTTTTTCCCTCCATTTCTTTTCCTCTCTCCTCTCCCTTCCTCCCTGTCTCTACATTTTTTTCTCTCTTCTTTCTTGCATGCCCTCTTTCCTCTGTCCATTCCACACTCTGTCTTAAAAATCAACTAATTTCCATTTCGTTCTTCCTTTCTCTTCCTTTCTCTTTCTCTCTTCTTTTTTCTTTTTTTAGTGGCCAACAGATAAGAGTTGGGCTTAACAGAGTCTTCATTTACTGAATGTCTACTTGACACCAGGTACTTTGTTAAGAATATTGTGCCTTTTGTAACATTTGGATCAGACTAAATATGGCACGCTTATGTATACACAATATTGGTTCTGCCTTTAGTACAAAATATTCTAAACTACTGGTTGAAAGGCATTTGGTGCCTTATCTGGAGAATTCAGACATCCTTATTTCTTTTACTCATCCCCAGCAAGAATAAAAAAGGAATGGCTCTACCATTCCATGTGTACTTATTCTCAATGTACCTGAAATAACTTATCTTTAATAGGTCCAAGCAGCTCACAAATTTGCTTTTATTACTGACATTATAGCTATAGCACCACCTTGGGCCCATTAAATAGTATAAAGTACCAGGCTCTGTAGAGTTCCACCCAAGGCTCTTTTAAACCAAAGTAATAGCAGCTGTCCTCACATGGATTTCAAGCTGATTATGAGTGCCCCGGTCCTCATTTCTCCTCATACTTGTAACTATGATAGTGCCAGGGCTTATATATAATTCCTCTCCTTATCCAGACACATGACCTTATTCTCTCTTCTCTGGAGCTCAGTAAAGTTCATGTCCTAGGAAGAATTCATCCACTCATTCCACAGGTATTATGGAGCACCTTCAACCTGTTAGGTACCTTGTTAGGTGCTGAGGCTCTGCAGTTAAAAACTCAGTTCCTGATCCTGGCTGGTGTTTTTCAGTGGTTAGAGCATCGACCCACTCACCAAAGGGTTGCGGGTTCAATTCCTGGTCAAGGGCATATACCTGGGTTGCAGGTTCGATCCTTGGCCCTAGTCAAGGCATATGCGGGAGGCGAACAATTGATGTGTCTCTTTCACATGGATGTTTCTCTCTCTCCCCCTTTATTATCCCCTTCCACTCTAAAAATCAGTGGGGAAAAATATCCTCAGGTGATGATTCACAACAACAACAACAAAAGACTCAGTTCCTGCCCTCAAGGAAATAATCACGTTGCATACAGGGGGATTGATGCTACAATCCAAAGCCCTGTGTTAGAAGAGGGTCTGCAACTCACCCTTGGAGACATGGTCATCAGACAGAGAGAGACTCTCCCTTGGTTCATCTTTATGTATATATTACTTCCATCATTTCTCTGACTTGAGGCAGTAGCTCGTAAAATGTGCTAATGAGTCTTTTATATTTCTTCCAGGAGAAAGACTCAGTTTGTTGCTAGTGTGTAGGCTTGCAGAGAAGATGTTTTTAAGCAAAGGTTTCTTTGACGTCTAACATGTATACAAGAAATGTATAATCATAATTTTAGAGCTTGATGCATTACATACAATAACCATGCCATGTCCTGGACCGGTATAAAGAAACAGCAGCTTGCCAGCCCCCACAGGTCCCTTTGTGCCCGTGCCTAGGATGGACGCTGCCCTGACTTCTGCCACCACAGATTAGTTTTACCTGGTCTTGAACTGTATGTAAGTGCCATCATATACCTGGTCCTCTTTGGTGTCTGACTTTTCTGAGCTGACTTTATGTTTGTGAGATTGATCCACGTTGTAGGGTGCAGTTGTCATTTATACATTCTTCTTCATTTGTAGGGTTTGATCTCATATTCCATTGTATGACTATTCCACAATTTATGTATCTATTTCGTGTTGAGAAATATTTGGGTTCATAGGCTTTCAATAGCATTCTACCATTCTAATCTCTCTCTGTCTCTCTCTCTCTATCTCTATCTCTCTATCTCTCTTCCACCCTTTTTCCCTCCCTCCCTTTCTTCACCCCTCCTTCTTTCTCTGCCTGCCTTGTCTTGATTACATTTAAAGTCTAGCTCTTCCTGGGTTCCTAGATGGCTATATGAATCTCCTAGGGCCATGTCTTTCCTTTGCACACAAAAAAGGAAAGAGAGAACACCTTTGTGCCAGCACTCTCAGCCAAAAAAACAAAACAAAAACAACTGAACACACACACACACACACACACACACACACACACACACACACACACAGCAAAAACAAAACAAAAAAATAAGAACAGAATTTAAAAGAGAAAATAAATTCTCAGTGACTGAAACAGGTTAGATCGTGTGCCCACTACTGTCTAGTAAAACAAGAAGCATATCTTTCCTAGGCCATACCTGTTCCCTAAGCTGTACTTTACATCCCTGTGACTATATATATATATATAGTATATATATATATATATATATATAGAGAGAGAGAGAGAGAGAGAGAGACAGAGAGAGAGAGAGAGAGAGAGACAGAGAGAGAGAGAGATTTTCTGAAACCACACTGATTCCCACACATATATCAGGAGCCTTCAGAAGGAAGACCAGTCCTTGTATGACAGAGAGGCAGCCAGCCAAATGAACACCTAGAGGGAGAAGAGAGGTCTGCCAGGGATGCAGAAGTGATACATAAGACCAAAAGGCCAGTTCCTTCTCATTTAGGAAGCTAAAAACTGAAATCCATTTCATTTATAATTCGTCTGTCAGACCAGCTTAGCCATATGGTAGCTGCATTTTCTACTTGTGTGTAAGGGTACATAGGAACATTGAATATAAACATTTTAAGGACACTTAGGTTGTTTCCATATCTTGGCTATTGTAAATAATGATTCAATAAATATAGAGGTGCTTAGATCTTTTTGAATTGGTGTTTTCTTCAGATAAATACCCAGAACTGGAATTGCTGGGTCATTTGGTAGTTTAATTTTTGAGAAGCCTTCATGCTCTTTTTCATAGTAGTTGCACCAATTTACATTCCCATCAAGTGTCCATTGATAGATGAATGGATAAAGATATGATAAAAGGAATAAAATAAAAAAAAATGAAATCTTGCCCCTTGGGACAACATGAATGGACCTAGAACAGAGATTTTCAACCAGCAGGCACAATGCTGTGCCACAAGAATCTTTAAAACATGCAATACCTGACTATTTAGTCAAGGGCACTGACCATTTTTCCTTTAGATTGTCAAATTAAAAAATGACAACAGCCAGTGCAACAATAGCCGTGTGGTGTGGATGAATCAAAATTATACCTATTTTTTTTGTCTGATGGGAAAAAATATATATTTTTTGGTGTGCCATGGTATTTTAATAGTTTATATGTGCCATGAGATGAAAAAGGTTGAAAATCACTGATTTAGAGGACATTATGCTAAGTGAAATAATGCAGAGAAATCAAATACTATATGATTTCACTTGTATGTGGAATCTAAAAAACAAAATAAGTGAACTAACAAAACAGAAAGAAAATTCATAGATACAGAGAATAAATTGATGGTGGCCAGATGGGAGGGTTTGGGGCTGGGTGGAAAATATGAATGGATTAAGAAGTACAAATTTAAAGCTGTAAAAATAGTCACAGGGATGTGAAGTACAGCTTAGGGAATATAGACAATAATATTATAAGAACTATGTATGATGTCAGGTGGGTACTATACTTTTTGGGGTGATTACTTTGTAAGTTATATAAATGTCTGATCACTATGTTGTACATCTGAAATTAATACAATATTATATGTCAACTGTAATTTAAACATAAAAATATTTTAAGAAATGAAAACATAATACAAAAACACTTTATGGGATCTTGATCTTAGCAATATGACACAATCAGTGAAATACTCAATGAAAGCACTCTAGGATTTGTTTATAGTATTCTCTTTCTGTGTCTTTTTTTTCTTGGTCTGTTTTGTAGGGATTAAAACACTTTTTGAAAAACGTTATTTGGCAGGACTTCATATAGACAGCTGATCTTTTTTACTTAGTAGCTATTATTTCTCACCCAAATGACAGATTTTTTTTCATTTTGCCTTAGAAAACTTGGTAGTTGGAACAGTGAGAGAGTGACAGTCTTCTATGTTATATTTCTATTTCTAAGATCTTTCAAGTCCTGATTAAACTCATAGTCAATGCAATATTAACCAGTTGCCAATAACCAACTCTGTGCTGGAGTTCACATATGTTTCTCATCAAAAATAACATATGCTTGAATGAAAACTGCAGAACTGTACCCACTAAAGACATTTGTTATTAAGTTTCATTATTATTTTTTTTTTTGGTCTCACCTGAACCACCAATTAATCATAAAATGTCAATTAGTAATGGGAAGGAAAAAGATAGGTTAATTTTTTCAATTAACATCCTGGTTGCTCTGGTTGCTGCTTCCACAGAGGAAGAAGTATGGTAATCCAGTCTCTGAATTCACATTTGGCAAAATAACTTAATATTAATAAAAGTATTGCTGAAGTCCTCTTTTTTTTTTTTTCTGCAAAAAGCTTTATTGTGTCATTTGGTCCAATGCATGGAAGAGGGCTTCAGGGTGGTTAAAAGAATGGCTAGTAGTTCCGGGGAGAGGCTCAGGTAAAAGCCAGACACCAGGGGATGCAGAGGGGCCCCTCAAAGCCTTTGGGCTCCAAAGGCTCCTAGTTGTGCTTGAGTGTGAGCCTCTCGGAGAGATACTCGCCCCGCCCAGCCTGGGGCCAGCAGCCTGCGGAGGTGAGTCAGGTGGTCGCCCATCTTCTTGATGAGTTTCACCTGCTCACCCAGGAAGTGGTTCTCCAGGAAGTCACAGAGATGAGGGTCTGCGCGGGTAGAACACAGGACCTGTAGCTTCAAAAGGGCCTGGTTCAGGCTCCTCTCCAAGGCCAGGGTGGCTTCCATGGCGTCCTGAGTTTTGCCCACTCATCTGGGGAGGCCTCAGCAGGTCCTGGAAGAGAATGCGGCCACCACGCTGGTTTTGCAACTTTAAGAGCCGCTCAGCGCCCTCAGCTTCTTCTCCGCCAACTCGCAGAAGAAGCAGCCCATGCCCTCGAGAGCCACATCTCATGGTTGAAATAGAAGCCCAGAGAGAGGTAGGTGTGCGAGGCCCGCAGAGGCAGGCTGGCCAGGTGGTTGACCACAGCCTCCACCTCGGTGGAATAATTCTGACGAATTTGGGAGCTCATGGTTGTTCGGCAACAAGGAGTTAAGGTAGAAAAAAAGGCGGTGTGTTGGCTGGTCCCGGAGGTGGTTGTGAAGGTGGTGACTGGATGAGACGGAGGAGAGTGGCCAGAGGCTGGAAGAAGGAGTGTCCCTGGGTCTGTTCCGTCCAAACACTGTCTGATCCCCAGCACCCACGCCGGCCAGCCTGCTGAGTTGGAGGATTCTTGTCTTCTGTTGCCATGTCTTGGGTTGTTTTGTGATTCATCCCAGTTGGGTTTGTTTTTAGAAGTTGGTATTTATTGGTGTACACATGGTGTCGGATTGCTTCAGTAACTCCGGCAACCTCTGCAAAGTTGTTCCTGAAGTCCTCTTAACCAAATTCAAAACCTGCCACTATTCCATACTAGTTGTGTGAACACAGTTAAACTCTAACTGTGTGAAATGTCAACACTGATGCTAATTTTTACCCTATAGGATTGCTTAAGGTAAAAAAATGAGAAAACACATTTAAAGTATTTAGTACAGTCCTTGATATAGAGAAAGCAAGCACTGAATGTAGCAATTATCATTATTGTTTTTTCATCTGACCCTCACACCGATTTTTACAGGTGAGGAAACTGAAGTTTAGAGAGGTTAAATGACTTGTACAAAGTTTCAAATTGGATAAGTGACAGATTTATATTAGTTTCCCAAATACTTTTTGTTTCATATTGCACACTTTTGGCATGAGCGATTTAGTTCCCAGTTTTAGCTGTATCTGTCTCCCACTGAAAGCAAGATTTATGAGGAAAGGAGCTGCGACCATTTTTGCACTGTTTTCTCAGGACTTATCATAATTCTGAACTTAGCACAGTTCTTATCTCTGATAAGGATTTATTGAAAAAGTATGAATTTTACACATGTAATTTTTCATAATTGATCCCCATAATAATTAAAAAGTGATAAACATTATTTTTTGAAGTATTTCATATCTGACTTGTAGGTGCATTCTCTATGTTATGCAATTAGTCTTTAATCATTCATGAGGTGTATTGTTAACTCTACACACACATTTGCAATCATTGGATTCATTGTGAATTGTAGCATTAATGTTAATGAACCGGGCTGCCCCAAATGGTAATGGTTTGCTCCTGAACTGGATCTGTGGAAATTTCTGCAGACAGACTATCTGAGTTCTCAATCCGGCAAAGAAGAGAGAACCATCACTGATACGTGAAAATTTGTGATGTAACATTATATATACAAATGAAATAACTGTTGGCAAAAATAATTATTGTTGTTTACTGGAGGATTAATAGTTACAGTCTGCCTTGTTTTCTGCTGAGGTTTAATTTAATTCTGTGGTATGTATTAACTGAGGGAATTAATTTGGTTTAATTATTGTATGTGGCTGTTAATGTGCATACTTTTGATGAATATTTAGTTACACTAAACCCAGCAGCTATGCTTATGCTAATCTGTTGATAGGGCGTATTTTATGGAGGAGATGGTTTGTACTGGATGGATTACAAGTGCAGTGTCATGGGTGGTGTAGGTGGCTGTGATTCAAGGGGAAAGGTATTGGGCTTGGAGCTGGAAGAGCACAGGATTTGGGCACTGGCTGTGCTGTTAAGAAGCTGTGTCTATCTCTAGGTTTCAACTGGAGAGTGTTCTGTAGAAAACCTATTTCTCTAGGGATTTGTTTTGAGAATTAAATGAATTAATGCACGTGAAAACAGATTTGTGAACTGTAAACTTCTGCTTTAAATGAATGCAATGTCTATAGTAAACTTTTCATTTATCCACCTAATGACAAATTCATTAAAAAAGTAACATAGATTTAAACAGTTAACTAAAAGGCACTCAAGAAAGCATTTGTTGATGAATAAAATGTACTTGATTTAGATTAAATGCAGATAAACAGCCCCTCACCACAATTATTACCATAAGTAAAAAATTTCATGCAGCAAGAACCACGGTCTGGAGGTTTGCTCATTTCAAGAAGTACTTCACACCACAAAATCCCTGTGTGGCTGTAAGTTGAAGATTAAGATACATGCATTCTGGGACCAGGCTAACTCGGCGTACCAATAGCATAGCTTGCCAGCGGGGTGGTTGGCCTGCTTATTCCATGTGTCTGCGCCTCATTCTCCTCATCTGAAAACTGGGGTCATAACACTTCCCAGGGCTGTTGTGATATAGAATGTGGCAGTGTATGTCATGTGCTCCATAAAGGTTAGCTATGCCTCCAGTAAAGAGCTTGACCTTTTCATGGGGTTCTTTGCAATGGCATATAACTCGAAATCAAACAAAAGACAGCTAGTATCTCTGAAAGAACAATGAGGACTGTTGACCCTGAGCCTGGGCACATTTCATGTTCATACATTCAAGGCCTTTTCTCTTCCTGTTCTCTCCTTTCACCAGGCCTATGGGCTTCCTTTAAGTGAGTAAAATAACATTGAGCTGTCTCATCTCGCACTGGGGTTCTGTTAACTCCCTGGGGGCAATTGCACCTCTAATTCTCCTTTGTTTGTTTTGCTCATTTCTGTGATGTCAGGGAAGTCAATGTCTGGAAAGGGGTACATGTAAGAGGTACATGCAAGAGGTACAATGGGAGAAGTTGACCACAAGCTAATGGAATTGGGTTTTTGAAAGAACCCAATTGCTGGAGAAGCCTGCTGTATTCATTTGACAGAGGGACTTTCTTCCTGTCTTCACATGTGTGTGGTTCTCATCCTCTGACCCCAGAGTGAAGGCCCAGCAGCACTTCTCACAAAGCAGGTCAGTTGGACAGAGGTTCACCCTTCCATGCCTTTTACACTTGTCTGGCATGGAGGAGATTTGGCAGGTAGAACTTGACCTTTATAGGAAAAAGTATTTTGCAACAGAATAATAAACTCATGCAATTAATCAGGAGATATTAATTGATTGTATGCTTTTTGCTGGCTACTGTTCAGAATGTTGGACAGTAGGGAAAACAGACAATTGACACCTAACTTTTATTGGGTGCTCTTACACTAGTCACTGTGCTCAGGCTTAAATGGTTAATCTTCACAAACCTTATAGGGTAGCTCTCATTTATGGTTGAGGAATCTGAGACTTGAGCTTAAATAACTTGCTCAAGGACATATAGCTAGTGAGTGATAGAGCTGGAGTTTGAAACTATCAAATCTCACTTGCATTATAAGCATTATTCTGTAGCCTCCACAATGGGAGCTAAAAATAGCAAAGAGATGTCATAAACCTCACATAAGACTTATGTAGCTAAGCAGACAGATAGAAGCACATTTAAAGAATTTCTGTGATATATACGTATATATACACACACGTATATATATACACACACACACAGATATACATAATACACACACAGATTTTTCAATATTCAATTTCTTGTCTTTTAAAGGTTCTGTAATACTCAGTTGACACTTAGTACATCTTGAAAAATATAAACATCTCTGAGTGGCATTTTACTTATTAGTAAAATGAAATATTTTATCCACCCACAGGATGGTTCAGAGGTGATAATATGCATCAAGTGACCAATGCAGTGCCCAATACATGTTTGTCAATCAAAGTTATTCCTTTCCTTGGGGTTATTACTAATATTTTCCAATGCAGGTGTGCTGCTTTCCTCTGCTGTATTCAGTGCAAACTCTTTATGAACAAGAACGGCGCCTAATAATTATTTCAAACCATCCCAACATTTCTACCCTTTCTTCATGTTTACCCCCCCCACCCCAAAGCCTATTCTAAATTTGGACTACCCTGTAAAGATTGATTTTTTTCCTCCATGATGCAAAATACTACTTGACAGCATTTTCATTTTTACCAGATTTGGTGGAAAGAATTTTTTCAAATTTCTAAACACCAACCATATACCTTAAATGGGGGATTGACCTGGATGAAGAGCTCGCTTGATTATTTTGATCATTAAAGAAAATTTCTAAAAATCTATTTAGTACTAGATCTTCTAATCTCTCATTACCCAGACAAAATTTAGTGTCAACACATTTTCTCCTCTCTCTGCTGTGGAGACAAACTACCCTCATACTTGAGCCTCAGCGTACAACCAAGGGTTGAGTATGGTTTCCATGACCAGTCAAAAAAAAAAAAAAAAAGTAAACCACTTTATTGAGGTTATTATTGAAATGTAAAAACACTGTACATATTTAATATACACAACTCCATGAGTTTGGGGCTAAGTATACACCTGTGAAACCATCATCACCATCAATGCCATAAATGTATATAACACCTCCCAGAGTTTCCTCCTGTTCTCTTTATTATTATTATTTGTATACATTCAGTGGTCGGAACACTTAATGTAAGAGCTACCCTTTTAGGGAATATTAAGTATACAATGCAGTATTGTTATTTCTATAAACACTGTGCTGTGTAGTAGATCGTCAGAACTTACTTACCTTGTACAACTCAAACTTCACATCCTTTAACCATTCCCTCCACATTTCCCCCTCCCTCCAGCCCCTGGCTACCACTCATTCTAGGAGTTTGACAACTTTCAGTTTCTTCCCAGGTTGTCTTCCTGACCCTCCAAGGATCTTCTTTAGGGGTTGTCAGACCAAATGCTGAATGTCACTACCTGCAGCTGGCAGGGTGGATTCATGATGATACAGCGGATGTCTCTTCACTTTTCTGAGCATCTGAAGAATGATCCTCTCTCCCCTTTCTTTCTTCCAGTTAAAATGCAGACTGAGCTTGTTAAGAGGAATAGGCAGCAGCTTCAAAAGCTGAGGCCCCCTGGGCCTTCGGGAACTTGAGCTTTGCTGGCTGGGAACTTACATTGTCTTATGAATGCTAATGAGGCCTTTGAATTTGAGAAACCTGCAAACCAAATTCCTCTTAGTTTTTCTTCTTTTTATTAACTTAAAAATTTTTCATTCCTTTAGTTTTTAGCACTCTGCACTACACAGATTTCTACAGTTTTTCTCTGTATCCTGCTTATATAGAGAGCACACTGAGAAATGTATTTTGAGAATTGAGACTGCATTATTAGAGATCGACTTTCTCCCATTCAGAAAAGATATGAACCCTTGACCTCGGGTCTTCTTAAACCTATAAACACATTACAGTTCTTAAACATTTCCTTGGTTCCCACCCTTTCCTGAGTTCTTAAACATTTCTGACAATAAAAAAGAAGCAGACATAGAAACAACAACAAAAAAACTCAGATATGGCATTTGGTACTTAGAAAACTTAATTCAAAGGTTTGGAAATAAAAAACATGATATATTGAGAAAAATCTTAAAAATAAAATGACATTCACTTAATATCCTTCAATAAATCTAATACTCTCACTCATCAGGTTACTGTGAGAAGTAGACTATCACAGACCTCCTTTCCAGTTTAATTTAAAAAAAAATCCCAGATGGCTACTCTTGCATTTTAAACTTTAAAGCAACCCATATGAAAACATACAACTAATAACTTGTACTAAGGTAACTGTC
Source organism: Eptesicus fuscus (assembly GCF_027574615.1). Taxonomy (NCBI): domain Eukaryota; kingdom Metazoa; phylum Chordata; class Mammalia; order Chiroptera; family Vespertilionidae; genus Eptesicus; species Eptesicus fuscus. The sequence continues at coordinate 40,070,471 of NC_072490.1, read as the reverse complement.
ATCACATAAATCATATAAATGATTCCTTCCTTCCTTCCTTCCTTCCTTCCTTCCTTCCTTCCTTCCTTCCTTCCTTCCTTCCTTCTTTCCTTTCTTCCTTTCTTCCTTCCTTCTTTCCTTCCTTTCACAAGTGATTATTAAGAACATCATATGAGGACACATAAGAACCCTGAGGATGTGGACAAGGCATGCTGAACCTTAATATAGGCTTATATGGAAGATTCCATAGTCTATGACTTGGCCATGAGCCTCTTTAAAATAGGATAAGGGAATTAGTGCTGGATTCCCATTTGCCACAGTTTCCTCCCTGTGGAAATGTCACGTGGGTAGGATCACATTCCCAATGGCTATAGCAGGCTAGCAGGCACTGTATTGCTGGCAGCAATCACTGTTCTGTCTTCTGCCACAAATGTTCCAAGGGAACTCATTGATTTTAGGTAATTGAAGGCTTCAGACTTCCCATAGGAATATAGGAATAGAAAGCATGGAGAGTAATTGGTTATGGCTTGGCACTGGCTACCATGAAGAATAAAGGGAAATTTAAAATATATATATGCATGAGAGAGAAAAAAAATGAAAAGAGAATGAATGAGAGGTATTTTTAACCTTGGGGAAATGAAAGCATTTGAATATGAGTACATGTGAAACAGATAATGAAAATTAAAAACTGGCTCGATAGTACCCTCCTGTAGAAACATAGGAAAGGAATGAACTGCAAATGTCCAGGAGCACACTTGTGACTTAGTTGTGCTTGGTAGCTTAAAAGAATTGTGCCTTGTATTGCCCATAGAACCAAGAGAAAAAGAAATATGGGCTTGAAGGGCTCAGGAGCAGGTCAGAAAATGTAGCAGCCAAACTTGTTTATTTGGTTCGTTTCTCTGTCTGTGTGTCCTGAAATTTAATTCCATGGACTTCAATAAGTTGGAAGAAAAGTCTCACCCAAATGGGGTTGTTATGACAAATTTTGGTAGAATTTATCTTGGAGGAGTAAATAACTAATAAATGGTTAATAATCAATCCCTGTCTATAAGGGGAAAAGTAAGTAAATAAATAAACAAGTGTATGTGTGTTTATATGTATATATACATACAAACATATGTATAAAATATTTATGAAAGAGGCAAACTGAAAATATATAGGAGATACAAATAAAAATCAGTTAGCACAAATGAAATTAGAGCTGGATTTAAAGAGAGAGCCATGAAGGCTATTCCAGCTTTTTGTTTTCTTTTCACATTTCCTAGACACTTTTAGCAATAGGATATACTGGCATTGAACAATATATTAGCATTATTCTTTTTATTTATTGATATTGAGAGAGAGAGAGAGGACAGAGAGAGAGAGAGAGAGAGAGAGAGAGAGAGAGAGAGAGGTTCTTCTACCCATTTATGCATTCATTGGTTGATTCTTTATGTGAGAAGATAAAAACTCTGAAAGAACTCAGGGCTTTATTTGAACTCCGAGGAGAGCAAGAGTGTTGTCTGCAAAGTGAAATGGCTGGTTTTAAGCTTTTAGTGAAGCTTGGAGGCAAACAGTTTATAACCCTGGAAATATTTAATTTAGGAAGGTTTATGTTAAGATAATAAAATAATTAGCTTTTCCTCATTAGAGGCATGCAGAGCAGTAGGGTTGTGTGTTCTGGAAAATTACATTCTGCTCTTTCACTGACTCACCACATGTGGACTGATGCAGATCAGATAGCTAACTGACAGGCGCTTTAACACGTTTACCTTGTTTTAACTAATTGCCTGTTCAGAGTCACTGGAGGTTCCATTTTAAATTAATGACTTCGAAGTAATAAATGCAAACATATATCTACTGAGAAATTAGGAAAGAATAACAAACTCCACATTGTTTTTTATCTGTGCTCTCAGTTCTGAGTTGCCTGATACAGTAAAGAAGCAGTGGATAGAAACCTGTGGACCTTCAATCAGATCCAGCCCACTGCCTGTTTTTATTAATAAAGTTTTATTAGAACATAGCTGCACCCATTCCTTACTGTTATTTGTAACTGCTTTCCCATGACAAAGGCAGAATTGAGTAGTTGCAGTAGACACCAAGCACCCACAAAGCCTGAACTCTTTATTATCTAGCCCTTCTAGGAAAAGGTTTGCAAACTCCTGCCTTAGAGGATACCTACTTCACTACTGTATTCCCTAGTAGTTCTTGGACAAACATTGTTTTAGCAAGAGGTCTGTCTTCATATGCTCATTGGTTACCAATGGAAAGCACATATAGTTAGAAAATAAAATGCAATTTTTTTCAGTCCTTTATTTTAGTCTATAGACACATTTATTTGGATACAGTCTGCATGAGTTGATGAAATTCAGGATTAATTTTGGTGACTGATGAAACATGGCTTAATTTGGCTTTCCTGTGTTTCACAACTCATGCTTTCTTTGCCAGTGGACTTTATTTAAATTATTTCCTTGGCTTATAGCAGCTATAAGGAATTGATAGGAAATCTACATTGTTCATTTTTCTTATACCAAGATATTGTGAATGTGGCATGAAAAGGATAAAATAATTTTAATTCACTAATAAAACCAGAGTCTTTGTATAAGGCCAGTTTTCTCTGAGGAAAGAAGAGCACTGGCCTTGCTGGCCCCTAGGAACATAGTGTAATTTTCAAATTTTGAAATGGAGGAATGTGGCTGACAGTGGAGCCTTTCTTGGCAAAAAGCAAAACAAAACAGAATTCCATGCTAATGAGTTAGTGAAGTGTCTTATTTAGTTTTTCATAATATTTCCTGTTATTTTGAATGGACCTTTATTTTTATCTGATTTACCTACTCTTTTTACGGTAAACATCTTATTGTTTTATTTTATATCACTGTACTTTCTTTGTGACACCACATGCAAACTACCTAATTCCGGAAAAGTTTTATTAATTTTTTAAAATTTATTGGGGGGTGACATTGGAGGTAATATTACAAAGGTTTGAAGCATACACTTCTATAATACATCATCTATATATTGCATTGTGTGTTTACCACCCAAATCCAAATCATCTTTTGTCACCATATATTTGACCCCTGACCCTTTACTACCCCGCCACCACCCTTCCCTCTGGTAACCACCATATTGTTGTGTGTGTCTATCAGTTTTTGTTTGTTTGGTTGGTTGGATTTGTTGTTGTTGTTCACTTGGAAACATGGACAGGGTTGAAGGTTACCTAGGGCAACCTACAAGATTAGATGGAGTTCAAGTCCTCTAAATGTACAAGCCTATCCTAAATTTTTATTCCATTATGATTAGGCATAGCAGTTGTAGGGCTTTTGTTGCAAAGAATCACCTTCATGATTCAACTGAGGTGCTTTTCATTGGAAAATACAGTTCTTGGAGGAAGACTCCACGTAAGCCAGTCATCATCTGTGTTTGCTTGTGATGTACTTCCCTAACCAAAAAATTCACAGGGTCTCTCCTATCCTACACGGTGTTTCCTATATCCTTGTGTTCATATAGGTTTTGTTCTGAATAGATTTCCTCTCATTTTCTTGCTACAATGGAAAGTTGCTTTTTGTTTTTAACCCTCTCTAAAAGGAAATGGTATTCAGAGTATATAAAAATTGAACAATTATATTTTAACACCCAGGAAAGGAAGGATTGTAGGCATTCTGTTTATACATACATCCCATGTGATTTATTGCACTTCTGATTTACCTCAAGCCAGAATGGAGAAAGGCTGAGCAATTAAGAACAATGGAGCAATAAAGGCACTGGGATCATCTTTCATACAGAACTCTTAGGGGAAGTGGTGTGAGGGGTGTAAATTAGTCCTGCAAAGTTAGATAAATGGCAACCATGGAGCTGTATCCTATCCTATGAAATTAAATTGGAAAAAATGTTTTAAAAAAAACCAACAACAACCCTCAGAACTTCTTGTGCTAAAACACATTCAGCCTTCTATCCCTACATAAATGAAAACATATCTTTAGAAGCATTTTTTTTACATCTATAGGTACTTGAGCTTCTTATAAATGCATTAAAATAATTTCCCCCCAGGAAAGAGGCTGGTTCTTAATTTTGGAACCTTGTGGGTGGAACAAATGGTAACCTCCAAGGAGAACAGCAGGAATACACCCCAGGGCACCTCATCTGGTTGAAACTCTTTGGAAGACAGTGATTTCTGCCCTCATTGTCTGTCTAATTTGCTGTTGTTCCTCTTTTCTTCTTAGAGAAAATGATAATAACTTTGTAATTTATTTCTCTGCCTCATAGGACATTTATAAACAATGATATTGTACTTTTTTCTCATGTAGTCCAGACTGTTAGAGACTACTAGAATCTAGAAATGTACAGAAGAAAGGAGGATGAAAATTCAACTGGTCCAGCTCTTCTCCATTTGCAAACAAGGAAGCTGAGGTTCAGTGGGGCAAGGCAACCAACTCAGGGCCGCAGAACCTCAGGCAGACACAGGTGTTTGTCCTGTGGCATTCTCCCCATGCAGCCCTGTTTCTCAGACCTTGGGGACAGGCTTGCTGGATATGCCAAAATAAGCACACACAATGCATGGGACATGCTCATCCTAAAAAAAATGCATTGTTTTTATAAATTCAGATTTAGCTGAGATACAGCCTGAGACTGTGAGAGCCTTGTGCCCTTAGATAATGGGAGCATTTATATAAATATACACCAATGACTATGCCACAAACCCAGAATTTTCTCTTGATAGCTGTGTGTCTATTTTGTTGTGTTTTGTTTTGGTTCCATGGCTTGAACACCAGAAATAGAGCAAAAGTGTTAAAAGTAATTGAGGGTGCGCAGGGACACATTTTCAGTTAGATGTCTTGGATTTATTGGTGAATCCTACCAATGAATCGCCATTGCATGAATACATCATTCCCCCGTCCCCTGGAGGGTAGGAGGAAGCAAGCAATGTGGTATATCCTGATACACATTCTTAAGACATGACGAATTCTTTTGGAAATTGTGTAATTGTTATTTACTTTGCTTCATTAAAATAGTCCTAATTCTGTCTGGCTGGTTGTTGAACATCTACCTATGAACCAGGAGGTCACAATTCAATTTCCAGTCAGGGCACATGCCTGGGTTGCGGGCTTGATCCCCAGTGGGTGGTGTGCAGGAGGCAGCTGATCAGTGATTCTCTCTCATCATTGATGTTTCTATCTCTTTCTCACTTTCCCTTCATCTCTGAAATCAATAAAAATATATTTTAAAAAAGATTTCTAATTCTCCTACAAAGAACATCAATAATCACTTAAGAAAATAGAAGTTTGAAAAGAAAAGTTAAACTGTAGTCCTTTATAATTTATTCATTAATGTAGTCATGTCTTTTACAATCATTATTCCTTTTCAATTTCATGCTTTATCAAGATAATATGGTTCTTGGCCTCAACTAAAAGAAAACTTGCCTCCTTAATGTTGCTAAAACTAGTTGAATGTGGCTGTGGCTTTTGTTAATCTCCAGAACTTCTAGACTAATCAAATGTCTTTCCAGAAATAAATGATTTACCTCCTATGTGAACAAGTTGCTACCAATGCCCCACAAATGAAAACCTGCTTATGTTCTAATGCATTAGGCAATCTCTCCAAGTGTATAATAAGGCCCAACCTCTAGGCATGAGGAATGAACCTGTTTTCTGTGTTTCTCTTTTATTAGTGGCATCATGTGGTTAAGAGCACAGATGTTGGAGCAAGGCTGATGGATATGATCCTGGGTACATCACTTAGTTTCTGCATCTATATTCCTATTTTCTCACTTGAAAAATAGGGATTATAAAAGGAGGGTGGGGGGATGGGAAGAGACTAACCAAAGAAAATATAACTTATATGCATTTATGCATAGCCCAGGTACACAGACAATAATGTGGTGAAGGCCTGGGGCAGGGTGAGAACTGGGTGCAGGGGTGCAAAGGAGAGGAAAATGGAGGATATTTATAATACTGTCAACAATAAAAAAATTAAAAATGAGCAAGAAGAGAGGCCAGAGCTCTCTTTCTCTGCCATGTGAGACTACAGTGAGAAGGTAGCCATGTACAAGTCAGCAAGAGAGCCCTCCCTCGCCTAGAATCAGATGCACTAGCACCTTGACCTTAGACATGACTTCTCAGGCCCCCAGAACTCGGGGAAGATAAATATCTGTTGTTTAAAAAAAAGTGCCTCCCTCATAGCCTTCTTGTGAGGTTTTTACATGAGTTGCTATGTTAAAGTTAGAAGTGAGCAAGGCCCTTAAACAACCTGATGTAATCATTAGCTATTATTATTCTTTTGTCTCCTTCCTTCTGTCTGCACATCATGCCACCCAGGACCTTTGAAATTATTGTTTTCTTTGCTCAGCTTCAAGGTTTTCTGTGGTCACAACATTCCCTTTGCATTGTGTGCTGACTTGGGGATATCCATGAGTCTTAACTCCATAGCCATGAGCCTAACCTTAGCCCACTTTGTCACCAGGCCATACCTGATGGGACATAAGCCCTGGTCTAACTCCTAGGACCCTTGCTTACATAAGAAGGAGTTTAGCGAGGTGAACCCGTCTGTATTGTTTGCCACTTTGTCCCAGCTTCTAGACTTTGCATGGTTATGTTATTGGGGAGGAGTTCTCCTTGCCCCCACCAGTTGCTGGTGGGAGGGGGCTACTTGCGATGTACTGAGAAACAATTTTCTGAGACTCACACAGGAATATGAGGTCCCATTTTCCTTCGTCCCACCATGGAAGAAGTGTAGATATGACTTCAATTGGGCTAGATTAAAGCTATTGCCCAGTGTTACCATTTCATGCTTGCACAGTCCAATACAGCATCAGGCTAGCTTAGCTTGTATTCCCCACTGCAGTCCACCAGTCCATTGTGTGTGGGGTCCACATAGCCGTGGATCATGTGGCTATGGGGGGAGCATGGGCTAGTGCAAGGGAGCCACAAGAGTGCCGAGAGCCACAAGAGTGCCAAGAGCCAGGAGAGAGAATTCCTTTGTTTGGGGATTATCTATCCCCAAATGTTTGTGGGCTTGCAGTGGCCCTGCCACCTCTAGTCAAAGAGTTCAGTTCCCAGGTTTGACTACAGGCAAGTACCTTCCCTACATTATATCAATGCACTGCACATGTGTCCATCTTCTCCTTTGTCTAGTGCCTTCCTCCAGTGCTCTGCAAGGAATGGGTCGGGCGGGGGCGGGTCCCTGGGGAGTGTGAAACTGCAGCTTCCTGGTAAAGCTGCTCAAAGACCATACCTATAGTGTCTGGCCTCCCTTTTGCTCCTTTCCTATTATTAATAACTAGCTAATTAAAATGGTACCAGTCATGATGTAATACATATTTGCTAAATGAAGTTAGAAATAAACACTTTTAAGCACTTAAGATTGAGAAAGTATTTTTCCTAGACCAAGAGAAGCTATGACAATTAATTGGATGCATTATCATTAAAGAGAAATCTTAGAGTGGAAGATCAACTTCCTTAAGATCTCGATGTGGCATGTACATATGGGAAGACCCTCTGACCATTTCATTTCTCACTTCCCTCAATTGTATGATGTCACTCAAGTGATGGGTTTTTCCAAAGTCTTTAAGATTCTAATTTCCTTTTACTAAAAGAAACTAATATTTAAAATAAAGTTTTCTTGCATAGGCATTATTGTTTATTTTCTAATGGATGAAGGGATTGAGTCTTGATATTTTTCCTCTCTCACTGATCTCATCACAGGCTACCCTCTAGACTTCTTTCTAGGGTAAAGAACTCTTAGAACTCCTCTTTTCTGTTAGATCATTCTATTTCTCATTTACTTTTATTTATTCTCTCAATATATTCTTAAGATTAATTTTTAAATCAGAATTACAGAGCTACAAAAGGTTTCCTTTGTTTAGCATAGAAGACGAAAAGATCTATGACAGTGCACTCTGATATCCAAATGAGCTTCTTAAATCTTAATATCAGTGGTGGTTTCAAGTTAAATTTAAAATTCATCCTTTTTTTCTTTTGATCTTATATCTCCTATTAGCTCCTGAGTAAGTGGAATGCTTGTGAGTTCTAAAGGAATGCCAGTCAGGTACTTGAATTTATTGCTTAGCCATACAACTAAAGGTAAAATATTTTATGATCTAATCCTAGCTCCATATATTCTACTGGTATTCATTCTAGTTGATCCTCCTGGTATAAACTTTGTGTTGCAACTATTATTATGCAATGAAAATACTAATAAAGGAGGTAAGAATTCATTGAACACCTGAGAGAAATTCATCTCTTCTCCATCCAGACAGGCCTATAAGTCCTCAGGTTTATAACATTATCCTTCTTAAGTCATTTGCTGATGTTGGAACTCAGAACATCTCTTTCTCTAACTCAGGGCAGATATTATGGCTGTTTGTTGGTAATTTTTTGAAATATTTATGAAGGCTCCTCACAAAAAAGTGTAGCTCTCTCCTTCCATGAACACAGTGACATTAAAAGTTTTTCTCCTCCTTTAAAGTTACATGTGACCAGAAGGAAACTCACTACAGACTGATTCATTTGCCTCTCAGCATAACCATTATTGCTTGTCTCATTTTCGGTTCTTATAAGTGTATTTCTAGTATCACATGATCTCACTCATCTAGGGGAAATAATGAACAACATAAACAGATGAACAAAAACAGACCCGGAGACAGGGAAGCATCGATCAGACTGTCAAACCTCAAAGGGAAGGTGGGGGGGTGGAGTTAAGGGGGAGAGATCAACCAAAGAACTTGTATGCATGCATATAAGCCTAACCAGTGGTCACGGACAACAGGGGGGTGGGGGCATGCGTGGGGAGGGGTTTGGGATGGGAATGGGGGGATGAGGACAAATATGTCAATAAATAAATTTAAAAAAAAATAAGATTTACATGTGACCGTGTGACTTGCTTTTGATCTTTTATCAAAAGTGATATGGCCCTAACTGGTTTGGCTCAGTTGGATAGAGCATTGGCCTGCGGACTGAAGGGTCCCAGGTTCAATTCTGGTCAAGGGCATGTACCTTAGTTGCGGGCACATCCCAGTAGGAGGTGTGCAGGAGGCAGCTGATCGATTTTCTCTCTCATCAGTGTTTCTAACTCTCTATTCCTCTTCCTTCCTCTCTGTAAAAAAATCAATAAAATATATTTTTAAAAAAGTGATATGAAGACTCTATGAAAATTCATACAAGCTTCCTCCAGTTCTCTCCTCCCTCTTCCAGTCTGTTGGGCAATGCTTCCTAAGTGGCTGTTCTGTCAACCTGGGTTTGAGAGTGACAGCAATGATGACATAGTTGACCTCCCAGCTGCCAATGATGGAAGATTCATAAGAAGTAAACATTTGTTGTTTCATGCTACTAAGATTTGGTGATCATTTGTTATCACAACAAAATCTACCCTATTCTGACTAATACACTTCTGCAAAATCCATTCCCCTTTCTTTATTTCCTCATTAGCCCCTAATTTTTACTTGTGGGTTCATGTTGTTTCCAGGAAATGGACTTCTCCCGCACTTCAAGGCTTGTGGGCTAAAACAGTTGGCACATTCCATCCCCTGGAGACAAATAATTGATTCAGGATTGGGCATATGCTATAAGATTGTTGAATCAAAGTGCTTCTCAGGAGATTTTTAAAGATTGTTGGAATGAAGCAGCTGTCTTTACTATTCAATGTGAAAGAAGAACCATGTATTTATAGATGTTTATATTTTCTTTCTTGGGATATTGAAAGGGCAAGCTTTGGGATGAAATGGACATTGTAGGTAAAGAAGAAAGATAGAGAAAACCATATCTTGGAGACATCATTGGGCTTGGGAGTCAAGGCTTCTTGAAAGTCTATCAATATAATAATTTTGTGTCCCAATAAGTTGCCTTCATTATTTGACCTATTTTAGCCCATTTTTCTGATACATGGGACTACAACGATTTCAACTGACATGGTGTTTGAGTGTTAGCTCTCTGATGTGGTATGTTTGAACAGTGTATAACCATTACCACTGACCTGCAAAACCAAACTGTGCTCTATTATGTCAACTAGGAAGAACTGATAAGCAGGGGAGGGTAAATGTGGATGGAGAATGAGTGGCCAGAGGCAACCTAGTATGCCAGAAAGATGTATGTTCAAATCCCGTATTGTCTGTTACAAATCAAGCTTGTGTTCTTGCAAAAGTAACCTGGCCTCTCCTAGCCTCAGCTGTCCCATCTATAAAATAGTGATAATTTGCTACCAGTTGTAAATGAGATAACACATAAAGTTCTAAGTATGCAGAATAAGCTATTTTCACTCATGAACTTCAGGAATCTTCTGGTCATTGTTAACCTCAAAAGAGCCATTCTGCCTGTTTTATGACAATACAATGATGAGATTTCATCACTTGTACCTCAGAGTATATGTATGGAACCCTTATCACTTTGTATTTAGAATAAGTTGTCCCACCTAAATTAAAGCCTTCTTTTAATTATTTGGTATAGTGTGTGTGTGTGTGTGTGTGTGTGTGTGTGTGTGTGTGTTTGTGTGTGTGTGTGTGTGTAAAGACAATTACAAATGCTGGAAAGACAGCTGAAGCATAGTTTAAATATAGTATTTTAAAGCAAAAATCCTATTTATTTGCACACTTTTCCTCTTGATATAATTTTGGTGATTTTATTCATTATTGTTTTAACTCACATATTTCAACATCTTTTTTAATTGTGAATTTATTGAGGTGTCATTGGTTTGCAAAACCATACAGGTTTCAAGTGTACAACTCAACAAAACATCATCTGTGCACTGCATCATGCACTCATTGCCCCAAGCAAAGTCTCTTTCGGTCCTCATTTCCCTCCTCCACCTGCCCTCCAGGCCCCTTTCCCTTTGGTTATCATCACACTGTTGTCTTTGTGTTTGTGTTATGTATACAAACTTTTTGGTTAATCCCTTCATCTTCTTTCACCCAGTCCTTCATCCCTCCTCCTCTCTGACAGCTGTCAGGCTTTTCCATGTATCTATGTCTCTGTTTCTGTTTTGTTCTCCAGTTTATTTTGTTTATTAGTTGCCACATGTAAGTGAAATCATATGGTATTTGTCTCTCTCTGACTTGCCCAGTCAGGATGTTGTCTTTACTACTTGCTCTACTTTATCACATTGAGTGATTTATCTAAGCTTGTTCTACAGGTCTAAATACAAGGTAGAGAATTCCTGTAGAAACTGTGATTACAAATAGCCCATGACCATTTCTTTCTAATTCTTGTATCCCCTTATATGTTAGGTATTGATCTACAAGGAATTCCAAGCCAGCAAAAGTTATGTTCTGTTAAATATATACCTAGAAAAGAACAAAATGTATTTCATTCAAAAGCAAGGCTGGAAAAACAATTATCCGTTTTTCTCATTTTGACCTTTATTGTGAAGTCTTTATGGAGGAAACAAAAAAAGGAAGGGGGAGTATAATCATGCCATGATAGAGTATAGCAACCCCATGCTCATTTTAATTAGCTTTGCAGTCCCATGGGAGCCATGTAACTCCTCAGAGTCATCAGAAAATCCTATAATATTTTATTTCTGTTTCATAGTAACATGGAGGTTGGTTTGCTTATCCCATGGGATCTGAGACATTATACACCAGGGATATAAAGCACCATTAAAATTAATCATTTTGAAATATCAAACATCATTGGAATCAGTGCTAAAGATTTATTAACTTGTTGGAACTAGTCATTATGTGCAGAACCACACTGGGTTTTTATATTTCATACTAAACACTTCTCATTATTTTCTCAAAGTTATCATTAGAGCATGACTAGAGCTCAATGCATGTGAAATTTAAAATAATGTGATGAGGCATATTTGCTTAATAGTATTGTTTTCCTAAAGATGTGTCCACTATATAAATTAAGGAATGAATACACTGGTGGGGAGACTCCGGGCCTAATAGTGAAGAAAATGGTTAAGGTTTTGGACTTTGAGGTCAGAGAGATTTGAATCCTGGGTATTCAACATGGAATCATAAGCCCTTAGGCAAGCTGCTGACTTCTCTAAGCTTTGGGTTAGAATATGTTCCCCAGTTGCCTTCTGTGGATAGAACTCAGTCTATGAGGAAGCTCTGGAGCTAGGGCCAGCAAACTTTTTCTGTTAAGGGCCAGTGTTCTAGTCAGCTTGGGCTTCCATCACCAAATATGATAGACTGGGTGGCTTAAATAGACGTTTCTTCCTGACAAGCTGAGGTCTGAGGTCAGGGTGTCAGCATACTTAGGTTCTTCCTGGCTCGCAAATGGTTGCCCTTCTTGTGTTTTCCCACAGGCGTGCGGGGAGCTCTGGTTCTTTCCCACCTTATAAGGACACTGATCCCATCTTGATGGTCCCACCCTCATGACCCCACTTAAATGTAATTACTCTCCAAAGCCCCCCCCCCTCCCCAAATACCATCACATTGGGCGTTAAGGCTGCAACATATGAACATTCCATTTGGGGGTGCACATTCAGTCCCCAACAATCAGACAGTAAATAGTTTTTGGCTTTGTGAGTCATGGAGTCTCTGTAGCAGCTCCTCAGTTTTGCTGTCATCATGCAAAAGCCACCTCAGACCATATGGAAACAGATGAGCATCGCTGAGTTCCAATAAGGCCTTATGTAGGGACACTCAGATATACATTTTATTTAATTTTTATGTCACAAAATACTGTATTCCCTTTTTGTTTCTATCACTTAAAAATGTGAAACATATTCTTAGCTCATTAAAAAAATTAACAGCTGCCAGCCAAGGTGAGCCCACAGGTCAGAGGTTGCTGACCTTGGTTCCAGGCGATTTTGGACTATCCAGATGGAAGGAGCCTTGGTCTCTGAGTCACCAAATGGAGGAAAACTGCCAAAAACTAGGAACATCTACCCATTTTTTTATGTAATAAATAAATATTATGTGAAATTCTGAAATTCTGAATTTTATTCATGAGAGCTGCCAGAATTACCTTAACCCTTTGCACTCGCTTGCTTTTTTCTTGATTCCTTTATTCTAATGCTAACCGTGGTGAGTCACACTCGACATCCGAGTGCAAAAGGTTAAGTAACATACCACATCAAAGGAATATGTGAATTTACAACGGATAAAAGCCGCACAGGGCTAGCACATAGTGAGGATTGCTTAATGCCATGTTCTTGCACAGGTGCAGGTGGTGTGCATGTGAAGGCACTACACCCACCAACTCCGAGAGCCACGCCAACGTTAGGAAGCTCATGCCAGGGTAGCGGCAGACTTAGGCATGTCATAGAGTCTGGACATTCTGGTTTAAAATAAACTTTCATGAAGGCTAACTTCATATTCCTAAAAGTCTAAGATGCAAGTAGCCCACAGGTCAAGTTCTCCCTATCATACATAGCACACTGATTCATTTTTATAGCCAAGTTTACATTTAATATATGATTATGAAAGTTCTACCCTTATAAAACATCTCTTCTATGTGTACAGCAGGAAACTAAATGAATTAAGTTGTCTTTGTCAATACAAGTCATGACTTATTATACAGTTAAACTTAAAAATAACTTTATGTGAAAATTATGTTGAACATTTTATCATTATTTGTTTCATACATATTCTTACAATTACTGTATTCTAACAATTATCATAGAATGCTAATTGTCATCAGCTTTCCAGTTTGATGATTTAAAAAATCTCAATCCTGTATAATAAAAGGCTAATATGCAAATGACCAAATGCTAGAATGACCAGTCACTATGATGCACGCTGACCACCAGGGGGCAGATACTCAATGCAGGAGCTGCCCCCTGGTGGTCAGTGTGCTCCCACAGGGGGAGCACCACTCAGCTAGAAGCCAGGCTCACAGCTGGCGAGCACAGCAGCAGTGGTGGGAGCCTCTCCCGCTTCTGTGGCAATGCCAAGGATGTCTGACTGATGGCTTAGTGGGCCTAAGCCTTCAGTCGGACATCCTCTCAGGGCTCCTGGACTGCGAGAGGCCATAGGTCAGGCTGAGGGGACCCCTCCCACCCCGGTGCATGAATTTCATGCACCAGGCCTCTAGTAAGTAATAAAGGGGATGGTGGAGTGGGGAAGAAATCAACCAATGAACTCATATTTATATATGTATAACCCATGGACACAGACAATAGGTTGGTGAAGGCCCGGGGTGGGGCATGGGAGCAGGATGGGAGAGGTCAATGGAAGAAAAGGGGGACATATGTAATACTTTCAACAATAAAGATTTAAAAATATAATTATATGAGTAATTTAAAAAAACAGTAATATGAAAAAGCTCTAAACCTAGAGTCTGGAGACATGGTCTTTTGGTCCTCTTGTTAATTGATGATAATTTAAAGAAATTTATGAATGTCTTTGAGCCTCATTTTTAAAAAAATCTATAATTTGGAGACATTAATACCTACAAGACAGGTGCATAGTGATGATGAAATCAAATTATATTTGTGAAGTGCTTTGTAAACTACAAATAATCAGCAATGTGAGCAGCTGTTTTATAGTAAAGACATTACCATTTTATAAGTTTAGTAGGTTTTTCTTTCAGGCGTTCTCAAACTACGGCCCGCGGGCCACGTGTGGGTGTTTTTGCTGTTTTGTTTTTTTACTTCAAAATAAGATATGTGCAGTGTGCATAGGAATTTGTTCATAGTTTTTTTTAAACTACAGTCCGGCCCTCCCAATGGTCTGAGGGACAGTGAACTGGCCCCCTGTTTAAAAAGTTTGAGGACCCCTGTACTAAATGGATGTTTTGTTGTCCAAAGAGAGAGGAGTAGGTGAAGAGAGAGGAGAGAGAGAAGAGAGGAAAGAGGAGAAGGGAGAAAAAGAGAGAGAACATAAACACACACACACACACACACACACACACACGCACACGCACACACACACGCACGCACACGCACGAACACGCACAGGTGTGTGCTGCTTTGGGAGAAACATTTTGTCCAAAGCATCTTCTGACCATATTTCCTCTTTCTCTATGGGTGGAGTGAGAAGAAATATCTGGATAGGGGTGTTGAAAAATGAGACAGCTGACTGAATGTTGACATGCATTCACTGAAGTTTTATTTCTTCTGTGTAAATCTTGAGAATTTGTTTTGCTAACAGGCAAAATTTAGTTTCTCCAAGAGTTTCAGGAGTTACCAGTTTGAAACAATATATCTGTGTTGGGAGATGCAATAAGAAATAGATAGGCCATCAATTCTGGAGCTCTTCTGAGAATTAGATGTTGGCAAAATGAGTCTTTTGTCATATTTTTTCCTGCATCTTCACAGTCTTCCAGGCACTACCTTTGTTGTAGCTCCTAGTCAAACTTTCACTGAGGAAAATGTCATTTGGTAATTTTGAAATTAGTAAACCATGTGACATATACTTTCTCATTGGGATTAAATAATTTTCCATGGTTATGTGTAATGTGAAGAAAGTTTACTAAATTAAACCCAGTGGAATTAGGGCCATGGCCCGTTTTTAGCTGTAAATCAACCACTCAAACACCTAACTGGCCCAAGGCAAAGAAGTGATCTGCAAAATGGCCCTGATACTGGGGTTGACTGAAGAGACAGCCCTCATTTGCTGACTTCGAATAGGAGTCCTTTTTTTGAGAGGTCCAGCTATCTGAAGTCAAAGCTCTCACCTCAGTCAGCTCATTGAAGGAAGGACTTGCTCGAACCACTTTGGGAACTGAATGCTCCCCTGGGCCTCTGTGGCAGTGGGCTTTCACTGATTCAGAAAGTCAGTCCTTCCAAGATGTCACCAATGGCCTCCTTGAGCTAAGGGCGGGGAAGGAAGGTGCTCTGGCTGCTCTGGTCTGAAGTCTGTAGTCTCCAGGAACTCAGTGCTTACCTCCAGGTGCTTATTTGGGAAAATATGGGTGCTCTTTTTCTGGTTGTTACAATAACCAGGGAGAAAGCATTGAATGGAAGGAAACCAAGGATGCCAGATGATTTAGAATGGAACCAGGAACCCCCCTCCAAAAAAACCCCACCAAAACAAACAAACTAACAACAACCATTGCCTTCTAGCTTGAATAACTTTTTAGTATCACCTGAATGACTCTGTTTATACTAGTAATCATCTGAACTCGGAACCTTAGCTAATAATGCATATAAACAGAAAGCAGTTTGGCCTGATTTCAGAATATACTGAATTTTCCAAGAATGAATTATTCTGTCAACTGAGATAAGATTGCATTCTGTTTTGCTTGGGAACTTTACCAAGAGCTGTTCATTGTTGCAGAAAATCATGTTACCGATCATAATGCTGCTTGTGGATTTTAAATCACTAATACAGTACTCTGGGATCGGCCCTGGCTGGTGTGGCTCAGTAAGTTAGGTGTCGGAAAGGTCGGCGGTTAGATTCCCCATCAGGGCACATGCCCAGGTAATGGGCTCAATCCCCCAGTAGAGGGAGTGCAGGAGGCAGCCAATCGATGATTCTCTCTCATCACTATTCTCTCTCCCTCTCTCTCTCTCTCCTCTCTCTCCCTCTCTCTCTCTCTCTCTCTCTCTCTCCTCCCCCTTCACTCCCCCTTTCCCTTTCTCTCTCTCTCAAAATCAAATAAACTATTTTTTTTAAAAAAATACTCTGGAATCAGTTTGCATGTGTTACTGTCACATGTATGGTGATTCTATGTGTAGGACATACATCTGATTACTTCTGTGTGTCTTTAGGGTAGTTGCGCCCATTGATTTACATATTGAAATGCAGAAGGAAGGCCCTGACTGGCAGCCAGCAGCCAGGAAGGAAGGCTCCGGCCAGTAGCTGGAAGACCCTGATCGGCCCTGATCACCTGACAGGCCTAGAGACCCTACCCATGCACGGTTTCATGCACCGGGCCTCTAGTATATATATGGTGTATTATCCATGAGTCTAATTTAGGATAGTGAAAGAACATTATAAGAAATGTATTATCAAAAGAAGGCATTGAATTCAAAAGATTGAGAACCACTGGGATTCATTGTCCTGAATATAATTCTCACATTTCAGGGGAGAGTCAATAGGACCCAAAAGATATAACCAAAACTTGAAACCAGGGATGCAGGCATTTTAAAAACCTCCAAATCAAACAATATTTTTTATTAATCATCGGTAAATACAGATGGGTTTTATGCCCAGGCATCTCAGAGAAATTGTATTTTCTCTCCCTGGCAACCAACAGCTTTTGCAATAAATTAATAATAGACTTTTGTCCTAGCTTCTTAGAAGTGGACAGGGCCACAGAAGACATAAAACAACCTTTCTCACAGGAGAAGAAACTCTTATACAACATTACCTACAAGTCAAAAACTATTGCTTTAATGCTTCCTGGAATGGAAAACTTACTATCATGCAAGACAATTTGTTTTCCGTGTCGAATGCTTCTTTTTAGAAAGGCCGAGCAAAAGTCTCTCTGCTTAAAATCCTACCCTCTAGTTCAATTGGGTTCTCATTAGTAATACAGAACCAGTTGTTTTTACTCCCCATTTGAGTAGCCCTTCATGTGTTGGAAAAGAATGCTCATGTAGTATGGAATGAAGCCAGTGCTGCAGCCAAGGTACCATGTGAAGGTGTGAGCACTGTGCTGGTAGAGGTGAAGAGTGAAAGCTCCCCAAAAGGAGTCTGAGTTGAGGCCACCAGCCAAAGGCAAGGGGTAAGTGTTCTTGAACTCCAGCATCAGTTGCTTTAGCAACTTCACCATTAGAGTTGACATAGTTAACTCCACCTCCTTAAGGGCTAGAAGGAAGTTTCCAGAAGAGAGAGTTTAGGAAGTACAAGGAGCACACAGGGAAAACATATCAGGAGAGACTTTGAACTTGTGCGGCTCTAGACTCTTGTGTATCAGTTCACTGTGCTTTCCATGAAAGCCAGAGAGGCACAGGCTCTATCTGTGTTGGAAATCTTTGGGAGCTCATAAACTCAACTATAGAAGGAAAAAGAAAAAAAATTCCTCCTCCCCCCCCCCCCCCCCGATTTATCCTAATATCCAAGAACCCAAACCTTACCTAAGCAAGTAGAATGTTTTTTTATAAATTATCCAACTCATCTCCTTGTCAGCACTGTGGTACTAGCTGGGCTCTCCTGCCTGAAATGCTTTACCCTCTCCTCCAAGCCTTGCATGTCGGGCTGTGTTTTCTCATTCAGGTGTCAGCTTAAATGTCATCTCCTCAGCAGGACTTTCCTTGGCACCATTCATATAAAGCAGGCTCCCCCAAACCCAGTCCTTTTGTATCATTAGGTTAGCTGTTTACATCTTTTCTAGCACGTAATGATCTATCTTATACATTAATTTTGTTTTCTTACTAAAAGTTAGGTTCCATGGAAGTTTGGAGCCCATTTGTCTTATTCTCTGCTGTAAACAGTGCCTGGCACATGGCACATGTTCAGTGAATATTTGCTGGATAAATAAATAAGTAAAGAGAAAGAATAGAACTCTTTCTTTTGTACTTTGTGATGTCGTTGAATTTTAGATTGGGGTCCATTTGTTTTTCTCATTATGCTGATCTTTTCTTCAGGTTGTACACTCTCAGTTCCTTGCAGGAGACACTTTTAGTCTCCCATCTCTGGAAATGCTCTATTTTTCTTCAATTTTGTTCTTAAAATATGACTCATAGCATGGGGCACAGTATGCCTTCAGCTTAGGATATGGTTATACAGATGCTATGCTTCAGACTTAGTGGTCCAAAAGGTTTAGTGAGGATGTGGAACTTCCCAGTTTAATTCCTAACCATACTTAAACTCTGGAAACAGCTAATTAAGTCTAGCCTTGTGCTTTGTTATGCTTTTCATATGGATTGATTTTCAATTATCTTAGTGTTTTTGGATTTCTGCATTCTGTCCCCCTTGTGTATTCAAATTATTAGCTATGAGTTTATTTAAGTAAAATGGTGCCATTTATAGTAGTAGTTCTATGTGTCTTTGGCATAGAGTTCCTTGTATCCGTGGTCTATTGCCTTTCGTCATCACCAACAAAAACACTGTATTTTGATTTATTAGGAGAGAACAAAAACAGACAGGAGACTTAAAAATTTGCACTGGTATTAACAGTTGTGTTTTTGAGGTTCACATGACAGTGACAATTGTCAGACCACTCTTCATATGCTTTGTAGCCCGACTTCTGATTTGCTATTGCCTATACACATATCATGTATCTGTCATTCCCCATGCTTCCCACTGTCCATGCCAAGTGACTTTTGGTTTTGTGTATCTCCCATGTGTATGGCATGGATCACAGCCTATCTGACTGCTGATTGTATGGTCAACAGAGCCCTAGCCAGTTTGGCTCAGTGAATAGCGTGTTGGCTTGCGGACTGAAGGGTCCTGGGTTCTATTCCAGTCAAGGGCACATGCCTGGGTTGCAGGCTTGACCCCCAGGAGGGGCATTGCAGGAGGCAGCTGATCAATGATTCTCTCTTATCATTGATGTTTCTATCCCTCCTCTTCCTCTCTCTTCCTCTCTGAAATCAATACAAATATATTTTTAAAAATGAAAATAAATAAATGGTCAGCAGAACAGCAATATCAAATTTTATTCTAGCACCACCCAAACCAGAAAACCTTAGTCACTTGGTCTGATTATCTCATTATCAGTGCCTTGCATACTGTACTTGAAAGGGAAGTATAATTATGTTTCACCAGAAAAGATTCAGGAGAGATAAGATGGGTTATTCTGTTGATCTTTCACATTTAGCCACATGTTAAGGAGAGAGGTCTGCTTACTTCTCTGTTCCCACACTCCTAGACAAGTCCTGGCAGAAGCTGTAAGTACAAAGTGGAGGTCCAGCGAAGCCATCTAGGCTTATTTTATTGCAACTCAAAATAATACTACTTTGGTACAAAATTAATAATTCTGAAAAATGTTATGACAGTAAATTCTGGGCAAACTGACATATATGATTGGTCTACTTAGCTACACTGAGATAGAGAAACAAAACCTCTTTCTGCTCTTGACTGCCAACCACATCAAAGATGGAAATTGAACCGTCATCCTTAGCACTCAGTCACATGATAATTTTCTCCTTTATTATTTTGTTTGGATGTTCTTCTAAAAATACTTTGTTGGACCTAGAAATTGAAAGTCAGTCATAATAAGTATAGACTTACAATACAGCAATCTTTCAAGGACCTTTAAGAGATCATCAAGTAAACAGCATGCACATCACTATTTCCTGCTCCTGCAGTTATGACAGACACTCCCAATTGATCCCTAGTAAGTCTTAGGTTATTCAAGGCCCTGGCTGATGTTTTTTGTTTTCTTTTTTATACGTATTAAGTCCTTTGGTAATGTAATTCTAAAAAAGTTGTGTGTAGATCAATTTTGTTAAATCAAATCATGCTTTAATTATACAAACATTTCACTATTTAAATGAATCCTACTGTGAAAATGTTTGTAGTCACCAATTAATTCTATTCTTATGTAACTTTTTCTTAAAATGAATCTACTCTCCTAAGACATAATTATAGGCAGTGTGTCTCATTACTAATCAGCCAGAGAGAGGGGGACCAAGAACATTCTAAAATGATCAGAAATTCAAACTGTAATCCTGCTAATACTTCTGTTTGTAGCTTTGTCATTACAAAAGTCAACAATCGTTAATATGTCCCTTAAGAAAGAAAAAGAAATAATAGTATATTCTTTCTACAATAATTTTTCTTTATTGGACGATTCCAATTCATTAAAATGGTATTTGTTGAGATTGCTAGATATTGGTGTTTGTATGAATTCCTTTAATGCTTATTCATTTTATGGACCCAACCATTTAATGAATTATTTAGAACCTATAGGTCCATAATGAACAATATTTTAGACACAAAAATCAGGTGTCTGTACTAACACATTGTCCCAATTTGTTGAGTGTGGATTTAGAAACTGACTGATATGCTCCCATTAAGCTTGAATGTGATCCTGAGTTGACACTAGGAGTTGCCATTTATGTACTATGTCACAAACTTAATTTTTTTATAGAACAAGTTGCCTATAATTTTAAAATATTCAGGGCTAAGAATTCCTTCAGCATTATTTCTTTATAAGCATCTTGACGAATCCTACAGATAGTTCTGTCCAATTCCACACATGGAAAATCTTTTTGTATCTGTCTTCTGTCACTATGGTCAAACACTTTTTATGAGTTTGACATTTCTTTTAACTTTATTGACCTGGAAAAATGCCATCCTTTTTTAGTTTGCCAAATTTTTCTCACCAGACTTCCCCTGCCTGCCAGTTTAGGCACATTTGGAGAGATTTTATTTGAGGACTTAACTCAGGTCTTTCCTAAAATCAAGTCCTTATTCTAGAAGAAATGGTTTTTATTGATTACTGACTGTGTGCTCATCAGTATATTAAAGTTTTAAAATTGATTTTTCTCAATTAATATCCTTAACCCTATAGAGAAGCAGAAATTGAGCATGTAAGAAATATGCTTACATATCAATGTCATACAGCTATTTCATAGCAATCTGGGATTGAAGCCCAGGCAGTACAAATCATTGGTTCTGATCATGTTAATCAAATTAAAGACAATTGCAATCCCTACAAACATGGAGTAAGTAGTAAGTGGATGTGTAAACACAGATATGAATGATCTTTAACTTTTAGTTAGGACAATGTCAGTTGTGAAGTAATAACAGTGACTTGATTGAACTATATCTTGGCTGATATTGGAACCTCATTTCGGGAGGAAGAACAACCTATCCAGGCTTAAAGCGTCTTCAAAATATGCCTTTTAAAATTTCAGTCAACAAACATTGAGAACTTACCAGCCATTCAATTGTATTCAGAACCAAAGTTAGGTAGGATCAGTGTCTAGAGGATCTCACAGTCTACTTAAGGAAAATAGAAACTGTAAGCAATTTCAGGAATATAAATTGGCACAACTGTTTTGGAAAGCAATTGGATAATATTTCATAAGCACCTATTAGGTTCCAGGCTCTTGAGATACTTCAGCATGTTTAATTTTCACACGCATGCTGAAATACAGATAATAACCCATTTTAAAGAGTAAGAAACATTAAGATAAGTGGCATTTAAGCATCTTTCTTAAAGCCATTCAACTGAGGAGTAAGAATAGTGGTAGTGGTAGTGGTGGGTGGTGGGAGTCAAGATTTTAATCAAAATCCATTTCATCATAAATGCAATGGATTTTCTCAACCTAATCAGCTAAAATCTAGCTGATAATATAAAGAAGCAGGATTTATCAAAAAGTAACATCTTGTTTAAGATATGTTTATTAGATGCTTCCAAAAGCATTTATCCCATCAGGATTAGGAAAATAATAAAAAATAAAGTTGAGAGGGGTGGAATTGAGGTACTTCTTAAGAAGGCCAGTTGGCATGGGTGAGAGGGAAACTGGGCATCTTGGTATCAGTGAAAGATCATCTGGAAAGAAAGAAGGGCAAAATATGTGTCAAAATAGGAGAGAAAAATCTATTAACAGAATCTCCCCATCTCCATTTTTGGCTAGGAACTCTAAGAAAGAACTGGGGGGAAAAGGAAAGGAAATACAATTCAGCTACCTAACTTTATTTTTACCGACTTATTTCCCTTTGGTATGAGTTAGCTTTTGCTGCATAACAAACTAACTGCAAATTTGGTGGCTTAAAACAACATTCACTGTTTCTCACAATTCTCTGGGTTATCAGAGCAGTTCTTTTGACCTGGAAAAGCTTTTCTGAGAATGGGTGGTTTTAGATGGACACATTCACATGTTTGGAGCCTCAGCTGGGACAGCTCTGCTTCTCTCTAGATGGACTATTATCTTCAAAGAAGAGAGAACTCAGGCTTATTTACATGTCAGCTGTGTTTGAAGAGAGCAAAAGCAGAAACTTCAAGGTATCCTGAGGCGTAGGTCGGGAACTGACACAAAAATCACTTCTGCTTCATTCTGTTAGTCAAAGGAAGTCACAAGACCAGCCCATATTGAATGTGTGGTTGGGAAATAATATCCACTTCTCGATTGGAGGAACTGCAAAGGCACTCTGTTTTGGATGGAGAAGTGAAGATTTCTTGTCCAGGATCAGTAATTGCCAAAGGCAAATGCCTCCTTGAATGCCTAGCTCAGTGATGGCAAACCTATGACACGCGTGTCAGCACTGACACGCGTAGCCATTTCTGATGACACACGGCCGCATGCTGAGGATGAAACATTTGCTGCTCTTGAGGATAAAACATTTGCGACTAGAGTCTTGGAGTTAGTTTTTTCCTCAAAGTGACACACTACCCGAGTTATGCTCAGTTTTTTGGCGAAGTTTGACACACCAAGCTCAAAAGGTTGCCCATCACTATCCTAGCTAATCTGTTTCAATTATCACTTCCAATCACTCTGCTACTAAAGAACCTCAGAAAGCAATGTTTCCTGTGCACAGCCATGAAAGGTTTTCTATAAAATGAAAAGCATTTGCAACAATAAATTTTTAGAATTAGACACATTACAGTTGAAAGTTCTAAGATGGTTTCACATTTTAACTAAGTTTTTGTATTGTTGACAAAATTACAGATGTCCTCCATCTCTCCCCAATTTGCCCACCTCTACTCAGATCCCCACCCCTTCCCCTGGCCTTCATCACACTGTTGTCTGTGTCCATGGGCTATGCATATATGTTACTTGGCTAATCCCTTCACCTTCTTTTATCCAGTCTCCCCCACCACACTCCCCTCTGACATTTGTCAGTCTGTTTCATGTATCAATGCCTCTGATTCTATTTTGTTCATCATTTTATTTTGTTTATTAGATTCCATGTATTTGAGATCATGTGGTATTTGTCTTTCTCTGGTTGGCTTATTTTGCTTAACATAATCTCCAGGTCCATCCATGCTATCTCAAAGGATAAGAGTTCATTCTTTTTTACAGCTTGGTGGTATTTCCTTTTGTAAATGTACCACAGCTTTTTTGTCCACTCATCTATTGATGAGCACTTAGGCTGTTTCCAGATCTTGGCTATTGTAAATAATGCTGCTATGAACATAGGGATGCATATATTCTTTCTGATTGGTGTTTCAGGATTCTTAGGATATATTCTCAGAAGTGGGATCACTAGGTCAAAAGGCAGTTCCATTTTTAATTTTTTGAGGAAACTTCATACTGTTTTCCACAATGGCTGCACCATTTTTACCCTTTCTCCATATCCTTGCCAGCGGTTATTGTTTATTGACTTGTTGATGGTAGCCTTTGTGGCAGGTGGCAGGTGACACCTCATTATAGTTTTAATTTGCATCCCTGATGTTTAGTGACTCTTGAGAGTTTTTTCATATGTCTATTGGCCATCATATGTCCTCTTTGGAGAAGTGTCTACTCAACTCCTTTGCCCATTTTTTAATTGGATTGTCTTCCTGGTTTTGAGTTGTGTAAGTTCTTTATATATTTTGGAAATTAACCACTTATCAGATGTATCATTGGCAAATATACAGTGGGTTCCCTTTTCATTTCCTTTGATGGTTTCATTTCCTTTGATGGTTTCTTTTGCTTTATAGTTTGCTGTAGTCCCATTTATTTATTTTTTCTTTGTTTCTCTTGCCCTAGGAGATATAACAAAGTTTTTTTAAGTGTTTCATGTTGAGGAAATGATTCTTTTTTATAACAATGTTCTTTGAATTATACAACTGAGGCATGAATTCTGAACTAATTTGACATGATATTTTCAAACATTTCACCTTAATGTAAGCATTATCTCTTGGAAATTCTGAAAAATTCACAGAACTTCAGTGTGAGAATTAAAAATAAGCACAAGTTTACTTTCTCAGATTATTGCAAATCCAAGAATAAACATTATGAGATACTAAATTTTGAGAAATGAGTAGATGTGATTACAAATGTGGTCATTATTTTTTCACATTCACCAGTGTTTATGGAAAGAGCCACCTCTCACCCTACCACAAGTTTGATTGCCAAAATAGTTCTCTAAAAATATCTTATATTTTTTAAGATGATTACCTTAAAGAATGCTTATGTGTGTAATCAAACACTAGTCTGTCCTGTGTTTTTACTTATGTCCCACTTCATGTTCCATGTCACCAGGTCTTTTAGAGAGAACTCACTTGCACTGAACACTATGAGAATGCCACCATCTCTACTAAGTATACCAAAATCCCAGGTTTATGGATTTCAAAAAAAAAAAAAAAATAATGGGTTCTATTTAGAGGTGGAGAGATTGGCCTCTTTGACAACTATGTGACAAACTTTGCTATCTGGGCTTCAGAGTAGCTCTGCTTGTCAAGACAGAGTTCCTTTTAAGCAGTTCCTTCAATCCCCCATCCATCTAATTCTCCTATCTAATGGCTTAACTGTCCAACAAATAATTTGCACACCTGCTGCATGGCAAGTAGGAGCTGTCCAAGGTGCTGGAGAGAGAAGTGAACAAAAGAGGCAAGACCCTGCCCTTGTGGGCGTTAAAATTATTTATTTGCCCTCTTCTCCTCCCTACCCCAAGTCTGATGAAAACTTCACTTTCCTTCCCTAGATAACAAAGACAATTTTCTTTAGATATGAATAGTTATAAACTGAGGAATGCAAGGGAAGATGATGGATATGGTTTGCAATAGCAGTCTCTGGCTGTGCCTTCCAAAAATGCCCTATTACTTAATAGATTTAGACAGGATATATCTAAATAATGTCAAAGGCATTGGCTGAAACTTGGAAAACCCAGCTTGTTTTATTTAAAAGACTGCAAGTGCTCAGTTTAAATGCACCCCCCCCCACCACACACACACACACTTAAATTGGATAAATACATGGAGCATGGAGTAGCCACGGTTTGGTCATTTTGATTGAATTAAAACAGAGAACATAATGAAATACCAAAAAAATTATTAGACTGCATTTTTCACTTTCCATTTGAGCATCTTAGCATTTTATTGCAAGAATCAGGAATAAGCCTAACATAACTTCAACACCACTGACCTGCTTTATGTCTCCGAGCAAGTTATGTTCATTGAGTTATGTGGTATTTGGAGGAAAACTTAACAGTGTGGATGAATTTATATGAAGTCTTTCAACATAGTGGGACCTATAGGTATTTTAATGTAAGAAACATGAGAAGATAGAGAATCTGACCAGGGATTAGCAAGGAAACAGGGTTTTGTTCAAGATAATTGTTTCTGGAAAAAAAAAGAAGGTAAATTCTTTTGCTATGTATTCACATATGCAACCCCAATAGAATGGAGAAAGCTTTTAATTTTAATTTTTATTCCCTTTACTTCACATACTGTGCACTTACCATATACCAAAAGTTAATGTCTGAAAGTGCATTATAATTTCGTTATATCCTCACAGTAAGTGTAGACATATATATTAGTATTTCTGTTTAACATATGAGGGAGCTGAGGCACAGAGGTTAGGTGGCAAACAAAGATTGCAGTCTCCAAGTGATTAGTCTTTAATTAAAAAAGAGAACACTCAGATCTCGAAGCCATTATTGTTTTTTTTTTTAAAATATATTTTTATTGATTTCAGAGAAGAAAGGAGAGAGAGATAGAAACATCAATGATGAGAGAGAATTATTGATCAGCTGCCTCCTGCATGCCCCCTACTGGGGATCAAAACCATAACCTGGGCATGTTCCCTGACCTGTAATTGAACTGTGACTTCCTGGTTCATGGGTCAGTGCTCAACCACTGAGCCACACCAGCCAGGTTTAAGCCATTATTTTTAACCACCAGCCATCACTGTACCCTGAAATGTGGATTTCTAGAGCTGCAGGTAGCATCTTATGCTTTGTAAAGGCAGATTGGATTTTGAATTCTGAATCTCTGAGTTCCAGTTCCCTTAGCTG
This sequence comes from Eptesicus fuscus, assembly GCF_027574615.1. Lineage (NCBI taxonomy): Eukaryota > Metazoa > Chordata > Mammalia > Chiroptera > Vespertilionidae > Eptesicus > Eptesicus fuscus. The sequence continues at coordinate 40,043,851 of NC_072490.1, read as the reverse complement.
TAAAATGGGGACAATAATGCCTATTTTGAGAACAGACATAATGGAAGAACAAATACATTTCCCAGTACCACTCACAGGATCTGAAAAGACAGCATATGATTCAAAGTATCAACCGAAGGACTTGTATGCATGCATATAAGCCTAACCAATGGACACAGACAACAGTGGGGTTAGGGCATGAGTGGGGGGGGGATGGGGAGGTAATGGGGGGATAAGGACACATATGTAATACCTTAACCAATAAAGAAATTTAAAAAATAAAATAAAAATATTAAAAAAGAAATAAAAAATATATTTATCGACTTGAATATGATATAGAGGAACTATTTCACACCATTTTTTTCCAGCAAATCTCAAGGGGATATTGAAATAAAATCATAGACATTGTAACCTCAACTTGAACATTCACATCTATGCCAAATCTGAAGTGAATGTAGTGAAACCAGGCATCAAGAATGCTATGAGCCAAAAGATAACCCACCCCATCAAATTCAGTGGAATTCAGAAGAGCTGCTTTATGAGCAAGATGAAATGATGTAATGACTATGACAGCCTATTAATAGGGTTAGATCTCTCTCTCTCTCTCTCTCTCTCTCTCTCTCTCTCTCTCTCTCTCTCTCATAACAGATATTTGTTTTATAAACTGGAGCACAGTATACTTGACTTGGTTCATAAGTATGTCCCATGAGGAATGACACAAGGCGCCAGTGACATTTTGCCTGGTGAAGAGAAGTCTCGGGGGACATAAGAGTTTTGTGCAGAAACATGAAACACTGTCATATTACAAAGAGAATCCAGTTCCATGTGGCCCAAGAAGTAAAACTAAAACTAGGATGCCGGATGGAAGCCACAGGATGGCAGATTTTAGTGAGCATAAGGAAGAGTTTCCTAACAGTTTCACATGTCCAAAGATGCCTCAGGAAGTAGTAAATTGCCAATCTCCAATATCTGGATAGGTTAAGTAGAAAGGATACTGGCAGCTAAGGGGACATTGTCTTCTCAAAGCTTCAGGACTTCTGAAGACCTTATGCCTGAGCCAGAAGCTGACAGAAGGCTTTCTTCTCCACTTTGCCCACTGGGAAGCCATGATAACTAACCCTACCTGATTGCTGGTGTTTTGTCTTGGCTAGTAAATCTTTTGTCCTAGAATATAAACCATTTACTAGCCAAACTTTTCCATCTTGTTTGGATGGCTTTCCTAATCTCTCTGATCTTTACATATTATTGTTGCTTACAATTTATCTTTGTGACTCTTTTCCCATTCTACTTTTTTGCCCTCAGTGAGTTCATATACCCTCATAACTTTATATACTACCTACACCTTAAAGACTTCACTTTTGTGTCTTCTGAGTTTGAAACCTATATGATCCAGCTGTTTATTTAACATCAACATTTGGATGTTTTAGAAGCATAATTTTAAACATTATGCACCACAAATCTAATTTCAGTTGTCCTCCAGTAATGTTTCTCTTCTAATTGTTTCCTATCGGGAAATTGTACTATTCAAATTCTCATGTGGAAAACATAGGGTTTTCTTTGGATAGACCCTTTTTACTCATCCTCCTCACAAAGGTTCTACTTTCGGCATATATCCCCCTTCTTTCCATCTCTACCTCCAACACCTTCACCAAGCCATCATTAACCCTAGCCTAGACCACTGTGAGAGCCTCTTAACTGCTTCCCATGATTCCATCTTAACATGCCCCCACACTTCAATTCATGGTTTAGTAAAAAGAATATTTCCTGTTCCTTTGTGCCTCATTAAAAAAGAAGAAAAAGTAAAAACAAAAACAAAAACAACACAAAAAAACCCTTTAACTTGAAATAATTACAAACCCACAATAAATTGCAAAACAATTCCAGAAAGATCCCATTCAAAGTAATATTTTTGTATAACTTGTAATGTCACTATCTTGCTTAAAGTCCTTTAGAGTTTTTTTAAATTGTCTTAGGAGCGTAAACGTTGCTATCGTAGCCTGTAAATCTCAGCGTGATCTCTGCTTTCTGTCTGTTCCTTCCAATTCCACTTGATCTGTTTTTCCCTCTCACTCATGGGACTTCATTTATTCTGGCTTTCTGTTTTTTACAACTCTCATCCAAGGATATATTTTTATTGCTTTTTAGAGAGAGAGGAAAATATAGATAGATAGATAGATAGATAGATAGATAGACAGACAGACAGACAGACATTTGTTGCCTCTATATGTGCCCGGAGGCGACCTGACTGGGAATAGAACCTGAACTTTTTGGTGTATGGGATGATGTTCCAACCAATTGAGCCACCTGGCCGGGTCTGGTTTCCTGTTTCTTGCTTATCAGAAACTTTGTACAGCCTTATATCCTCTCTCCATGCTGTCCTTCAAACATCAGCACAAATGTTACATAATCAACTCATTACTTACTAACTTCACGATCTGAATTAATAGGTGCCTTTGTTATGGCCTTTCATTTATGTCTAATTTTCTACATAGTACTTATTAACATTATTTGCATAATTACTTGTTTAGCATCTGTCTCTCTAACCATCTTGTTCATTGTCTTAAGATTATTACCTTGCAAATAGTAGATTCTTTACAATTTTAAAATAAATGATGTCTAGTGTATTCAAAAGGAAGAATTCTGATTGATTGGTACTTAGAATATCTTTTTTAAATATGTTTTTATTGATTTCTTGAGTGCTGATTGTTCTGTGAGGAACACTGTGTTAGACTTGAATTCAAATATTAGTTCCATCAATTACTTAATATATATATATATATTTTAATTGATTTCAGTGAGATGAAGGGAGGAGAGAGAAAAACATCAATGGTAAGAGAGAATCACTGATCAGTTGCCTTCTGCAAGCCCCCTACCAAGGATCAAGCCCACAACCTGGGTATGTAGCCTGACCAGGAATTGAACCCTGATCTCCTGGTTAATGAGTGGATGCTCAACCACTGAGCCAAACTGGCCAGGACTTAATGTATATTTTCTACCAAATTACTTAAATATATGAAGCACCAATTTAGTCATTCATAATAACATTACCTTTAATTGTCTTTTTTAGCAAATATTAAAGAGTAAAGGCAGAAAAGTGTCTAGTATGATACCATTGGTTCTGGAAAATCTTAGACACAGTGATTCTTAAACTTTGCATGTTAGGAAAACAGGCACATGCATGACCACACACATGCAAAAACTCCACAACACAGTGTCTAAATATTCCCCAGAATACAGTGTATGCTTTCCTTTGCTCTCCAAATGATATCATCCAGATTTGTGAATGTAGATTGTTTGTCACATTCTTTGTATTATTCTTTTTCTTCCACATTTTAAAGGTTGATTTTAATATGTAAAATATAGCTTTGGGCTTTCTTTCCTCTTGCCTTCAACTGACTATAAAATACACGATAAACAAACATAAATTCTCCTGGGTAAGATTCTTTTCTATATTTCTAACTTAAACAAGCCTGCTTCCTTTGAAGAACCTTGGAAATTAGGGCTTGTATAAATTCAATGTTAATCCTTATAGCAAGACAAGGAAACAGCCTAAGAGACAGAAAATATGGCTATCATATAGAAGCCAGTTTTTATCCTTGCCACTGGATGAGAGACTTTTTACTAATATTTGGGGTGATATAGCAACAAAAATGTCAGAAAAATGACTTCTGAAAATTCTTTCCTCCATAAAAGCAATGAGAACACTGATTTTAAAATATGTCAGAATCAACCAATCTCCCCTTCAGTGGGTTGTCTTTCTTCAGAACTTTGGATATTAACCAAAGGCTTTCATCAATGCAATGAGTGGAAATTCAAGAAAAATAGCTTTTTTTTTTAAAAAAAAACATAGTAAGAAAAGAAGGGTTGTGGCATTTTAACTTTCCCTATTCTTATTCCCTCTTCTCAGTTCTACAGGAGCCCTGGAAAACTATAACTCATAATCATGATGGAAACTAGCATTCCGGAAGACACAGGAGGTGACAGGACAAAGCATTTTCTCTGACCACAGTGGCAGGAAAATTGAAATTAACAGGAGGAAGTTTGGGAAATTCACAAATATGTGGAAATTATCTATGTGGAAATTAAATACATACCCCTTCCCACCAACAGTGCGTGAGGGTTCCCTTTTCTTCACCGCCTGGCCAACACTTGTTTGTTGATTTATTGTTGACTAGAGGCCTGGTGCACGACATTCATGCACGGGGTGGGGTGGGGGGGCTCTCATCCTGGCCTGTGCCCTTTCGCAGTCCAGGAGTCCTCAGGGGATGTCTGACTGACGGTATAGGCCTGCTCCGCAGAGAGCGGGCCTATGCCGTCAGTCAGATATCTTTAGTGCTGCCACAGAGGCGGGCCACTGTGCTTACCAGCTGTCAGCCTGGCTTGTGTCTGAGTGGTGCTCCCCCTGTGGGAGTGCACTGACCACCAGGGGGCAGCTCTTGCATTGAGCATCTGCCCCTTGGTGCACGTCATATTAATGGTCATTCCGCATATCATATTAACCGTCATTGCACGTCATATTAACGGTCATTCCGCTGTTTGGTCGATTTGCATATTACACTTTTATTATATAGGATAGCCATCTGACAGTTGTGAGGTGATATTTAATTGTAGTTTTAATTTGCATCTGTCTGATGATTAGTGACATTGAGCATCTTTTCATATGATTATTGGTCATCTGTATGTCCTCTTTGAAGAAGTGTCTATTCAGGTCTTTTGCCCATTTTTTAATTGAATTGTTTGTTTTTTGGTGTTGCGTTTTGTAAGTTTTTAATAAATCTTGTATATTAACCTTTTATCAGATGTGTCATTGGCAAATATGTTCTCCCATTCAGTGGGTTGTCTTTTAATTTTGAGTTTTCCTCTTTTTTTTCTTTTTGCTCAATCCCTCCACACACCCCCCCCAACCCAGTCCCCAGCCTCCCACCCCCAGCTGTCACCCTGATATCTGTAAGTCTGTCTCTATTTTGCTTCTTAGTTCATTTTGTTCATTAGATTTCACATATGAGTGTGAAATCATATAGTCCTTGTCTTTCTCTGACTGGCTTATTGACTTAGCATAATGCCTTCCAGGTCCATCCATGCTGTTGCAAAGGATAAGATTTTCTTCTTCTTTATGGCCCAGTACATTGTATAAATGTATCACAGCTTTTTTATCCACTCATCTACTGATGGACACTTGGGCTGTTTCCAAATCTTGGCTATTGTAAATAACGCTGCAATGACCATAGCAGTGCATATATTCTTTCAAATTAGTGTTTCCAGATTCTTCAGATAAATTCCAAGTAGTGCAATTGCTGAGTAATAAGGCAGTTCCATTTTTTATTCTTTTGAGGTAAGTTTATACTGCTTTCCTCAGGAGGGTATAAGGAAATAAATGGAGATGAAAGGAGACTTGACACTGAACACACAATACAGTGTGTACAGATGATGTGTTGTGGAATTGTACACCTGAAACCTGTATAATTTAATTAACCAGTATCACCCCAATACATTTAATAGAAAGGAAAAAAAAGATAAACACATACCCCTAATTAGGCTCATATAGAAAATCATAAGTAATTAACTAAAAACTATTAGAGCTAATGAAAAACGTCAGCAAGGTAGCAAGATATGGGACGGATATACTAACATCAATTATATTTTTTATACACTAGCAATCCAAAAAAAATTAAGAAAATAATTACATTTGGGCTCAAGAGAGCATTATGCTAAGTAAAATGTCAGAAAGAGAAAGACAAATGCCATATGATCTCTCTTATATGTGGAATCTAAATAAAACAAACACAAAAACAGAAAATACGTTCATAAATACAGAGAACAGGTTGGTGGTTTCCAGAGAAGGAGGTGAGGAGTAGGAGAAATAAATAAATTTAAATTGTTTAGCATAAAAATAAATAAAAGGATAATATCTATGGTATATGAATATTATCTCAGTTTTAAAAGAATAAGCAAAAAGGATATTTCTAAATATGTATATATTCTCTTCTGTGCTAGATACTGTTACAGCTTTATTTCTTCCCCTTCCCCTATACATACAACTTAATAAATGCTGAATATGAGGCTAAGGAAGGTGAAATGTGATGACTAAAGTCAAACTAATCATTCTAATAAACCACAGAAATATCTCCAAAATACTACTTAATTTGATTCCTTAGCATGTTTAATAAAACAAGTTGATCCTTAAAGCTGATAAATATTCACTTAATAATTAATAAATTTGGTGGAGGCAACCAAGCAGATTTGCAAATGTGGACAGTTTTACCATGAAAAGTATATATTTCATAATCTTTTATTGAGAATCTGCTCAAGTTTAAGTGCCCCTGTGCATTTAACTAAAATTTGTTAGCAAGTGTCCATTGCTTTGATTTCAGGATACTACAGTGAGTAACACACATCTGTTCCCACCATCATGGAGCCTGTAGCTATTGATGCCCTATTAGATGTCAGGTGATATGCTGGGTTCTGAGATTATAAATGTGAGTATATCTTCAGCACTTCTTTTGAGAGATTGGATTTTCCACTTCATGAAGAAGTTCCAAGAATGAAAGGGAAAAGAGTTAGTGGTTGGAGTGAAGAGAAGAGACATTTTTCTTTCCTCTCCTCAATGGTGGTTGATGTGTTAGTGGTACAAATGTTGCAAAGTTGATCATAGCATGCTGTATTTCCCCCAGGCCTCCTTTATTTCTGTTGAATTTATCATTCATGGATAAAAACATATTGGCCTATCACTTTGTACAATCCAACAGGAATACATTTAAACAGAAAAATGACCATATGCAGATAATAATTTTCTATCAACCAATGTTGTCATTTCCAAAAGGAAATATGTGAGAAGGCTGTTGGTGGACTGCCTGTGAATACCAAGCCAGCATTTGGCAAAACCCCTTAGCTGATCCCTAACTCTGAAAGTATTATGGCATCTTAGATATTTCCGTTTTATCCTTTGCTTGGAAGATGCTACCACAGGTGAATGAGTCCTTTGAGGGCCATTTTGGACCATTATTTATTTACCGTCTCTGAATCACCAATTTCTTTTCATTTTGAGCTCTTTATTTCTTTATTTCCCTCACTGGAATCAGAAACTTGGAATTTGCTTGCTTGATATTTTGGCTATTTTCTTGCTCAGCTAAATTTTGTGCAATGTGTCCCCAAATACTCTTTGAAGAGTCAGACAGTGGGAAAATTCCTTTACAAGTTTCAGCATTTCCCAAAAGGAAATAAATGATTTAGTCAATATAACCAATGACTACATTTGCTAAGACAAACTCAGGTATATGATGGATTAGTCAGAATGTTTTAGGCTGCAAGTAACAAAACATAACTGACACCAACTGACCTAATGATAAAGCAATTTATTGTATTCCAAAACTAGGATTTTCAAAGGTAAGGCAGGTTCCAGGCATGGCACCAATAGTGGCATCAGGACACCATCAAGGGCCCATATTGTTTGGCTGTCTTCAGCTCTGGCCTCCTTCTAAGGCTGGTTCCTCCCATGGTTGCAAGATAACTGCCAACACATTATTCCCTGCAGTCTCACTGAGCCGATTTAGGACAAATATTCCATTCCCCTCCCCAGCCCCACCAATCAATAATAGTTGCCAGGAAATTTCATGTACTAATTGATTTAATCTCATCTGGCTTTATTTCTGGGCCTGAGGCAACCTTTCTGTGAGTTACTAATTTTAATGCCTAAAAGAAGAGATTTAAATTGGTGATCAAAAGCCTTTGCCACCTATGGTTTGATTCTTCATTTGAAAACAGGAATTTAAAGTTTGAAGTAATTGAGATATAAAGTCTAAATATGTGTAAGAAACTATTAAGTATAGCCTAAACTAAATTTAAGTTTAGGCTTAATTCTGAAAATGAAGTCCAGGAGAAATCAGATTGAACCCATAGAAACATTTCCTTTTATAGCTTGAGAAGCTGAACCCTGTGATAATCTGGCTTGTTTTGAAATATTAATTTTCCAGTGTGTTTGCACTCCTTACCATCTGCATAGCTGTGGGAGAAGGTACTTCAAAACCTCAGTGTTCAAATCTGTAAAATGGGGAAATTGTGCCTAACTCTTTAAGTTGATATTTGACAATTGTCAAGTTACTGGCACCTGAAAAGTTTTCCCCACTTTCCAAATCTAAGGACTGATCCAAAAATCATCCTTAGTTTTACGAATCCTCCGTTGACAGGGACCTGAGACTCCCTGTGCTTATGTAAATAACTTCACCGAAAACCTGCCTGGTTCCCTTCCCAGTGCAGGAACAGATTTTGTTCGTATCACCAGGACACTGATGTGTGAACTGTATCCCAGCTCTCCAGCATTTTCTGCAGTGATGTGAGGGGAGTGGGCAATGGAAGCAAAGCTCCATCTGACCGGTGGCCATCATATTGACATATCTAGAAGGCATTGTGCCTCAGACATCAGTGGAAAGCCAAAAAGTGGCTGGGCTTCAAATTATATATTTAAAAGAAAATGCTTTGCAACATGAATTCAGGGATATGATTACTAATTTCTTTTTATTCAATTTAAAATAATAAAGAAGAATATGTTTTGCTTCATGTATCTTAGAGTAAAATTTTTGTGTCTTATGAACTATGTTAATTTAAAATTTTGCTCATTTAAAAAATCTGTACCCTCCAACTAGTTTGGGGGGCTGGAGGGAGGTTGGCATTTACATGGTGGCTTGTTACTTATTTATTTTGAAAACAGCTTTGTGAATGAAGTCAAATAAAACTAATCATAAGTTAGTAATTACTTAAAGCCTCAGTGATGTAGCAGTATAAAAATCTCTCTTATCCACCAACACATCACAGCTATTTTGCATAAGTGGTTTACTTTGACACACTGGAAATGTTCAGTTAGAGACGAGATCTCAGGAAGAAAGCACCCTATACTTTAATGGAAGGAGATGCTAATGCAGGTGTTGAACTTCCTGTTCCTCAAATTGAACCCTAGTCTACAGGGATCCATGTAGAACTAGAGTCATTGGTACCTGCTCTTTCTATTCCATTTTGAAGGTGTAAATTTTACATAGAATTGTTCTGTTACTCACCAGCACCACCTGTTATTGGTAGTAATATATTTATATTCTCCTGACTTTGTTCATTGCCTAATAATACATGTAAGAATATTAAAAATTAATTGATTAATTTTTATATCTGCATAAATCAGCTAAAAAGAGCTCTACCATAATTGAAACATTGAACTATATGTATATATTACTGTTGTATATGTATGGTATATATACACATATATATTAATATATACATAAATATACTCTTGGGAAAATTGAGAGGAAGTGGAATATATAAGAGGAAACTGTAAACATAAAAAGAGTGTGTACTGCTCTACTGATACATGCTAAAACATGAGTGAACTTTGAAAACATTATGTTAATCAAATAAACCAGTCACAGAGGACTGTGTGTTGTATGAATACATTTATACAAAATACCCCAAATAGGCAAATCTGTAGAAACAGAATGTATATTAGTGGTAGCCTAGGGCTAGGGGAATGGCTAGATTGGGAGATGATGGCTAAAGAGTATGAGATTTATTTTTGAATTAATGTAAATATTCTAAATTTGATTGTGGTAAAGGTTGCTCAGATCTCTGAGTATACTATAAACCATTGTAGTGAACTATATAAGAATGTAGAAAATAAATCTTTAAATTTAATAAGTTATTAATTAAAAATTATATTGTTGAAACTTTAAAAAACTTAAATTATTTAAAAATCTTTAACTTTTGAGAAAGCAAAAGGAATCATGTCTGCATGAGAGTAACTTCCATGGGTCAAAATTGCAACTTCTCTAAAGAAAGTCCACGTAGCTAACTAACATAAGTTCAATCTGTGGCTTCATTGATTACTTCAGAAAGTGGATACTGGTTTTGGTTATTTGGGGACTTCAATGAGGTATCCTCAACAACTTGGGAAATGTAAAAATCTGACTCTATTTTGCACATAAGGTAGGAGAAGAGACATATTCAACGTAACAAAAATCTGGCAGATAAAAAACAACTGAATCTCAAAAAAATACCAAAAGCAAAATACAGTCTTTGGACCAATGGTTCTGCGTGAGCTTGTCCAGGCAACGTGAGGACAATCTAATCTAAAATTTCTAATCTATATGTCTTGGTAATATGACACTAACAGTGGATGAAAAAGCAGAGACTTGGTTCAAGTGAGAAGGCTAGTGAGTAGAAAAGCTAGGATTTAAATCAGGGTTTTCTGACCCCAGATCTTGTTTCTTCTCATCTTAAAACCTCACGTAGGATCCCTGAATATCAGCAGTGTTGGAGCAGTTCATATGGATTTGGGTTCTGCATCTGTGCTTGTGTGATCTTAATCTCTCAGAGGCTCACTCTCCTCTTTTATAAAAGCTAGACTTTTTTAACTTAATTTTTATTGTTGACACTATTGCAAAGGTCTCAGATGCCTAGGTTTGATAAGTGAAATTTTATTCAGAATACTGATAAAAAAGAGTTAAATTTCAGAATGACTAGAGCTTTCAATCACCACTGGTTTACATTGCCTTAAGGATTTAAGAAACGCTTTCAAGTAGTACAGGCATTTAGACAGTTTAAATGTACGTTTAACAGCTATGAGCTTTTTTTTTCTACTAAGGATGCACTTTGTGTGGGAAACTGAACACTACAAAAATTCCTGAAGGAAGATCTTATCCAAGCTTATCTGACCCAGACATGAAAGTGACATGACAAGGGAAAGCTAAATAATAATGTTTTGCTCTTGAGAAATGAAGTAATGATTTGAGACAGATTTGTAATGTAAGCCACAGAAGTTGTACAGAAGGAAAATTTGCAAGCTCTGTGCCTGGAGGATAAGAAATTTGCTATATGTCTGAAATTGATGCAGAATGGCCTTGAATGCAAACTGTGGTTGAAAAATAAACAAGTTAATTATTTTGAAAAAGAAAACTAGTTTAATGAGTCATTAAATGCTGTGCTCTTTCGGTTTGGGGAATAACTGAGTTAAACATATATCTTTAATTAACTACTTTTCAGAGCCTTTAATATTCTCACAATCATGGTAATCTTCACAAAAGGGTTATTGTTATGAAGGGTTTCTCAAATTTATTTTTATGTCTAAATGTAGCTAACATTCGTTGAGTATTGAACTCATACCTGCCACTATTCTAAGACCTACACATGTATTGTCTTACTTAATCCTTGTAATAATCCTAGGTGGTAAATATTATTGTTATCCATATTTCACAGTGGAAAATATTGACACAAGGAAGTTAAGACATACTCTTGAGGATACATGGTTAAAAGTTTAATATAAGCTGGGTCTCACACTCAGGGGGGTTTGACTCCAGAAATAATGCTCTGAACTAGCACATGGCTTTTTGATGAGTTTCTATTAATCAGATAACTATTTTAGGGAATTTTTATTGGAAGGAGTGCTCTAAAGAGAATATGTTGGAAGCATCTATCAGATAAAATTTAACAAGTTTGGGTCATTATTGTCCAGAATTTTATTTATAAAAGGAAGATTATGTCAGTCAGAGTCTACTGGGCAAATCATTGTAAGTCAGGTGTCTCTTGGGTCTCCAACTTTTGGGTCCTCCAGTCCAGCTACATTTCATCTTACTTAGTCCTTGCTATGTATAGGAAAGGATGATTTCTCAAATCTCCTAACAGAATCCAAGACCCAGAGCATGTAGACAGAGAGATCCCATGCCATACATGGCTGCGTAGGGACAATTACTGGGCATAATCCTGATAATGACAAAATGTGATTTCAACATCTTTAGCATGGGGATCGGTCCATTTAAATTTCCCTAGGGTCTCTCCTAGACAAATTTTCCAAAGCTTAAATTATCCAAAGGCAATTTAGTCTTAACCTTTTCTTTAACAAATATATGTTCTACTTTATGAATCTCCAAATATTTGCCACTCTATCTCAGTAGTAAGGCAGCTTCAAAATTTGGGATATAGTGGGACACAGAGGTGCTATGAACTTTCCTATCTCCGTGATTGGTTATAAAAGAGGTGGAAGATGTTCAAATGGGAAGGCAAATCTTTGTATCTCTAAGACTTTCATTTTTAATTATTTGTGAACTATAATAATGTCACTTTGGGGATAAGTTTTTAACATATATTAATCTATTTCTGTGTCTTTTGAAAAACTATCAAATGCATTTACTTATTTTAGAAATTGAAACCAATTTAAGTTTTATTTAGAGAATTCACTAGGTTTGATTTGTGCAGTGCATTGTGTTAGTTAAAGACAGATTTGGACCACTGACAAATTAAAGTTCTTGGCCCTAAAATATATTTTAAAAATGACTTCTCTGAATATAAAATCCCACAGGACAATTTTTTTGTTTTTGTTATTGCAGTAATACCTAATGTATTCAAACTTATAAGTAGCTAAAAATATATGCTAGCCAGCATATTCAGTATTAAGTGTCAATATGAAAAGCATAATTATTCCTTTTAGACTTATTACATTATATGTTTATGAACTCATATCAACCTCAGGAACATAGACCAATTTTATTCTGGATACATTATTTATAAAAAGGTATAAATAAGATTTTGTCACTCAACAGATGGTGAAATAAATATTCAATTCAAATTGATATAGGTATGAATGGGTATGTATCTCCTTATCTTAGAAATCTACTTTATTAAAAACAAGACATTGTTATTAAATAGCAAAAGATAATATCCTTTAAAGAAATTTGATTTTCTAACATTAAAAAATAAGCAGATTTATAATCTGTCATTGGAATTCTTCCACAGTATAGTCCCCGTGTATATAAATATGAATGTATGTATGTATATGTTTTACTGAGATCTAATTGACATATAACATTGTGTAAGTTTAAGGTGTACAATATGCTCATTTTATACCTTTACATAATGATTACCACCTAGCTTTAATTAACACCTGTATCATCCTATATAATAAAAGCCTAACATGCTAAGTGTCTGACCATTTGTTCGACTTTTCGACCAGTCTCTATGACATGTACTGACCACCAGGGGGCAGACACTCTGACCAGTAGGTTAGCTTGCTGCTGGGGTCTGGCCAATCGGGACTGGGTGAGATGGGCCAGGCACGCCCTGGATCCCTCTCGTGGTCTCTCCTTGGCCCCGATAATGCACCGGTGGGGTCCCTCAGCCTGGCCTGCAACCTCTTGCAATCTGGGACCCCTCGTGATATTGGAGAGCCGGTTTCAGCCCGATCCCTGCAGGCCAGGCCAAGGGACCCCACCAATGCACGAATCTGTGCACTGGGCCTCTAGTATCATATAATTATTATTTCTTTTTTTATAGTGAGAACATTTAAGATCTAGTGTCTTAGTAACTTTGAAGCATATAAATCAGCATTGTTGACTGTAATCGCTGGGCAGTGCATTAGATTTCCAGGATTGTCATCTTCTAGTTGCACATTTGTACCCTTTAATAGCATCTCTCCAATTCCCCTACGCCCAGCCTGTGGTAACAACCTTTCTATTCTGTTCCTACCTGTTTGGTGTTTTTTTAGATTATAAATATGAGTGATATAATAGGGTATTTGTCTTCCTCTGTCTGCTTTATCTCACTGAGCATAATGCCCTCAAGGTCCATCTATGTTGTAGTAAATGGCAGGATTGCCTTTTTTCCTCATGGTTGAGTAATATTCTGTTGTATATCTGCACCACATCTTTTTTATGTTGACAGACTCTTAGGTTGTTTCCATTTCTTGGCTGCTATAAATAATGCTGCGGTGACATGGGAGTGCATATCTCTTCTATACCCTGTTCTCATTTCCTTTGTTTATGTACCAAGAAGGGGGATTGGATTGCTGGATCATATGGCATATGTATTTTTTAATTTCTTCAGGAACCTCTATATTGTTTGCATAGTGGCTGTACCAATTTACATTCCCAGCAACAGTGCACAAGAGTGCCCTTCCCTCCACATCCTCTTCAGTAGTTGTTATCTCTTGTTCTCTTGATGATAGCCATATCCAAGGTGCTATCTCATTGTGGTTTTGATTTGTATTTCTCTGCTGATCAATGAGGTTGAGTATCTTTTCAGGTTGGCATTTGTATGTCTTTAGAAAAATGTTTATTCGGTTCCTCTATCCATTATTTTAATCAGACTTCTTGTGTTTTTTGCTGTTGTTATAATTGAGTTGTATGATTTTTTATATGTTAAAAATTTTTTATTATTCTTCACATTAGTTGGAAAATTTTGTTCATTGTTCAAGTGAAAGCCTTGGCTGAAATCCTGTGAGCATCATTTCTTTGATACATTATAATTACAGCACCTTTAGGATAAAACACCAAAGAAAATAACTTTCCTTTGTTCGATCTCTATTGACCACCCAATTATTGGTAATGGTTTGAGTTTGGCTCAAAGAGAGAAATAAAGCCATGTATTAAAGAACATTAAGGAGCACAAAGTTCAGGGAGGGAGATAATATCTGAGCATTAATCATCATAATTCAAAGTATAAATAATGTAAATGCCACTAGAAAGACAAAGATAAATGTTACAGGAATTTATAAAGGAGAATAATTGTTTCAGACTGCGAGGAGACAAGAAGTATTTGTACTTCTTCTAATATGAATATTTTTCAATTGTCAATTAGTAAAACCTGTTATTATAGCCAAGGTTGATGACATGAGAATTTAAATATTATGTAAAAAGTGTCACTGTTTTAAAATGCAATAATTTATTTGAAATACAGTGAAGTCTTTAGGGTTCATTGTTTATCTGGGCTGAGAGTAAACTGACTTTCATATTAGCAGTATTGTGCTAGGGTCTTAGTGCTATCCTTAAAGTAGGGTAAAATCAGAAAATTTAATCCTAATGTGAAGTCAGTTGATTATTATTGCCAAGAATGAAAATAAAAAATTAATTGCTGTACTATTTATTTAGGTGACATTTGCGAGTGTACTCCCCTAACCCTCAGCACTTTGTGTACTATTTTTAAAAAATATATTTTTATTGATTTCAGAGAGGTAGAAAGAGAGATAGAAACATCAATGATGAGAGAGAATCATTGATTGGCTACCTCCTGCACACCCCCCACTGGGGAACAAGGGAACAAGCCCACAGCCTGTGCCCTGTCTGGGAATGGATGATGCTCAATCACTGAGCCACACTGGCTGGGCTGTATTCTATATTTTATTCTCAAATGTCTTTTGAAAGCATTACAGAAGTGAATTCACCTGGCATTATGTAATACATATAAGATATCGTCCCCCAAATAGATCCTTTATTATATCATTTGCGTCTAAGCTTATTATAATAATACATTGGAGGCTAATGAAATTATAAATTATGAGAAGGACATTACAGCAGTTTCAGTCATCACTAAGTCATTTTTATATTTTATTTATTACCTGATTGGCATAGTTCAATCCAATTTCTAATTTCCAGAGATTAAAATATTAGCTATTTTCTTTTTTCCATCTCCCCTCACCCACCCACACAAAAGCATCAATTACTGAAAGTTTTCTAAGATTCCTTCAGTATCATAATTTCTGTCATCAGTCAGCTAGTCTGGAACATTACAGTGGATATCTTTGTCATAGAAATGATTTAATGTTGAAAATATTGGAAAAGGTTGAGCTATGGTATGAGGAGTTTCTTATATTTCAAAATTCTCTAACAAAATCTGTGTGGAAAAAGTATCATATGTTTGGAGGCCGTGAGAATAATCCCTTCAAAATCGGAGAAACTGTTGTAAGTCATAACCACTACACATCCAGTTCTTACTGGCTGCAAAGTAGTAATGCTAAATTCTCTATGTGTGTTTATTCATTTAAATATATTTACTGTCACTGATTGAAACACCACCTAGAGTGACTGTCCTCCTCCTCCTACCTTTATTGAGTTGGTTCACACATTCATGCCCTCTGATTCATTGAATCCCTAATGTGAGATAGTGTATGAGCATGTCATTTGTGCAAAGTGACTACATTTTCTGTACTCCAATTTAGAAGAGCTGAGGTATTTAATATTTAAAATTTGGTAGGTTTCATGCTTTCATAAGAAAAAAAAATACAGGAAGTCCTTATTTTGTATAATCCATCTGAAGGCCATCTGTGTTATTTCCATTTTGGGCTATTATGAATGAAGCTGCTATATATATTCATAGGACTTAGGTCTCATGTGAACCTAAGTCTTCATTTGTCTCAGATAAATGCCCAAGAGTTTAATTGCTATGTAATGAATGTCACTGGTATTGTTTTTTTAAAATATACTTTTATTGATTCAGAGAGGAAGGAAGAGGGAGAGAGAAATAGAAACATCAATGATGGGAGAGAATTATCAACTGGCTGCCTCCTGCATGCCCGCCCCCCCCCCCCCCCCCCGCCTTGGGGATTGAGCCCACAACCACATGCCCCTGACCGGAATCGAACCTAGGACCCTTCAGTCCGCAGTCCTACGCACTTCCACAGAGTCAAACCAGCTTGTGCACTGGTATTGTTTTTAATTTCAGGGGTCCATGTGTTCATTCCTGTATTTAGAAATGCAATTGATTTTTATGTGTTTATGTTGTATACTGTGACCTTGCTGAACTTGCTTCTTAGTTCTAGGTGGCTATTTTTTTGTAGATTATTTGAGATTTTCTATGTAGACAATCACATCATTGGTTAATAGGGACAGCCTTATTTCTTCATTTCTGATCTGTGTGCCTTTTATTTCTGTTTGTTAACTTCTTACACTAGCTAGAACATTTTGCACTGTGTTGACTAAGAAATGTGAAAGCAGACCTCCTTGTCTTGCTCCCAGTCTTAGGTGGGAAAGCATTCAGTCTTCCACCCTTAAGTATAATGCCAGCTGTAGGTTTTGTTTATGTTCTCTACCAAGTTGAGGATAATTTTCCCTATTGCTCTTTTCCTCAGAGGTTCAATCATGAATGGGTATTTTGTCAAATGATTTTTATAACAATTTTTATTATCATGTGGTTCTTCTGTTAATATATGGGATAACATTGATTGATTTTTAAAAATTATTAAGCCTCCCTTGCATCCCTGGATTAAACTCCACTTGGTTATAGTCTATAATTAATTTTACATACTGCTATCGCAAATTACATTTGCTGATATTTTTAATTATTTTTGTGTCTAAATTCATAAGGGATATTGATCGGTTTTGTTTATTTTCTGTACTATCTTTGCCTTGCTTTGGTATCAGGGTAATGCTAGCTAAATAAAACAAACTGAAATGTATTTCTCCTCTCCTATTATCTGGAAGAGATTGTATAGAATTGGTGTTAACTCTTTAAGTATTTGGTAGTATCTTCCAGTGAAATCATCTTTCATAGCCCGGGAGTTTCTTTTTTGGGGAGTTTTAAATTAAATGTGTATTTAAATACTTTGAGATGTATATTTAGTATTACTTACCCTTTCCATTATTCCTCTTTCTACAAACATATACTACACACTAGAATTGCTGCAATGCATCCAGGTACAGAGAGGACTAAAATAAGGGTGTCATTACCTTCCTATAGCTTACTAGTATGGTCAATTGGTAAATGTAGGCTCTTTCTGGTGGAAAAAAATATTAAAGATTTTGTGTTAGCTTATTTTTCTCTCCTAGTACTGAAGTATATGCAAACTTAAACCATGATAGAAACTGCAAATACAGGATTTATGTAGCGATAATACAAATGAACTCAGTGTAGCTTCAGAAATGCATAACAATGCAAAACAGGGCCAAGGAAACAAATGAATAATAATAGTGATATTCATGACATGACATTGATTGAGCACTTGCCACATTGCCTACACACATTAACTTCTTTAATGTCCCCCTAGCAGACTCTGATGCAGGTGTCATTATTAACCCTTTTGGAAATGAGGCAACTCTTAAATTTGAAAGATAAATTCCACTCCAGAAATGTGGAGCATCTTGCCCCATAAAAAGTGTTTTCCTGTGTGCTTCTAGGGTCTGGGGGAAAGTCAGAATGTTTTTTGATAAGTTGATAGGTAGGATTTATTTGCTAAATATTTATGCTTACATGTACAACTCTGTGTTATAACTGAGGTTGGCCCTGCTTGCCTCTATCTCCGCAGCTACTAATCATATGCCCCTATCCCCATCCCCATCCCCATCCCCACTAACAGGTCATAAACTTGCAAATTTTCTTCCACCTCAAAAATCTCAAAGAGTAAGAAAGAACTCTTCTTTAACCTGTATTCAGTCTCATTTTGTCTTTCATATCCTGGTTCAAAAGTCACCACTTTCATGAACTCTCAAACTAGTCAAATCAAATTCTTCTGAGTAATGATAATAGTTTGTTTTGTTAGCACAGTAGGATTTGTTTTATTGCTTGGGAACCAATTTGAGGTAAAAAACCTTGTATTCCCAACTTCAAGCACAGTCCTTGGCACATAGTAGATACTCAACAAATGTGTGTGAAATGGAATTGAGGAATATTTTTCAGTGGCAGCTGGGATGCCTCTCCCAGATGTATTTTTATCATTCTGTTGTTATCCTCTTTACTTTATGCCTATATGCATTTCAGTAATTGAGCACAATCCAAAGGTGACTGTTTTAGGTAACATGTTCACTCTTTTTTAGCAAAGATAAAATATTTTTCTTTAATAAACAAAAATTCTTTGTTGATGTAGACTTATTCTAGGATGTTTCTCATGATGTATATGTCTTTTATCAAATTAACTTCTGGAAGAATGGACAAAGAGAAACTATTAAATTGTAAATTCAGCAAGTAAGTATTAAATGCTTTTGTAATATATAAGATGTACATAAGCCCAGCAGCAATTGAAGAAAGCAAATATTTATATGACAAACTAACTTCAGTGTCAGAGGTTTTTTAGCACCTGTTGAGCTATTACCATCAGCAGATGCTGAATATTTTGTGGAAGTAAGCCCAAGGAAAAAGGGTTGTAGGCATAACATATTTATTTTCTTATTTTGATTTTCCAAGAAAAAAATGACATTTGAGACTTATAACTACACAAGATAAATGTCATTCAAAAGCATGGGTGTCCCACTAGGAAGACTGAAGTTAAAGACATCAGAGATAACATGATGCCATCCTAATTATGATTAAATGTACCTCACTTACAGAAGAACACTTGTTTATTAAGTTCTCAGTTCACAATACAGTGTGGATACCTTCAATGTTGTCTTCATGAGCAA
Organism: Eptesicus fuscus; assembly: GCF_027574615.1. NCBI lineage: Eukaryota > Metazoa > Chordata > Mammalia > Chiroptera > Vespertilionidae > Eptesicus > Eptesicus fuscus. The sequence goes on along the minus strand of NC_072490.1, from coordinate 40,024,739 downwards.
TGGCATGCACTTTCAAGGGAGAATTTCTATGAAAAATTGAACAGCACTCAACAAAGTTTTATTTTTTTATATTCTCAATTCATCCTTTAGTAGAGTGGCTTATTTTTATTAATAGTGAATTGGTTCTTGAGATAATAATTAGCCTCATTTGACTTAAATAGATGTTCATAGATATTAAACACACACACACACACACACACACACACACACACACACTAATGGCTTAGAAGGCCTGACTTAGTAACGATGACCCATCTCTTACTGAGTCTGGACAATGTTCCTTAACTTCTTTCAGAGTTCTATTTCCCTTATCTATTTTAAAAATATATTTTTATTGATTTTATAGCGAGGGGAAGGGAGAGGGATAGGACGATAGAAGCATCGATGAGAGAGGACCATCGACCAGCCATCTCCTGCACGCCCCCCACCAGGGATCCACCCCACAACCTGGGCATTCGCCCTGACTGGGAATCGATCTGGTGACCTCTTGGTTCATGGGACAATGCTCAACCACTGAGCAACACCAGCTGGGCTATTTTCCTTATCTATTGAATGATAATAATAATACTCTCACTGGCTATATCCCACAGTTGCTGTAAGAATCAAATGAAATGATAGCTTTAATAACTTATTTAATGAGATCATAAAAATATTTCCTGCTCACTAAGTAGGGTCTTGTTTCTATATTATTATTGTTATATAGAGGTTTTTTGCAAACTCTAAAATTGTCTATAAATGTGAGGTAGGGGCCCTGGCCAGGTAGCTCACTCAGTTGGTTAGCTAAGATCTAGCTTCACCCTAGATCCTCAGCCCCCAGCCTCAAGGCAGGTGACCGAGCTGGAAACAAAATCAAGAAGCCCATCCCCGCCCAGGGCACCACCACCTGACTTAGTAACCACCACCATTGTCCTGATATGCTAAGGTTGTGTTTGATCACTGTTCAGAGCACATACAGGAATTAAACAATGAATGCATAAATAAGTGGAACAACAAATCCACGTTTCCTATCTCCATCTCTGTCTCTATCTATTTCTATCTCTTCCTCCCTCCCTCCCTCCCTCCCTCCCTCCCTCCTTCCCTCCCTCCCTCCTTCCCTCCTTCCCTCCTTCCCTCCTTCCCTCCCTTCCTCCCTCCCTCCCTTCCTCTTAGTTCCTAAAATCAATTGAAAAAAGTGAGGTAGCATTATTCTCTTAGTCTTCTCTGGAAATTACTCCAATACCCTGGTCTATCTTACAACATTGCCTGGCCAGGGATTCTGCATACAGTAGGTACTCAATAAATGCTATCAGAACAAGTTGTGTCATAGGATGTCCCATCTGTATACTAAGGATCTTCTATTCTTCACACAACTTGCATTTTAGAGTCTCCCCTTTCTTATTCCTTTCCCTTTATCATAATGATGACCTGATCCCTTCCTAGGACTCTCTAGTTATTTGATCATTATATTGTATAAATGTAAGTCCTACTAGGGAGGACCTTGTCTTTCTTGTTTACTACTAAATCATTAGTGTCTTTTCAGTGCTGGCACACTAGCCATCACCAAATAAATATTGTACAAAGTAATGCAGGATGGATGGATGGATGGAAAACTTTCCCAGTAAGGCTGTGAACTCATCTAGAGTAGAGCTGGCCTTTATTAATGTCTATTTAAGCCACCCACTAATGAGCAAATGTTATAATAATCTTCTCTGGTGATATATCTTCCTTTCTAATTAAATAAATTAGTAACTTAACCCAAAATTAATAATTAAGAGGAAGACAATTTAAAGCAGGTCTTGGAGTACCTGGTAGATTTTTTCATGTAAATATTTTCTTTTTTTCGCCTAGGATCAGGGGCCACTTGAAAATTTTAGCCTGAGAGAAGACAGTACTCAGAGCAGTCACAATAACTATAGCTATCTTTAAAAGTGCAGCGAGATGTCATGAGGAAAGGTCAGATTTCTTCTGTTTGGCCTAACCTGCAGAAACTCTAAGGTGGAAATTGTTTAATGTGACCATAAACCTTGTAATGATTATAACTCAAACAATTATCCTGGTTAGTGAATTAACTATCAGGTATTCAAGTAGAAACTGCATGGCTATCTGGTGGCCTTCAGTGGTATGTTGCAAGAGGTTGGCAGAGAATGAGACCAGTTGGTCTCCAAATGCATCCCTAGTTAGAAATAACTCACCATAGTTAAAGCAACAGAAAAACAAAATTGCAAATTGAAAAGCTCTATTTTTGCCCACATATAAGTCCAAGAAAACCTAATACTAACGGAAAAAACTTTGTTTCTATGACTTTGACTACACTGAAACATTCAGTGGGATTTCTCAAATCCTACCCATATTATACTTATTCCATTAGCTTGATCCTCATTTTGGCAACTGCAGAGACACAGACACGATAATTATGCATTATGTAAACAGTTGAAGGGCTATGAAGAGCTGCCTTCCAAATGTAGGCATTCCTCAGAGATATTGTAGGTTTGGTTCTAGACCACTGCAATAAAGCAAGAATCGCAATAAAGTGAGTCATAATCTTTATGCTGTTGGCAGGGCTTGCCTTCAATTTGTTAAAAATGCAACATCTGTGAAGCACAATGAAGCAGAGCACAATAAAATGAGGAATGTCTGCATCATTTCTTGATTAAGTTCAGGTGAAAATACCATCTTGCCTTTATTTTCCTCTCACAATGTGGACAAGTTGTGTCTGCTATTTAAATTCTCAAGTAAGAGGAAATAATACTCTATTTCTCAGCAGGTCCTGACAATATGGTATCATAGAAAGCTCTCTAGATCCACTCAATGAGAGTACATAAAGGATAGATTCTTTAACTTAGTATTATATGTGGCAGCCAGAGCAGAATCTGGAACATAGTAGATGCCCAATAAATGCTTGGTGTTTGAGAGCTATGAATATAATGTATCCAGTAGGTTTCAGCTTTGAAAAAAGAACCAGGAGGTCCTATAGGGTTTTTTGTTTAGCTACTTCCCTCCACACCAGATGATGCCCTTTAAAATACTGTTGATTATGGCAGACAAATGCATGAGGACCATCTACCATCCTGAACACCCAGGCTAGCTTCAGGTGAGTAGGAAAGCATACCAGGAAGCCATGGTGTTATGACTGCTTCTTGGATGGCATATCTCTTGAACAAAGGTTCCTGCTGGCTTCAAGAGGACACTAAGTTGGTCACCAACTGACTTAGGAGGAGATCGAGAAAGGAATTGCTCGTCGGATGAAGTCACTCTTGATCCAGGCTAACAGTATGGTCAAAATGGCTGTCACACTTTGATTGGGGCTGGCTTACCTTCTTACGGGCTAATTCTGGGTGTCAGATTAGCCAGATGGGCAGATAGTCTTGTCCCTGGGTTTAGGTCTCCCAGTAATAACCCAATAAATTCATGCATTTTTATATACTATCACTACCATTACATTTCAAGTATTTAGTCATATAAATCATTGTCAGGAGGGTCACCTTTTACATTGTAAATTCAGTATTTTTTAGGAATTAATACACACAATTACTCTTTGCAATGAAACTCATTATATTTGAGTAATATTCAAAAACTCCTGCTAATATATCATTTAATTCTTTTGATCAAAACAATATGTTTATAATTTCAGCAGTTACTGATGACCCCCCCCCCCAAAAAAAAAAAAATCTCTGGGGGGAGGAGTGATAAACATTTTTGTTCCAGGAATAAAACAGTGAATATGTGAATTGTCCAGAATTGCCTCAATCTGAGCAAAATCCTGGCATCTCCTCTAAGCTATGCCTCTCACTGTTTGACTTTACATAAGCCACTTAACCTCACAAGGGTTGGTCTCTCACTTTAAAAGTAAGAGATTGGAGAATATAGACCCCTAAATCCCTTCAGTTGTAAAGCCATGGTTCTGACTTATATCACTCAAAATGGTGAACAAATGGCAATCTGACGGGTTCAAAGTAGAATGGGCAAGTGTGAGCATTCACTAGAAGTGCCCAAGAGAATATTAATAACTTGTTCCTTTGGAAGTGAAGGTTCAGATGGCTCTTGAAGACACACTCCAATCTAACAGTGTTTCAACCTATTGTTGTTTTTAACAATTACATAAGTGGGGGATATTAGCAAAGGTTTTTCAGGGTTACAGAGGGATTTGTTGAGCTGAGCAAAGGAAAAATGACTGACTGGTACATTTAATTTATTACCTTTATTGACTTCTGTAGCTCCAGTGCAGTTGTACTCAGAAGGCCCATACCAGCTAATAAAAGAGGACTTTAGAATTGATGTAGCAAATAAAATGCCAAATAAGAATGCCATTGTTATTAAAATGTAGTGACACTTATTGATTTAAAATAAATATATTAGCCAGTTTGTTGTGCATTTAGGACTGGACCCAGCCGGTGAAGGCACCATTTGGGTTACAGGTTTACATGACAAATGAAAGGCCTCTTACCAGGAAGAGTAATGCAGTTTTATGTAACAGAATTGCCATGGAAACAGAAATAAATCCTGAAGCTAAATAGGGCTGTGAATATCCTGTCTTCTGAGTTCAGCTCCCCATGCTCCATAGAAGATATTCATGTGAGGCTTACCATGGTTTCCCTTTTAAATGAAAAATTATAGACTTGGAATTTCTCAACTCATTTCATTATTGAACGTTTTCTTTTCACTGTAATTGATGTGAAGATGGCAGGCTTAGACAAAACAGATTCTGCCTCTCACACCTCCACTCAATTTTACACACACACACACACACACACACCACACCTCACACCTCTGCTTTCCAACTCTAGGTAGTGTATAATCAAATATTTGTCTGTATAAGATATATAATACATGCATGATTGCGAGTGATTCTGAGATATATATGGTTTATTAAATGCCAGAATCATGTGTTGATATATTAACCAGGGTCTATATAGCCACCAGGGACCATACTCACATGAGAGCAGTAAATTTCCCTGCAATTCAGCGTGTCTTTGGTATAAATGTGCGTGCTCGTGTGTGTGTGTGTGTGTGTGTGTGTGTGTGTGTGTGTGTGTATCATTTTCTTAATAATAAACCAATTAGTAAGTTCTTGATATTCTACTCTCTTAAATTCTGCCAATTAAGAAAGCCTGATAGATATTTAGTCTTTCCCCCCTTTTTTGGTTCTGAATGCTCTTGAAATGGCCTGTCTTCTATAAATAAATGCCCATCAACCTTGATAATCAGCCTAAGATATCCTTTTAAAGGAAGCCACTAGAATATCTTCGGACAGAGTTTTAAAACAGCTCTGAACATTAAAAAGTATCCTGGGAACAGTTTATTTTTCTGTCTGTTTAACCCTACCTCAGTGCTAGACATGATCAAGGTCTTATTTGCCTCCATGAAGGCAAGAATCAAATCTATCCTGTTCGTTACTGTGGCAATAGTGCCTAAAACTGTGATTGACACATAGGTATACAATGAGTTTTTCTGGCATGAATGTATTGAGCCAAACCAATAGTTTCAACAGTAGAATTGCTCTTCTAACAATTTCAATATTCAAAGAAATAAAAAGGAATACTGTGATAGTCTGGAAGCAAAGATTGGCTGGGATAGTTGCTATGGACTGAATATTCATGTCCTCCCCTCAAATTCCCATTTGAAACCCTAATCTCAATGTGATGGTGTTTGGAGGAGGGGACTTTGGGAGGTTCTCAGGTCATGAGGAAGGAGCCTTCAGAAGTGGGATTAGTGCCCTTGCAAGAAGAGGCAGAGTACTAGCTAGCTCTCCTTCTGCCATGTGAGGGCACCAGAAGTGGGCAGTCTGCAGCCTTGAAGAGGGTGGGCCCTCACCAGAACCCAACTGGGCTGGCCTCTGATCTTGGACCTCTAGCCTCCATAACTGTAAGAAAGAAATGTCTGCTGTATAAGCCACCTAGTCTTAGGCGCTTTGTTATATCAGCCTGAACTGAGTAAGATAAGTAGTTTTATTTCTCATTGCCTATCAGAATGTGGCACAACTGCAGAGCTGATGTGATTGTGGGTCTTAACTCAGTTCCCAGCAGGACTTTCAGAGTACAAGGAATCCTTTTCCTAGTCAACCATTGTTCATGGAGACCAGGTTTTAAAGATTGCACCCTCCAAGTACATTAAGTACTGATTCTCTAGCAGCTTTCTTGTATCTTTTATCTCAGTTATTTATGTATTTTAGATGTGAGGGTTAGGAAGAACCAGAAATATCCAGCAACATTTTCCGATTTTCTAATTTGCTTTGAGTGACTAGACATGGCCTTGAATATGGAAAGTATTTTGCTATTGTGTGGATCTAAAGCTTACAGTGTTTTTAAAAATAGATGAAAATCAGATTTGCTATTCTTCCTCTATGTTCCAATTTATAGCTTTTACATAAAATTGCACTGCAGTTTTACTTATGACTATATTCGATAAGTGTCTCAAAATAATTTTTGACCTTGAGTTGATGAATTGCCTATTTATTTTAAATAGTAGTATTTTTAAAATCCAATTCAAAATATAATTTCTGAGTAGAGGCTTTAAAATTAATTAATTGACATTTGCTTATTATGTGTCAGATACCGAAGTCACTGAAATAGAGAAATGCTTACAATCTCAAGCTCACCTAAGGCATGTGAGCCCCTACTATATACCGAGCTTTATGATTTATGAGGCAAGTTTAAAGTGCAGATAAGAGCTTATAGGTAATGAGAATAAGACAAAGCAGGATGTGGTGAAATCCAAATCCAGGATGTGGTTTTCACTGATTAAGCGCTTAAGCATCTTTCATAAGCAAGACATTTGATGTTGCTGTGGTTAGAAATTCTAACAAGAATGGCCCTTCTGTCCCTTCAGAAAGAGATCTACCTTTCAAATATGTTGCAATGCAACTGGAGGTAAATTATTTCCAGCTTTAAGATATGAGATACATTTTATAGTTGGTTGTCTTCTTGAGAAACCAATATCAGATGCTTTGAAGAAGCTGTTGGCAGAAGGTTTGAATGGAAATCACGGAGCCTTATCTAAACTCACTAGGAAAAGCATAGACACATCCCGAGTTTCCATTTTTTGAGCCAAATGGTACACATATCTGTCTTTAGGGCCTGGGATCTGAGCCCAAGTATTTGTGGATCTTAACTCAGTACCCAGGAGGAAGAGCTCTTCTGTTCAAGCCATAAACAGATTTGCAAAAATGGCAGTGTCTGCTCAGGGTGTGTCAGAGAAGAGCGGCTCACAGCTACGGTTGCTTCTGCTTTGTGGGAAAGGCAGGAAAGCAGTCTCAAAAAAGCCGTGGAAGATGACAAGTGAGGGGTAGCAATGTAGTAGAACGAAGTAAACACTGCACTAGGAGTCAGGTGAGCGGAGTCAAGTGCCAGCTCAACCAGCTGATGCTGGGGCGATATCCAATGGAAGCATCAAATTCTTTGTTTTTGAGAAGATAATAACAGTATCTGCCTTATAAAGTTGTTGTGAGTGCTAAAGAGAAAAATGTAGGTGTATGTGCATATGCATAAATAAATAAATAAATACACTCACACACACACACACACACACACACACACACACACCCTCAGTTTGTTTAAATATATTTTTGTTGTCAGAGAGGAAGGGAGAGGGAGAGAGAGAGAGAAACATCAATGATGAGAATCATTGATTGGCTACCTCCTGCACAACCCCTACTGGGGATCAAGCCCAAAACCCAGGCATGTGCCCTGACTGGGAATCGAACCATGACCTCCTGGTTCATAGATCGATGCTCAACCACTGAACCACACCAAGCAGGCAGCACATATCATTTTATACATAAGCACAAACACTGCCACCTTGCCACAAATATAAGACATTAATAGGTGTTCGTTGCATTTATTTAAATGTTTGCTTTTGAATCTCTGTGTCTGGGGTACTGACAACTGTAGAGGTTACAGTTCACAGCAAGATCCCTGCCCTAGAGGAGGCCATAACCACTGGAGTAGTGGTCCCTGTATAGTGAAACAGAAACCTGAGGACAAAGTACCAATACAGGACAGCCTTATCCTTTATATCACATCTGCATAATACTCCAGACCCATCACAATCTGGTCTTCAGCATCTTGTCCAGCCTTTTCTTGACTTAAACTTGACCTGTAAGGCTGGTCTGCCAACCACACCACACAGTTTTATTTCCTCAGATTATCCTGACCTGGCCTTGAAGCCTTTCCTTACATTGAGTCCTCTGACTCTAATTCAGATTGTGGAAATCCTGCCCTCAAAAGAATGCCTTCTTTGTCAGGACTTTTCATCTACATTCTGCATTATTTAGAAATACTCTTCTTCCTTTGAATATATTTCATGACTTTATATTCAAAGGAAGAAGAGTATTTCTAAATAATACTCTTCTGAGGGTTTCCTTTTCTATGAACTGTCTGTTTATAGCCATTATATTATTTTTCTTGTTTTTGTCCTATAGAGTCTGGCTGTCAATTCTGCTTCCCCAAATGACCACCAGAAAAACCTGTTGATGAAGCAAAGCTAAGTGTATTAGACCTACTTTATAAGAGAGAATACACATTGACAGAGTGTTGGTTGAGTCTCAGAAGAGGGATTTCAGGGGTTCTGGGGGGTTAGGATCTGTCCTGGACAACTTTCAGGCAGCTCGTGCAAGGTGGAGCACTCCTTAGAACTAGGCCGAGTTTATGAAATAATGGTTGTTTTGGTGCTTAAAGAGAATATTGATAAGCAAACTCTCATTTTTGAACAGGAACCTGTTTTATTTAGTGGAAAGTCTTATCTTCCAGAAGTGTATTTTCTGGAGCAAAGAGCTAAGTTATTTTTGCTTGTCCTCAGTCTTGTTTTACACAGGGACAGTGAAAATGTGTGATTAGTTTTGTATCTCAACTCCAATAGCAGCGGTCTTTATACACTTTATAAAAGTGCAACTTCTATTTCTTTTCTTGTTGTTTTAAAAACCCTCCCTCCAAGATATGAGAAAAGAAGTGACCAGGCTGTCTGTATTAAAGGTGATCCATTTGAGAGAGTCTGAGTCTCTTGCCAAACCAGGAACCCTTAAGTAAACCTGGGTGATCCTGGGAAACAACTTTCCAACTCAGAAAAAGACAGCAAGGGGATGAAACTGGACTGGACCCCAGGGAAGAGGGGGATGTTGGGAGGGAAAGCAGATGGGGGTTGAAAACATAGAGGAATTCAGTTAGGCTTACATGGCTCTGATTCTACCCAGGAACAGGGCAGAATGTCAACAGTGTCAGTTACCTTATCTATTGGCCTTCCAGTGATTTCCTGTTGTGGCTTATAAAATAGGCTATTTCTGGTGATGGCAGCTTGCAGGGTGTCAGTCTTTTACAAATTAACTCTGATCTCTCAGGAATAAAATTAGTGCCTTCTTGAAACTGTGGTATTAACAAATGTATAAGAATGCAAATGAACTCACTATCTTGCAAATATTGTTTGGAACAAGCTAGCCATTAGTAACAGTAATTCTCATAATGTACATCTCTGATTGAAGTTATGCTGAAGTATACCTGGGATTATCTAAACATTTCATTAACATGAATTTTTTTAGTAATTAAACATGTACAATAATCATATGGTAACTTTTAAAATACAGGAGACCACCAATGCTTTAACTTGTGCAAGGCTGTGCAAGCTTCAAAATGAAACTGCTTCTTCCATCTTGAAGCATATTTTTGAATTTTTATTTATTTTTAAATGTATACATTGGTTGGAAAAAATTGTAGAAACATTTTGTTTTTTAACTTGGTAATCTTTTTAAATCTTTTGCATATCCACTCACTTTAAAATTGTATATCCACTCATACAAAATTATACAGTTCATGGGCATTACATTCCTTAAAATGTTATGCTAAACTCAGGCCCATTATCTGTGTTTTAGAAGTGCCTTGTCAGTACATGTCAGATTGTATTCTGTAGAGTTTCGGCACTTATTTTAAGTTTTAGTACTTTTTATATAACTTATACTTAGGAAATGAAATGTGTTAGATATTTTTAGTAGACATGTTTGAAACATAACCCAAAATATTGCTACCCTTTCAGGCATCTAATTCAGTTAATTGAAGAATATCCCATGATTGCAAATTAGTTGTTTTAAAAAAAGTAAGAAAAAAGACTCCGTTACCATTGCCAAAGAGTATATATAACATAGTAAATACGGAGAGTCTTACACTATACAAAAATCACAAAACACAATAATTGGAATACTGAGCCCAAAAGAGACTATAGTTTTCATCCAAATACCCAAATTCAAAGTTTGTGTTTATTAAGATTCCCAATTTATTAATGATGCAATGGTATAATTCATAAGATGTGTTTATCCTGTGAATGAAAGGAGCCACATGCTAACCTGACAAGCTCAGGGGAGGCCTGCGTGGCAGTCTTGCAAACTCAGAGACCTGAAATAACCACAAAGGATGGTTTGAAAATTAAATATTTAACTACAAACAGGTTATAGTGGGTAGTCATGTCCTAGTCCGATATCTTCCCTGACAAAGATCAACTTAGATCTTCCTTACTGAGCCCATTTGCCTTTTTGCCTCTAAGATAACATATCTGTGAGATGTCTGGGTAACTTGTAACTTCCTTCTTTTGCTGGAGCCCCTGGGGCACAACCAAATGTGGTGGGCGCCAGGACAGATACTTCAAATTCCTTCATTATCATGTTAATTGTTCCTGTACCCATCTAAGTATGTGTCCATCATTTTGCTTTTTATCCAATCCCAGGGGTTTCCCACCGTTTGACTTTATCCCACCTCCTTAATCCATCACCAATGAATTTCATGTAGCCGACCTATGTCCCTCCTTTGATGGCAATGTATAAATACAGATGTAACCCACCATTTCCTCGGAGCATTATCTCAATTCATTGAGGTTCTGCTTCCCGGCATATGTCAACAGTTTGGCTCAAATAAACTCACTAAAATTCTTTACAGGTTTCAATGGTTTTTTTCGTTAACAATCCTAATAGAATAATGTTTTCTTCTGTTAAGACTTCAATGAGAAAAAAATAGTTTGCCACAGAATATTTAGAGACCATTGGCTCTGTGGATAGAATAAGGAGAGTCTTACTGACTCTAACTACCCTGTAGGGAAACAAATTCAATTAAAGGGGTATGCCACAGCTGTGGAGGAATAATATTCCAAAAGAACTGCCTTTGGCCTGGGCTACATGATCTATAATATTTTAAAACAGTCATTCTCAACCTCTATTGCCAACTTGAATTATTCTCTAGGGAGCTTTAAAATATATTGATATCTACTAGGTCCCGACCCCAGAGAATCTCATATATTTGGTTTGATGCATATAATATATATGGTGTCTTTTTAAAGCTCCCTGGTTGATTCCAATGTGCAGATAAGGCCAAGAACCACTTTTTAAATGGCTCTTAATTATCAGGCCATCCCACATGCCTCAGTTTCTATTTGTTCTAAAACCTCTGTTGAAGCAGAATGTTGATCTTACAATAATGATCAAAAATCTATCACATAATGGTTACATTTTGAGGCTTTCCAATGCGTCCTGCACAGGACTGTAGGCTGTACCTACTTTATCTCGATTCATCTTCTCAGGAATCCTATGAGGTAGTGATTATCTTCATGTTACTGATTTTTTTTTTTTTTTAAACGGAGGCTCAGAGAACAAGGTCACCCAGCTAATAAATAAATGCTGGTGCTTGGGTTTCAACCCAGGTCTGTTTATTCCATCTAAATTTCTAATCAGAAAACACTATCTGGTCTGGAATCATGTGCAAGATAAAACATCATTAGACAGGGCTTAACAAAAATCACAGGAAATGTTGGCAGATAAAAACAGAATCCTCATCTTTCTGAAGAGAAACGAACTTGTTTTTCATGAGAAACCATGTGCCTGAGTAAGTCCTGTTCCCCATCAACTAATACCCAGAAGACTCACTGGGCATGGGTATCGACTTGAGTGCTGATTTAGAAGGTAACCATGATAAATAATCAGCATTGACTATATGGCAGCAAATATTAATCAATGCCTTTTGTAATGCCTCCTAAGAGACTTTGTTACTAGTTTTCTAAATACTTAGACTCCAGTAAGGGTGGGCTAATCAATATCATAAAAAAGACAACCCAACCAATATATCTTTGTCTTCATGTAACAGCTAAGCAGATATGCATTAAATCCTGCCTGGTGATCTGGAAAATAATGTCATTCTCATTTGCTGGGGCAGGTTCTGGATAAGTTAGGACAAAACCAGTTTTATCCATATCAGTGTCTGTTCTTTTGCTATCTTTTCTTTCCACTTCCCCTACTCCTATTGATTTTCCCTGAAAGTTCCACTTTTACTTTAGTTGCATCTTAACCCTTTTACCTCTCTATATCTGAGTCTTAATTCAAAGAACTAAGGTGTATGAGTGGGAGGTGTTTTCCTCGTTATTAGTCAACAGTGTATAAAGAAACCTGAACTCAATACTCTTCATTCTGAAGACGGTATTGTAACCTTCAACCACTGTTGTGAGATAAAGACAAAATTGTGTTTACACTTTTAATGGCCAGTGATTCTGGAGTGAAGAAAATAAGGGGATATTTTCCCTTCTATCTGTGGTCTTTGGGTAATATTAGAACTGAAGGGTCAGTTATTCTGGCAGGACCTGAAGAGTAGGTGTGACAAATATTCAAAGAAAATCCTTTGTTCTGCAGCTAAGCCCTGGATTTCAGAGTCTGTGATTGGGTAAGACACAGGTTATGACTGTCAGACTATAGATCAAACAGGCCAGGGATGATAAATTCAGAGAGGTGCACCTGATTTATACGAAAGTGTTCTGGTCGCTCTGGTGCTTAGTCATGGTAGAAACGGAGGGACTTACAAGTCAATTGTGTGTTGTTATTTCTGATCAGCTGGCCTCTGACTGTTAAAACTCTGCCTGAAAAGCAAACACTGTTTACTAGTATATAGTAGGGGATCTTTTGGTCTCAAATCAAGGCATTTGTGACTGCAAAAATCCTTGGATAATATGGAGGGGGGGGGGGAACACTGATTCAAGATGCATTGCCATTTTAATCTTCATAGAAAGGGCTCATGTCCTTGCTGGTAGGTAGACATGTGAACCTGGCAGGTAATCAAAAGTTCAGTTACTTTCAGAAGCATCGTTGTGAGAGTATAAGGAAATTCATTCCAGGGTTCATAGGTGCCACTGCAGGTGCCGCTCTCTGGGGATCCCAGCCAGGACACTTAACCACACTGAATTCTAGTCATCTGAATTGAATCAGTAGATTATTTTACAAAAAAAGCAAAAGATAAAAATGCTTTACATCCTCCTATAAATGTAAAGCGGTACTTTTATCATTGACAACTAATGAAATTCACTATGTGATTGCCAGGGCTGACCAGCTGCCCCTGAACAACGGATGAAGAGATTACTCCGACACAGTTTCACTGTGAAAAAGAGGGCTAAGGGGCTCCTGGCTCTAGCAGCCAGAGCAGCTTTGATTGCCTGCCTCGTTAGCATTTTATTGTAGTTGTTATCTTTAGATACAATCAGTAGGGTGAGTAATCTTGGGAGGACACGTGTTTACATTGTCCTCTAGGCAAGGGCATCCAGGGATTAAGCATAAGGATTCCAGCAAACACCTGGGGGTCTACACAAGCACAGACTTGTTTGGAAAGGTCAAGGAATAATTAGGGGCACTGCCTTTGACACTCCCCTAAGTCTCCCTTACGCCGGAATTTCCATAAATGGGGCAGGCGGCCTTCCACACACTTCCCTTTTCTCAGAATGTCTGCCTTGCAGACTTTCCAACTAAGTCTCATGCTCCCCAACAGTGATAATTTTTCCAAGGAGAATAACATCAGCACTGTCACAAGACAGGTCAGTGTTAACCTAGTTAGCTAATCCAAGAAAGACTGTCTATTCAATGCGAGTTCTTGACCTCTGTAAAACGGGTGCCCCTTTCTTCTCCCTCCTCTTTGAGAAGTACGTTAACATAGGGAAAGACTGATTGAGGAGGATGGGAGTTCTGGATTTCCTCTATCTCTACCTTTAATTTACTTTGTGTCTGTGGGCCCACCTCCCATTTATAGAACCCCCACGCCTGTGCCCTTAAAGCCAAGGTGCCAGGGCAGATGACTCCCGTGGCTTGTTCCCACTTCACAAGTCGGATTGAAACCACAGTACTTTCCGATGGTGAATGCACATGGCAACACCGAATATCCCACTCCTCTTCTCACTCCAGTCTTCCAAGATATCGGAGTAAAACGCCAGGAAAATCCTGTTAGATATTTGACAGGATTCAATTCTGCCTAAACACAATGAAAGAATCATTGAACTTATAGGTTCTTGTAGCTTCAAAAGTTTCTTCGGCCCAGCTTGTGTGGCTCAGTGGTTGACCATCGACCCAGGAACCAGGAGATCACAGTTGAAATCTGGATCAGGGCACATGCCCAGGTTGCAGGCTGGATCCCCACTAGGGTGCATGCAGGAGGCAGCCGATTGATGATGTTTCTCATCCATGTTTCTATCTCTCTATCCCTCTCCCTTCCTGCCTCTCTAAAAAATTTAATAAAAACATATTTTTTAAAAAGTTTCTTTGTGTCCCTAGAAATTTGATATAGAATCAGCATTCACTAAATATATGGAGGATAATATGAAAATTTATGATGAATGTTTGAAGCTATTTCCTTAAACAGCTCAGGCAGTCATTCATTCAGGAACCTGTTGCTTTGTAGCATATTAATTTATCATCTGCACACCAGCTCCATGTGGATACAAAATGCTCTGCAGGAATTGGTAGTTTTAAATTACAGCATTACTCAGGCAAATGATGTATATTTTTTACTTCACCTTCTCTTGACTCTAACATTAGACACATAAAGGGAACGGTATGCCCACTTCATGTTTCCCAAAGTTTAAGCAATTTTTGTTTATGGATTTTCCTCTAATAATGTGGGAGATTTTTACACAAACATCTTCCCCGGGGCCTCTGCAGCACATGTGGCCAGAACATTTTAGTTTAAAAACCTAAACATTTCTTTTTTCAATTTCTTTATTGATTAAGGTATCACATATTTGTCCTCGTCCCCCCATTCCCGTCCCACCCTCCTCCCCTCACATGCTCCCACCCCCCTGTTGTCCTTAACCACCTGTTAGGCTCATATGTCTGCACACAAGTATTTTGGTTGATCTCCCCTTTTACCCCCACCCTTTCCTACCCTCCCCCCGAGGCCCGACAGTTTGATCCATGCCTCCTTGTTTCTGGGTCTGTTCTTGTTCATCAAAAACCTAAACATTTCAATAAAATGAGATAATTGTCACCCACAAGAAAAGGCATTATGTTTCTTTGGTTTCATACAAACAGGCTAGACTCAATGGTTCTCTAAGTGAGTTCTGTGAACAAACATTCCTCTCCCTCCCCCCAGCATCTGAAATGGTAGGCATGGTTGTCAAAAAGTCAGATTTCTGGACTTTATCCAGTTTCCAGATCAGAACATATGAGAATAAGACTAGGAAATAGGGTTTTAAGCAACCCCCCAGGTAGCTAATAGCACAGTAATGTTGCTGAGAGAACAAGGATATGCAGTAAAGATTATGGGTGGATTGAATATGTGAATGAAAAAAAAAAAAAAAAGTAAAACCACAAAAGAGAAAAACTTAGGGAACCTATGGCCAGCTCCTTGGCTATGTCATTGAGCCTCGCAACTGCCCTCACCTGCCTCTGTATAATGTGCAGCTAGGTCTAGAGATAAGCAATGCTTTTTGCCTCTTAAATTCTGTCTGAGTGGCTTTCGGGCATTTTCTAGTGTATTCTCGCTGCTCATCACCAAGAGTCTTAGAACTGGCACGTGAAGAGGCTCTTCCTCTTCCTCCTGTTTTCTAAGCAAGAGCAGAGTGGATGACAGAAGTAAAGTGAGTTGCTAAAATTTGCAGCTATTGGTACCAGAGCAGAAACCAAACCATTGATCTATGACTTCAAATCTCATGTTGTAGAATGCAGTAACACTTTGGGATTAAATATGAGACTTCTTGTGTGTGGGGCACTGCATATTCAAATTGTATTTTACTGCAGAATTTTAAATGCTTTGTTTCTAAATTCCCCATCCCCAAACTGGAGATTTGGGTTTTCAGATTATTGCTGGTGGACATCTGATGGAAGGAAAGAATGATCCTGAGAACCTGGCCCAGAAGCCCAAGTGTCCATAGTCTGGTATTCAGAAGGAGGTCCGAATTATATGCTGAGTTACAAATGCAATGTGACTCCCTAGAAATTATCTTTATGAGAATTGAGTAGATAGTAAAATCCAGAGAGTGATAAAGTTGAATGACTTCTGTGCTTATTCTTAATTGAAAAAAAAAGGGGGGGAGTAAGCATTTTTATATTTAGGTTTTAAGTGATAAAAACTGAATTCAAAGAGACATAAGGAAAAAGAGGGATTTATTGGCTCACCTTACATAAAGGTCTCTGATTAAGTGGCTTCAGATAGGGCTGGTTCCAGGAACTCATAGGCTGGAATCAGAAATCTATTTTATTTCTTGGTCATAGTTTCCTTTGTTTCATCTCCAGACAGGTTCTCCCTGTGATGTGAGGAAAGGCATGCCAGCAAGTCAGATTGGTAGCCTCTCACTTGTCAAATTGAAGGAAAAGAGAAATTTCTTACTCACATTATTTTTAGGAAAATCATCAGGCCTAACTTGCCAGGAGGATGGAAATATGCAAATTAACCAGGCCTAGATTAAATATCGACCCTCACTGTGGCAGGGACACCCTGGAGCACCCTCACTGAGAAAGGAAGAAGGGGTGTGTGATGTCCGAAGGGCAGACATCCCAGAGGACCACGGTGGGCTGCAGTAGCCTCTGGCATGGCGTCAGTGCTTGTTCAATATTAACTTACTCTCATCGTTATCTGTAATGTCATCATTGTTACTAGCATACTGAAAACAGTAACTAGCGCTACTGTTTATGTCTTTCTTATATACTAAGTTATTTAATAGAAGAAGGAAGAGAAACAGGTTTGATTGTAGGGTTATAAATGAGGACTACACTTTGATTGGACATAATAAATGTTAGACATGTATTATCAGTTAGACATGTATTATTAGATTTCAAGTCAATTTTGCCTTTTCAAGCATTGTCTGTCTGTCTAGACAGGGCTGGAGGTTGACTTGATTTTACTTTGTGACATCTAGATTCTCTATATCCCTCCAACTCATGAAGAGGTTTTAAAAAAAAGGTTATATAAACTAAACTCTCACTATGGCCGGTGTGGATCAGTGGTTAGAGTGTTGATCAGTGCACCTAAGGGTTGTGGGTTCAATTCCCAGTCAAGGGTAGGTAGGGTTGCAGGTTCTATCCCTGGCCCTAGTCGGGGTGCCTGCAGGAGGCAACCAATTGATGTGTCTCTCACACATTGCTTGTTTCTCTCTTTCCCACTCCCTCCTTCCATTCCACTCTCTCTAAAATTCCATGGAAAAAATATCCTTGGGTGAGAATTAAGAAAAAACAAAATGCAATAAAATAAACTCTCTTAAATGCAGTGTAATGTGTATGCCATGTTGATGGAGAAATAAGAGAAAATGTAAATGCTTGAGCAATATTTTGACGGAGGAGAATCAAGACGGCAGCTAAGAGGCCCCAGGTGCGGAGAGGGAGCGGGCTCGGGGGCTTGGGGAGCAGGCGGGAGGGGCCCCAGACGCTGCCCAGAAATCGTGGCCGCCAAGGAAAGTTCCGACTCCATACTCACTCAGTTTCGCAACTGCGCCGCCCCCGCAGGCCGCCCGGCCCGGGGCGCTGGGGACGTGGCGGCGCCGGCGCCGGCGCCCAGAGCCCGGCGGCCGCCCAGTGCCCATCCCCACCGCGCAGCCCCCGCGCGCTGCCACTGAGAACAAAATCTGGAGACTATTACATGTTAATGAGGATCACTTATATTCCCTAGAGAGGCTAGCTCTGCTCACAGCACTCTCTGACAGTCTCCCATAGGCACAATTCCTACCATAATCTCCCTAAGAAATTTGTTTTACTTGAATTCTGTGTTTGTTTCTTTCATCAGGGAACTAACACAGGAAATTAGTCAACAAATGTGTTGTTGTTGAGCTATTGATTCTCTGACTGCCAGGTGAAGAATATATCAGGCAGTGCACCCAGTAGAAATTGGGTAGGAAGGAGGGCAGCTAAAAGGCCTGGGCTCCGCCGAGCCTGTGTGGCTCAGTGGTTGAGTGTCGAGGTTTAATTTCCAGTTAGGGCACATGCCTGAGTTGTGGGCTCGATCCCCAGTAGGGGTCATGCAGGAGGCAGCCGATCAGTGTTTCTCATTGATATTTCTATTTCTCCCTCTCCCTTCCTGTCTCTGAAATCAATAAAAACATATTTTTAAAAAATGTTTCTAAAAAAGGCCTGGGCTCTGACAAAGGCTTTCCTAAGTGACATCATCAGTTATTGAAAATTTGTCTACAAAATTAACACAAGCTATAAAATAATTCGGGAAATGTAAATGTTGCTCTTACATTATTCTACACTTGGAACATTAATAATATTTAAAGCCGCGCCTGGCTCCTTGCTACATCTTCTCCATGCCTTGGTTTATCCCCACAGCAGTCATATGCACTGGAAGCTATATTCATCCTGTGAGCTGAACACCACTTTGCTGATGAGGAGCTTAATGCACAAAGAAGCTGTCTAATTTACTCAATGTCTCCTTTACTAAGTACATAGTGGAGCTGGGGACCCAACCCAGGAAACTTATGTCTACAATCTGAGCCCATCCACTGCCTGAAGAAATGGGGTATTTCTGTTGTAGTGTCAGTTTCTGTAGACTTGGTTACACATAATATTTTAAGTTTTCTTATAATGCTTTTACATGTCTCATTAACAAAGGAGGAAAAAGGCAGAGTGTTAGAGTATTCAAGTAGACTCAGATTTAAAAGAAACATATATTGCCATGATAGTACTTACCTTAAACCATGTGTCTTTCCTGGACTGTTAGAGATTTTTTCTGAGAAGAAAGAAGCTGAGTGACTTCACAAAAGTACTTGAGCATCTCATTATTTATTCTGCAACTATTTCAGGGGCATTTACTGTATTATATATAAATATGGTCATAACAGAAACACAAAAATTCCTAAGTCCAATGGCTGCCCTTAAGAAGCGTAAGTCAATGAGAGGTATGCTTCTTAAAGATAAACATAGCACACAGTGTACCATGTGTGTTATATCCCTGGGCATATTAGAGGGGTCATATTGGCCATACCTTGAAATCCGAATAAGTTACTCTAACGGGAAACAAACAAACAAACATTGCTGAGAGAGAAGTTGATACAGAGGTGGGAAGGTGTCAGTGTTTTTTGTTTTGGGTGTGTTTTTTTTTTGTTTTTATAAGATGGTAATAACAACAGCTGGCTGACATGTGACTGTGGGGTTTATCTTCAATCAGAGAAAATGAGAAGTGTCTCAGAGATGTGGGAAGCAGGAGATACAAATAATGGATTATTATATCCTTTTTCTTTCGGTTTTTAGTCTCCTAAAACCAGACCACACAAAGCTGGAGACTTGGGTAAAATCAAGGCTAGGAGTCTGTGGTGTCTATTAATAACCCATTCTAGCAAGCTTTTGTTGAGAGAAAATAAATTTCCACCATGGGAGGCAAAAAATATTGAAAATAAAGGCATGCATAACTAATAGCAAGACAGTACCGAGCAACCATTATTTAGCTTCTCTCTCTGACTAAATAGAAATGTGTTTGTAGTGTGTTGCTATGCTTTGATCTGAAGAGAGTAAATTGTCATATGAGTGTCCAACTCTTGGATCACACAAAGTATATGTTCTAAGAGACCCAAGGTGAGCACAGGGCATTTGAACATTGGAGTCAGGGGATAAGGTACATCAGTTGAAGGGTTCCTAGATCTGTCTGTCATGATGGTATTTGCTACTGGCCACCTGTTCCTCCTTTGATCTCCCACATTAATGAAGGGCCCCTGGATATGGTAAAGACAGCAAGGGAACAGACTGGTCATATGTCTTCTTTTTTATTATTTTATCTCTGTCTTCAATACCCTACCGTTTTCCAGAATTCTGCAGAGCTCTTCTGTCTTAGATCCTAATCTAGATTTCTGCTCTTAAAAACAGCTCAACTGATCACAGATTTGTGGAGCTGGAGCCTTTAAATCAGCAGCTTTCCAGTTGTCTACCCTATCATCCTATACTTAATGTCACTTCTTAGTTCAGGTGATTGTCATGTGAAAGAAATTCATCTCCAGACAGGATGCATATATGGTTTGAGGCTCATTGTAAATGACAGGTCTTGCTCCTGACACCCTATATACATATATTGTTCAAACCACTAACTTAGATCTCATCTTCTTATTACCAAGCTAGGTTGGTTATTCATTTTCTCAAATAAGGTCTCTGATTCCTGAAGCCTGAATTTCTAGACTTTGAGTAGAATGATAGTAATCATACTATCATTGATGCTGTTTCTAGACTTGACCTCTTATCTACTTTGACATAATTACTTTATGTCCCTATAACTCAATCTAGAGTCTCTTTTGAAATATTTCTTTCCATATGGAATCTTGAATACCTTAGAATGACTCCAAGTGAAAACAGTATGGTAATTTGTTATAAATTTGTCACATGTAGTGGATGATTAAGAAGTTTGTTTAATGACTGAAGGGATTGATAAATGCATGTATGAATGGAAGGAACTAATAGCAAAAAACCTAAACTAAATCCAATAATAAAGAACAAATTAAAAATGTTGCAAAAAGAGGAAAGAAAATTGAGGGGAAAAAAACAAACAAAAATTCCATAAAAATGCTGGAGTAAAAAGTGACAGTTGTATTGATAAACCTAAAATGGTAACTTCATCTGGGTGTGAAAACTCAGTTTTACATTTTTGAATGTTATTGTTTGACTAGGGTTAGATTTTGGGTGACATTTTTAAATCTATTCACCAGGAGATTATTCTGGACACAGAAGTTTAAGACTTTTTTTTTTTAGGTATAATTGACACTTAGCATTATATTATTTTCAGGTGTACAACATAATGATTTAATATTTATATATGTGATCACCACTATAATTCTAGTTAACATCTGTCACCATATATAATTACAAATTATTTTTTCTTGTGATGAAAACTTTTAAGATCTACTCTCTTAGAAACTTTTCAAATATGCAATACAATATTATTAACTATTGTTACTATGTTGTATATTATAGTCCTGTGACTTATTTATTTTATAACTAGATGTTTGTACCATTTGACCACCTTTACCCATTTTGCCCATCTCTCACCCCAACCTCTGGCAGCCACCAATCTGCTCTCTGTATCTGTGAGCTTGGTTTTTTAATTTCATTTTAGATTCCATATACAAGTGAGACTACAAATTATTTGTCTTTCTATGACTTATTTCACTTAGCATAATGGCCTCAAGGTTTATCCATGTGGGCGCAAATAGCAAGATCTCATTCATTTTGACTGGCTGAATAGTATTCCATTGTATTTATATACCGCATTTTTAACCATCTATTAGATGGTTAAATTTAAGGAGGAATGTCTATTTGTCTATGATTAATCCTTCTTCAGTATATATTAGTTCATCTATTATAGCTGAACTAACAGCTATATATAGATATATATTTGTATATATTTTTATTTTCTCTTATAAAAGGTATGTTAAAAAATAAAAAGCAATTTTCCAGTGAATCAAGGGCTGGTGAATGAGCCTTTGAGCTTTAAATTAAATCTCAGTGAGTCAACAATTGACCTTTCTGTTGCTAAAACCAGTTTGTTTAGGTCTTTTATAATCATCCCATTGTTTGCTTATTTTCAAAAGTAGCTAGTGAGGCACTGTTAGTGCAGGAGGCTTTCACGTATCCTGTTTTGATGACCCCTGTTTTATACTCATGTTGTACCATTAAGTTGACCTTGTGCTCCGTCATCTCTGCATTATGGAAGTTACTCAGGACAGAGGTGGTGTCAGGACTGCGTGCCATGGCTGTGTGTCCGTCATTCTAGGCGCCCTTCTCAAAGATGCTGTTGTAGAAGGTACAGTCAGTGAGAAATCTCCTGCGACGGTGCATCGTTGTCCAGGTGTGAGGATAACTTGGTGGTCTCTTTCCTTCTAGGTTTGTTCTCATCACAAAGGTTAGCATGCCCCATGAGGACCGTATCACTGCCCTGTGTTTCTGTAATGCAGAGAAATTGGAAAGCCCCACCCCTGTCTGAGGATATGGATCTGACTACTTTCATTAAGTCTCATGGTTCCTATACAACTGAAGAGAAGAGCCAAATGTACAAATTATGAAGATATTCTAGGCACAAAAAGAATAGAGGGAAGCCAGTCAACAAAATAGGCTGTGTGAAATCAAATATAACAAACAGTTCACTCTGGGACACTTGAAGAGCAAAACACTCCAAATATTTGTTTTTTCTTAATCAAATCTAATTTCGTTTTGAGTCCTTAATTCCCAGAGATGCCACAAAGTTTAGTAGCATATTATTTTTTTTTAAGTAATGCCATTCAGCTGAGATTTATTTAGACCATTATGATATTGTTCTGTAATATCCGAGTATCAATTTTATTCAATAAAATAAAATAAAATAACAAAAGAAATATAGCCTCAGTTATAAGAAAACATTACAGTCATAATTATAACAAGGAACCACAATGGGAAATGTGGCGTACGGAAGACCCACTCCCCAGTGCCGCTCGGGGGCCCAAGATCTTCTGATCAAGGCCCAGCCCGTGGATAGTAGAGGGAAAGGAGAAGAAAGTTGTCATTCCCCTTATATGTCCTGTCATATGTCAGTCAAACTTTGCACCAGGGGGAGGAAACTCCATTTTTCATGTTCAGTATTACCTAAATATTTCCCCCTCAAAATTAATATTTTTAAAATATGTTTTGTTATTGACAGAGAGATAGAGAGAGAGACTCATAGATGTGAGAGAAAAACATTGGTTGGTGCCTCCTGCACATACCCTGACCATATGCACCCCCACTAGGGATTGAGCCCCTAACTGGGGCATGCGCCCTGACTGGGAATTGAACCAGCAACACTTTGGTGCATGGTACGATGCCCAACCAACTGAGCCACACTGGCCAGGGCTCACATTTATTTTGATAAAAATTCCAAACATCATTTTCTAGCATCTGTAAACATTATTTTTTAAAGTTACTTTGGATATTTTCAGTTTGGCCTTAAAAGAATATTTTATGAGCAATAACTACAAAATCTTGACAAAATGTATGAAATAAGTATTTAAAAGCATTGGAAAATAACCAGTGCAAAGGAAAGCACATTTACCCCAGATTTTTCTCTGAGTGTTTTGCAAATCATAGCACAGTGGAGTAGAACCCATGCAGAAGCATCAGTCATACTGAGTTTTAAGTGCAAGGCTGTCAAAGTTGCTAAGAGTAGGGATAATCTTGGAGAGAGGAAAAAACCAAAACAAAACACAAAGAAGAAGGACCAAAACCTGCATAGAGATTACCATTAAGTCAATATTTTGTTACCAAATTATATATGTTCCAGAGCAAAGCTCTATGAAATTCAACAACAAAAACCCAACAACTCAGAAAGCTAAAGAGCTAAGCAGAGCCTGCAGCAGGGGTGCAGGGCTGGGGAAAGAGGGTGGAATTCAAGCCCCACCAAGGCACAAAAGTAATGGGAAAAAAATTAAACCAAACAAACCCAGGCATATAGTCTAGAAGGGTCACACTCTAAAATTACAGACCATAACCTCAGAAGAAAACATATCCCAAAAGTACTAAGGACAAAACTGACATAGATCAGAACTAACAAGCCAGCACCAAGCTTTAATATGATCAAGATAGTCCAATGGCATTCTGTATCCCTGCCAGGAGAAAACATAACAAATATGCTTGAAGATGGTATAATACAGAGTTTTTCCTATTTTATTTGCTGATATCCTGCATCCAATCTACATATATAAGAGTCTAATATGCAAATTGTCCCCTCAGGAGTTTGATTGACCGGGAGTTCAATCGCTCTCTATAAGGAAGGCTCAGCCACATCACGGAAGGCCCTGATCAGCCCTGATTGCTGGCCAGGCCTAGGGACCCCACCCCTGCACAAATTTCATGCACCAGGCCTCTAGTATAAATATTTGAGGCATGGTAGGAAACATAAACAAATGACTAAAACCTGAGAGAAGAAATAGATAACAGAACCAGATCCACAGGTAAATCAGAGGTTGATTTTGATTTTAAAGAGAGAGGAAGGGAAAGAGTGAACCATCAATTTTTGTTGTTCCATTTATTTATGCATTAATTGGTTGATTCCTGTATGTGCCCTGATCCGGGATCAAACCCACAACCTTGGCATATCAGGATAACACTCTTGCCAACTGAGCTATCTGCCCAGGGCAGATATTATATGTTATCTTGCTTTAGGTGTTATATAATCAAGTGATCACACTAGTTATAAAATGTATGGTGTGAATGTACAATAATGTTCTAATGACCAGTGATCAAATATCATCCTAAATTATATTGGCAAGATGGAGTTAGAAAGCAGATAAGTATAGATAATTTTTTTGACAACATTGCTTATTACTTATTTATAGCAATGAAACAAAGTAGAGATTGTTGAGAATCTGTTGTCTCTTAAATGGTTCTTAATAGATGGGTTCCTTCTACCTTTTCTTATAATCATAGGGGCAAATCACAACTGTGACAGATGTCAGAAGGTACTTTTCATCCTTTCAACAAAATGGAGCTTGTAGAAAAGGCTTTGTGTCTGGTGCTTTTTGCTTTGATCTGAAAACTAAAGCTGGCTTTGTGGGTTACTACAGCTATTTATGCTATTTTATTAACCATAATGACACTTTATTTATTCTGATACTGCTTCTGTCATCTGAACATCTCAGAAGATTTTACAAGTGGAAGATATTGAATTTTATACAAAACACTTTATTATTAACTTTTTGAGTCCATATTCATTCTACAGCCAGCACTACTATTGGAAGGGATTGAGAGGGGAGTTCCGGAGAAGGGGTCTTCATGATGTGCCCTCATCGGGAAATTCTGACTCTGAGGGGGCCTGAAGTTCCTGTCAATGCCCTTTGCTATTTTCCACTCGTCTATCTTTATCTTTTTTTTCACTTACCAATTTGAAGCATATATACAAAATGAATGCAAACAAAGATATAAATCACATGAAATTCAAGTGGCCACCACTAATTAAATGTGATAGATCATCTTATTTGGCTAAAGCAGAATTGCTCACGTTGGGGTTAATAACAAATATAAAAGCTTAATTTATTTCTGTGTTTTTCCTTGAACAGTAGTAATGCTTGCTTGCATAGTATGTTCTATAAAACACTAGAGGCCCGGTGCACGAAATTCGTGCATGGGTGTGTGTGTCCCTCAGCCCAGCCTGCACCCTCTCCAATCTGGGACCCCTCGAGGGATGTCCGACTGCCAGTTTAGGGTCGATCCTACCAGGATAGGGCCTAAATGGGCAGTCAGACATCCCTCTCACAACCCAGGACTGCTGGCTCCCAACTGCTCGCCTGCCTGCCTTCCTGATTGCTCTTAACTGCTTCTGCCTGCCAGCCTGATCACCCCCTAACCACTCCCCTGCCAGCCTGATTGCCCCTAACTGCCCTCCCCTGCAGGCCTGGCCCCCCCAACTGCCCTCCCCTGCAGGCCTGGTTGCCCCGAACTGCTCTCCCCTCCTGGCCTGGGTCCCCCCCAACTGCCCTTCCCTGCAGGCCTGATCCCTCCCAACTGCCCTCCCCTGCTGGCCATCTTGTGGTGGCCATCTTGTGTCCACATGGGGGCAGCCATCTTGCGTGTTGGAGTGACAGTCAATTTGCAGATTACTCTTTTATTAGGTAGGATTATTGATAACTTTAAGGTTTTGTTAGCTAGGTTCAGAATATTCATATTCATTTTTAACCCAAACTCTGCCACTGACCATCCTCAAGTGCCACTTTTCAGGTGATAATTCCATATAGTGGTTTTGTTTACTTGAAGATATGGTAAATGATACCGCACTATTAAAATTCCAATTAAATTAATATCCTAATAAGTGAATTAAAGACAGAAAAATTCTTCTTTGTATATTTCACATCACATTTTCTATTAATAATCAGTAGTTAGTTGGTACAAAGTTAAGAACAACTCATTTTTTTGCTATGTGACTCTGGTACTGACTGCTATGGTGCAGGTTAAGTCCTTGTCAAGTCTATATTATGTGCTTTGATTCAATTTTCCAATAAATTTTTCATTTTTCAAAGAATGATGGCATAAAGACCACTGCAACATAAATGCAAAGATAGGCCTCAAGCAGCCATCTAGACCAGGGATCAGCAATTTTTTTCCCATTGAGGGCTACATAATATTTCAGGCTTTGAGGGGTGTATATCTCTGTCACAATTACTCAACTTTGTCATGGTGGCACAGAAGTAGCCACACACAATATATACAAAACTGGTCATGGCTATGTCCTACCTAAAATTATTGACCCATGGCTATAGTTTGAAGACATCTGATCTAGATATTGTATTTTCCAATATGATGCATTGTCTTGTCTAATTAGACATATGTCTATTGGCATTAAATATAAATTAATTAAAATTAAACAATTATTTTTTGTTTCTTCATGCATTAACCATGTTTTAAACGCTTGGAAATTACATATGGCCAGTTTTTTATATTGGAACAATGCAGATATAGAATATTTCCATAGATAATATTTCTATCTTTACAGAAATTCCTATTGAACCACACTGATGAAGAATTTCAAACATGCTTATATGTCTGTCTCTATTTATCCTGAATTGATGAAACAAAATATAAGAACATATGTCACCTGGCCAGAGTGACTCAGTTGGTTGAGCATGGTCCTGTGCACCAAAATGTTGCCTATTCGATTCCTGGTCAGGGCACATACTTGGGTTGTAAGTTTGATCCCTAGTCTGGACACATATGGAAAGCAACAGAATGATGTTTCTCACATAGATTCTCTCTTTCTCTCTCTCTCCCTTTCTCTCTAAGTGTGTCCTGGGGTGAGGATTAAAATAAACAAACAAAAAAAGAACATACGTTAAGGAGAACTCCTAAACTCTTAAAACACATTCCCAGATCTCCTAGACTCTAGGACCTAGAGGTAAACTAATTCTGATTTTGGAATCATCTTAAATAGTAAAATGAGTTAAGAGTCTTGGCTCTAGTAACACATTTTTTTAATCTTAGGAATGTTTCCAACTCTGTCATCTTATCTCTTATATGGAAAATATAATGCCTGCCAAGTTTGCCATAATGTGGTTTTGAAGAAGGATTCATCTCTTGGAGGCAACTAGCAAATATTTTAGAATGAAGTAGGAGCAAAAGGCAGCAAGAATATGTCTGCAAAAGCAAATCTTAGTGATTACTAAGATTATGGGAAGAGACAGTTGGGAATTCAAATCCTAGTTTTGCCATTTTCCATGTGAACTTCAGTTATATCTCTCAAAGCTACCATTTGCTTATCATTAATTCCCTAGGTTTGTTGTGAAGATCAAATAAGATAATGTACTTAGAGTTGCTTGATGCAGTGCCTGGTTCATAGTAAGTCCTCAGTAAATGATAGATAGCTATTACTGTGGAGTGCTGAAGAAGGAAGGAGAAAACCTCACAACACTAGACATAAAGACTTTCTGCCACAGCAGAAATATCCAAATGTAGAAGCACATTACACAAATTAAAGGTAAGAAAGAAAGATAGGCTTGACACATTAGAGAAAAACAAGAAAAAAACACAAGAGTACACTGATTGGAAGAAATGGAAATTATGCCAACTTAATGAGGAATGAATAAAAAATAGATAAAATTTTAATCTTTTGTAATGCAAAATATGAGAGGGACAGCTAAATGAGACAAAGTTTCTGGAAATATCTTTATGTATTAACTACTATCCAAATATAATGGATTATTACAGCTTTCTTCTTTAGATATAGGTTATCATTGGTATCTGCAGACCAGACCCTCTGGAGATCTTCAGATGAAGTGAAGCAGCTGATTTCTGGGTTATAATGACTCATCTACCGAGGCTCCTCTATTCTATGAATTGGGCATACCCAGAGACTATATGGTGAAGTTTTAAAATAGAATGGCGCCACCTCTATCTATCTGCTAGTCACAGGGTGGTCAACCGTTCCAGTTTGCCCAGGACCGGTGGATTTCCAAGGACAGAAGACTTTCTGTGCTAAAAAGGGGGAAAATAGGGATAGATGTTCTCTCTAGTAGCTATCAGGCATCTATAAGGAAGAATGCTTAGCTTAGACACTTGATAAACAAGGGTGATTAGGGTTAATGCTGCTTCTGTGGCTATATCTTTCCTTCCAATATATGGTGACAATACTGGTGAGAATTAGGTGTCTACTAATACCAGTTAAATGATTCTAACCTTCAAATGAGTAAATTGATTAGTTCTTTTTTTAAGATTTTGTTGTTGTTGTTTTTTTACTTTATTTTTGTTGTTGACACTATTACAGATGTCCCAATCCCCCTAACTCCCTTCAACCACACCTTCTCTCAGCCCCTGCTTCTCCTTCCCTCTAGCCATCACCACACTGTTGTCTATGTCTGTGTGTTATGCACGTATGTTCTTTGGCTAATCCCTTCCACCTTCTTTAAGCCCATGCTTCTGTTTCTATTTTGTTCATCAGTTTATTTTGTTCATTAGATTCCCATATAAGTGAGGCCATTGGTGTTTATCTTTCTCTGACTGGCTTATTTCATGTAGCATAATAATTTCCAGGTCCATCCATGCTGTCGCAAAAGGTAAGATTTCCTTCTTTTTTATGGCTGCATAGTATTGCATTATGTAAATGTATCACAGCTTTTTTATCTACTCATCTAGTAATGGGCACATGGGCTGATTCCAGATCTTGACTGTTGTAAATAACGATGCTATGAACATAGAGGTGTATATATTCTTTCTGATTGGTATTTTGGGTTTCTGGATATATTCCCAAAAATGGGATACCTGGGTCAAAAGGCAGTTCCATTTTTAATTTTTATGAGGAAACTCCATAATGTTTTCCACAGTGGTTGTACTAGTCTGCATTCTCACCAATGGCACTAGGGTTCCCTATTCTCCACATCCTCGCCAACACTTACTGTTTGCTGATTTATTGTTGGTAGCCATTTTGGCAGGTGTGAAGTAATATCTCATTGTTGTTTTAATTTGCATCTCTCTGATGATTAATGATGTTGAGATTTTTTTTTTCATATGTCTACTGGCCATCTGTATGCCCTCTTTGGAGAAGTGTCTATTCAATTCCTTTGCATTTTTAACTTGGATTATTTGTCTTCCTTTTGGTGAGTTGTATGAGTTCTTTACATATTCTGGAAATTAACCCCTTTTCAGATATATCATTGGCAAATGTGTTCTCCCAAAGAGTGGATTTCCTTTTCATTTTGTTGATGCTTTCTGTCTGTGCAGAAGCTTTTTAGTTTGATGTAGTGCCATTCATTTATTTTTTCCTTTGTTTCCCTTGCCCTAGGAGACATATTGGCAAAAATATTGCTATGAGAGGTGTCTGAAATTTTACTACCTAAGTCTTCTTCTAGGATTTTTATGGTTTTTCAATTTACATTTAAGTCTTTTATCCTTTCTGAGTTTATTCTTGTGTAATTTGGTGGTCTAGTTTCATTTTTGTTTTTTGCATGTACCTGTCCAATTTTCCCAACACCATTTATTGAAGAGACTGTCTTCCCTCTATTGAATGCTCTTACCTCCTTTGTCAAATATTAATTGTCCATATAGGCATGGGTTTATTTCTGGGCTCTCTGTTTTGTTCCATTGATCTATGTGCCTGTTCTTTTGCCAGTACCAGGCTGTGCTATGTCTATTGATTTTAGAGTAAGGTGGAGAGAGAATGAGAGAGAGAGGTGGGGGAGGGGGAGGAGGAAAAAACATGCCCTGACCAGAGATCTAACCCAAAACCTAGGTATGTGTCCTGCCTGGGAATTGAACCCACAACCTTTGGATGTATGGGATAATACTCCAACCAACCGAGTCACCTGGGTAGTACCAGGCTTTTTGATGACAATGACCTTGTAGTATAATTTGATATCAGATATTGTGATACCTCCAACTTTGTTCGTCCTTTTCAATCTTGCTGAGGCTTTTTGGGGGCTTTTTTGGTTCCATATAAACTTTTAAAATATTTGTTCTAAATCTGTGATCTATGTCACTGGAATTTTAATAGAAATTGCATTGAATCTATACATTGCTTTGAGTAATATGGACATTTTAGTGATTAGTTCTTTATAGAATTCTGGAATTCCTGGATGCTCTAAGGAACCCACAGGGCATTATGATTCCTAGAGGTCTTTTTTAAAAATATATTTTTATTGATTTCAGAGAGGAAGGAAGAGGGAGAGAGAGATAGAAACATTAATGATGAGAGAGAATCATTGATTGGCTGCCTCCTGCATGCTCCCCACTGGGAATCGAGCATGCTACTGGGGCACACCTTGACTGGAATCATACCTGGGACCCTTTAGTCCACAGGCCGACACTCTATCCACTGAGCCAAACCAGCTAGGGCCGTGGTTGGCAAACTGTGGCTCGCGAGCCACATGTGGCTCTTTGGCCCCTTGAGTGTGGCTTTTCCACAAAATACCACGGCCTGGGCGCATCTATTTTGAACAAGTGGCGTTAGAAGAAGTTTAAGTTTAAAAAATTTGGCTCTCAAAAGAAACTTCAATCGCTGTACTGTTGATATTTGGCTCTGTTGGCTAATGAGTTTGCCGACCACTGGGCTAGGGTGTTAGAGGTCTGTTTTGTTTCCATATTGCTATTTGATTGGCTAAAGCTACACACTTGTTAGGAGTTTTGCTTGTATCTGATCCCATGTGACCTGCTCCACAAGAAAATTCTATTTCTGTTTTCCAATAAAAAGAGAGTGT
Source organism: Eptesicus fuscus (assembly GCF_027574615.1). Classification (NCBI taxonomy): domain Eukaryota; kingdom Metazoa; phylum Chordata; class Mammalia; order Chiroptera; family Vespertilionidae; genus Eptesicus; species Eptesicus fuscus. Next base: position 39,993,896 of record NC_072490.1, on the reverse strand, counting down.
TGACCTGCGATCAGTTGTACTGATGAATAAGTTGTTTCCTTCTCACCAGGCAACTGCGATGCTATGATAGAATTTTCTCCAATGTTCTGTGTCTCACAACAGTAGGACAAATTATTTTTCCTTGAAGGATTCTATGGTCCATTTCACATAAATATTTTATATCACAACTGGAGCTGAAGGGTGGCCTTTGAAACTTGGAAAACTCAGGCCACAGTTGGTTTAAACTGAGTAAATTCATGAGAGGCCACGTCATCAAGAAATCGTTCTCCATCATTGTTTATAAGAACACAGAAGCAGATGTGCAATTGTTCCCTGTATTATTTTCATGCACAAAATATAATGTACATGGAGAACACTGTCAGATGGCATAATGCACTACATTTATTTCAAAGATGGAGTCTTCTCTTTGTCATTGTGTTTAATAAACACACTTCTATTATGGTGAGCAGATGGCTGTTTCCTTTGCAAATATCCAGTGGCTTTTAGATTGTTGCCAATGTCTTCTCTTGTTTTGTTTTCAGTAAGTTGCTCTTATACTTATTTTGATGAACTTGTCCTTGACACCAGCAAAAAAAAAACACCCACAAAGCTTTTCATCAGAGACTATTTCTCCTCAGTTTTCTGAAATCTACCGGTCTTATAGATTTGCATTGCTTTGTGTGCGCGGAAGGTGCCGGGTGGCTCCTCATCCCATCTTCCCAGCATTCTCTCTCATTTGAAATAAGTCCTAAAATACTGAGTATTTATATAAACAGGTTTGTTTTTTTCCTCACAAAGTCCTTATTCGTTAAAATATGGACTCTCTATCCATAGAGCCTTTTGTCCTTTAAGACAGAAGGTAAAAGTACCTGACTCACAAAACCCAATATAAATAATCCTCATTGCTCAATTTAACTTGGAAAGAGAAAGCCTTTTAATTAAAAAAAAAAGGTTCCCATGGATGAGGATGTTGAGACAAATTTAGAAATGTACAGATCTAGCTTCCTTTGCTGTTCATTTCCATAATTTAAGAGGCAGTTTTGCCTTGACTTTTATTACCTCATGATGAGAGTTTTCAGATAGCATTGTCTTTGTTTTTAAGAGATGTCCAGGCTGAGTCATTCATATATACGTATATATTTATACATAAGTATATTATTTTTATTATACATGATTTATGTGGATTTTGTAATTTTTTAAGCAAAGTATATCTGTGTGAAGCTTTCTGAGGATTCATGATATGATTCCTCTTGTTTCCTAAAAGTGCCCACACAGGTCAAATACGTATTCACTGCGCAACTTTCTGGATTACACTAGAAGAACAATTTGCTAGCTGTACTGTACTCCCATAGTATTTTTTAAAATACATTTTTATCATTGTTTACAGTATTTTTTATTTGCTGTATTAAAATGTGGAAAGTATGTACCTTAATGTATTGATATAGAAACATTTTATAATTCCTTTGTACATTTAACATAATGGTGTTTTTTATTATCCCCAAACTTTTATGGAATTGATGGTCCTCATACTGTAGAATATACAAAATTTATAATGTTTGTCTTCCCTTTTATAAAAACCTACTTCCTCTTTTTAATTTTTTTCTAATTTTATTAAGATATAATTGACATGTAACATTGTATTAGTCCAAGATGTACACATAATAATTTGATATATGTGTAAAGAATATGAGCCTCTTGAAGGCAAGGGCTGTTACTTCAAATGTGTATATTCTTAGCATTTATTATAATTCCTCGTTATTAAGTAGTTAGCAATAAATAGCTCATAGAATTATTAATGAAATGTAAACATTTGTGCAACACCTTAAATGGCTCTAACAACCCTGAGAAGAAATAAATGATTAGAAGGGACTCCCTCACTTAGTTACAGCAGCATAACTAATGGCTAAGATTGTTTTCTTCTGCCCTGGGATCTTCTTTCCCCAGATGATTCTAGAGGTGCTTCTCTCAAGATTCTACCTATCCAAATTAGTCACATAACCAAGGACAGATCTGAGACTGTCTTCACTGACCACAGTGTGGCCTCCTTCTTAAGCAGGAGTGATCAGCATGCTTTTTTTTTTTTCCTCTAGAATCCATAAGGTCTATCTCTTTCTGAGGTCCAAGCTGAAAGAATTATATAATCTTGGAGCTTATGGGAAACATGGTTTCTACCATAGCAGTAAATCAAAGCAGGGAAAGAGAAGCAGGGCAGAAGGGTACGAAGGTACAGGAATGGAAAGACGAATTGTCAGAAAGGCAGAGGGCAGCGGGGAGAGAGAGGGAAGAGATCATTGAGAACTCCTCAAGACTTGCTTTGAGTACCTGGTTACAGCCATGCAGGTAACCAGACAATACTCAAACAATCCACTTATAATTGTTTAATTACAATAGTGAATGATTTATCTTTCTGTTCTCTCTTCCTCCCTCCCTTTTGTCAATCTTCCCTTCTTCTTTCTTCTTTCTTTTTTATCTTTCTCTCCCTCTTTTCTTTTTTTTAAAAAGGAGTGTGGCTTGCATTTCTGACCCTGCAAACAAATGAGATTTGATAATGATAAAATATTTAATTATGGAAAAAATATGAAGAAAGTTAAAATAGGTAATAGCATAAAAATTAGAAAACTTACCTGTGATGATGATAATGATGACAGAAGTGGTATTTCAAAATGATACTTTTTTTTTTCCTTTGAAAGCTATTTCACTTTTGTTTACCCAGAAATGTGAAGTTATTAGCACAAGATATTTGGGCATTATCAGAAGTGCCAACCAACCAACCAAATGACCTTAGCCAGTAAAAAGGATAGATGACTATTTTACTTATGCATAGAGAGTACATACATTTTTGTAGTTTGTTATTTCTCCTTCTTACAATGGTCAATAATTATCTCTCTAACTTCAAGTTTATCTTTTGAGATAATCACTATGGAATTACAGGTATTGTAGTCTTGCTAACTATTTAAAAAATTTAATACATGTGAAGAGTGTTTCCTTAATCTCACTGTCTTCCCCATGCTGCATGATCCATGAAAAGCTTCATTTCTCTGGAATCAAGTATTAAATATCAGCAAAAATTACCTCTTGGAAAAGAAACCTGGTCAAATAAGTTAAATGATGGTGCCTTTTTGGTGCAACCTTATCTTCTCTATCTTTTGCTTATACTCACACTCTTTAACATTTCATTGATTTTTCAAGATAAAGTTAAAAAAAAAAAAAAGTAAAGTATGCCTAAGACACAGAAGGAAAGAAATGGCTGCAGATCTTCAGCCAGGTTGGGAAGTAGACGATGAAGTTTTTTTGAATTCTACTCCCATCTTCTGCACTCAGCCCATTCCCAGGAGCATTGCATTTTCCTTCTTGTTCACATTGAGTAAAATATTCTCACAAGTAATAATTCTCAATAATCTCAGTCTGATGTAGCCTCGGCTGAGAAACTTCATCATGGAGTGCTGCTTTTTCCAGAGGGAGGCAGAATAACACAGTGGATAAAACTATGGGCTGCAGCATCAGACAGGTAGGGGTGTGCATTCAGATTTTGTCACTACTTAATGTGTGATTTTAAGAAAACAACTTAATTCTTTCCTCTTCAAGGCTCATTAAAGTGGTAATAACAATATTTTCTAACATATAAAGTTATTTAGAGGTTCTTATGGCAATATTTAAACTTAATTAAGGACAGTTTCTAACACATGATAAGCAAGCAATATCGTAGATATAATTATTGAAAATTCTCCCCCACTTTCTCAATTCCCCCTCCTATTTCATTATTGTCATCATGTAGTTATTGCTACCAGTATTAATGGAAGGTATCATCATCCTTGAGGTGAATTGAAGAAAAAATAAGCCTGGCCAGCGTGGCTCAGTGGTTGAGCGTCGACCTATGAACCAGGAGGTCATGGTTCGATTCCCTGTCAGGGCATATGCCGAGTTGCAGGCTCGTTCCCTGGTGTTGGTTACGCAGGAGGCAGCCAATCAATGATTCTCTGGCATCATTGATGTTTCTATCTATCTCTCCCTCTCCCTTCTTCTTTGAAATCAATAAAAATATATTTAAATAAAGAAGAAGCTTATAAACCCGCTGAACCTGTCCTCAAAGCCCCCTTTTCTATAACTCCTTAATGAGCCGAAGCAGACCAGCCCAGGCTCATTCCCCCAGCCCTTCCTTGTTTCACTGTCCCCAGCTTTAATAAACGTAATCAAAAATTAAAAAACAACAACAACATTATAATAAACTAAGCCTCATAAAGGAGAGATTTTATTGGTTAAATGTTACCATCCAGTAATTTCTACTTAACAATGGCTTTTGAAGATGGTAAAGCCTTATTGCAAAGGCAGATGGACTAGAAGGACATGTCCTACTTACTAAGTCATGGTCCCATTGATCCTCCAGGGAAGAATTTTTTGCTCTTCAGCAGGCAAGTGTGAGTGGTTCTTCTATTTCCCCTTGAATTATCCCTTAGACAATGATGTAGAGCAGTGATCGGCAAACTCATTAGTCAACAGAGTGGCAAACCTCGGCTCGCGAGCCGCATGCGGCTCTTTGGCCCATTGAGTGTTCTAATGCCACTTCTTCAAAATAGACTCGCCCAGGCCGAAAACTGATTTCTGTGCATGGGCCACGAAGTTTCAATTGCACTGTATGTGTGCGCCTACACGTGGTATTTTGTGGAAGAGCCACACTCAAGGGGCCACAGAGCCTCATGTGGCTTTATGAGCCGTGGTTTGCCGACCACTGATGTAGGGCATAGGAACTGACACACACTGCTAGTGCCTCAAGGAAAGCTTAAATCCAACTCCATACATCCCACTATGCATAGACCTGTCTCCCAAAGTATTCAAAAAGTTTGGTCTAATTTTTTAAAAAATATATTTTATTGATTTCAGAAAGAAGGGAGAGGGACAGATAGAAACATCACCTATGAGAGAGAATCATTGATCGGCTGCCTCCTGCACACCCCACATTGGGGATTAAGCCCAGAACTCGGGCATGTGTCCTGACTGGGAATCCAACCATGACCTCTTGGTTCATAGGTCAACGCTCAACCAGTGAGCCATGCTGGCTGGGCTAGATTGGTCTAATTCTTTGATAAAACAACTAACCAAATGGTTCTTTAAGCAGGAGCCCTCTGTAATTCACTGGAACTCTATTATATGCTTGAATGAGCCCTGAAACAATACTGTTCTACTTTATTCAGAGAGTTATGCATGATTACACGAAGAACAAGTATCAGCAATACCTTCTGCATAAAGTGTTATTGCCTTATTAAGGTATCTACTGGACATATGCAAGGCGTGAAAGGTTCAGCCTGGGTGGTCTGCTGGGGAGGGAGATGAACACTCTGCTGGTATACAGTCAGAATCTGACTAGATAAGAACTTCTGTTGTAGAGCTCACATATTTGGCTATAAGTAGAACATTCACAGTCTTTAAATAGATTGGAAATATTCCCCTTTCATTCTACTTTCTTGTAATGCTTAGACACCTTTGTATTTGCCTATTGGTTTCTAGAAATAGATCTGTGCACTGTAAAAGGGTCTCCTGGGCACAGTTTGGTGTGTAGTGATATATATTAAGAATGCAAACCGTGTAGCTGGTGTTTGAAGCTCTCCATAATATTATCTCAAGCCCCCTTTTCAGCCTTATTTCCACCAACCACTCTCTTTCCTGGACCCTGCACTCCAGCTTTGCTGGGCTCTTCTAAATCCTCTCCACTCGGGCTTCATTCATTCCATCACCTTCCCCTAGACTCTAGGGCCTAGAGTGTCCTCGGCATGCTTTTCCATTCGTTGAGATGAGATCTTGTATTTTTGAGGACTACCCCAATGTCATCTTTTAATCTGAGGGAAAAGGATAATAGAAATCGTCACTCTGGGTACTTGGGAAAGGGAATTGAAAACAATATTTTAAAAGACAAACAACCACACTTCTATTCCCAGGCGAAAGGCCAGGAATATATGCAGGAGGAACTACAGTCGAGGCAGGGCTGGAGCCCTGAACAGGCCACACTGTGATTCCAATAACACAGTGCCTTCCCCAGAGTGAAGGTAAACCAGATGCATAGGATTCTCCCTGCTGCCTGCCATAGGCCAAGGAGCATCAGTTACAAGCAGCTGTGGAATACTGGGGGCATAGTTGGAAGATATAGACTCTCACTGAGGGGAAGGCAAGGCCTAAAAGTGAAATTCAAAGAGGCATTAATTAAAATTGTCGGGAAAACCAGCCCCTACCCTAAACACAGGACATCTCTAGTTGTCATTAAGCCTGTGGAATGCTGAGTGTAACCATAGCAACAACAAACCTTAAACCCACACTAACTTTTGACCAAGAGTTAACAGAAAAAACTAACACTGAAGTCCTAGCAGAAGAAAAGGCAGGACCCTTTTCCAGCATAAAAACTACTTTCCTCAGTCTGTGCTTACTGCCACAATCTGTCTGACCTGCAACCACAAAAATAAGGCAGAGCCCAGGCTTGTGCTCCCTATCACACAGCTGTCCTCGCTGCTGCTCACCCAGAAGAGTTCAGTGCACCCCTCTTTCCCAAGTCTTCATCCAGGATTCCATCCAGGATCCCTAATTATCTTTAGTCACCACATCTCCTTACAGAGTTTGAACTGCGATGAATTTTCAAAGTCATTCCAATCCCAGTCAGGGGAAGTAGATTAGAGCCGAATTTGATAGAATAAATTCATTCCAAAATGCAAAGGGAACTCAAATCAAACTGCAAAGTATATGAATAGTTAGCCCTACAGATAGTCTGGTTATGAATTTGTGGAGGAAACCTACAAGTAAGAAAAGCCTTCACTGCTACTTTTCAGTTAGCATTGCTGCAGTTGCTCTTCAAGTTTTTGTTGTTGCCTTTTCCGGTGAAGCCTGAAAGCATTATCCCTGCAAATAAGGTAGAAAGTTGTGCTTGCTGAAGTAGATAAAGAGAATTCATGCTTATCTCCATGGTATCTAAGCACTCTACAAGTGGCGGAATTGAACACATCCATGTACAAACAGGCAGTTTGTACTACGTGCCCACCCACTCTCTCTATTCTATTCTCAAAAAGTAAATTGTGATAGACTTTATAAAAAACAAAACTGTTGCTGAGATTAGTATTTTACTGATTTTTATGAAGTAGACTGTTATCAAGCATGCCCTTCTCTGATTTTACAAGAACACCACAAAGGAAAAACAATTCAAACTTCCCCTGTGATTACAGTTAGGAAATTGGATAGTCATTAATAAGCAGCCCTTGGAGGAATTTTCTGTGTTGCATTTGGATTATTTTTCTCAAACTAACCAAATAATAATTCACAAAGAGAGATGTACATCTTGGTGGATTACGAAACCTCAGATATGCTGATGGATAATAACTCCCTTAATGATTCCAACATATATTTAAGTATGTGTAGTTTTTCTTTTTAAAATTTGATTATGAAGATTCCTATCCTTTAGAATCATGTAATATCTTTTCATGAAAAATCCTCCTGATTACTCCACCATATTCTTTTGCCTGTTTGTATTGGACGTAAAAACTGAAGGATGTTACTTTAGCCAGAACTTTGTACCTGCCCATTTCAAGTTTACAAAGTGCTGTGTTCTAGGTTATTGATGACTACATGACAAATTGCCCCAGAACTTGGTGGATTAAAATAACTTTTATTTTTCTCATACTTTAGAGGGCCAGGAACCTGGAAAGTCCTGGAAAGCAACAATGCTTTCTCATATGGCTCCAGTCAGATGTTGCCTAAACCTGCCGTCAAGTGAAGGCGTGATTGGACTAGAGCGTTCAGTATGACTCAGTCCCACAACTGAGTGGCTGGCTGCTGGTGGGGCAGCTCTAAGTGACTTCCTCTTGGGTTATGGGCGTAGCACAGCACCACAGTTTGGTTCAAAGACAGGTAGTCCCAAGGGGGAGCTTCTGCAAAGCAAGTTGTTTAAGGAAATCAAAGCAGAAGCTATCAGGTTTCTTCTAACCTAAATTCAGACGTCTCACTGCATGGTTCACATCCAAGGGAGAAGAGGTTGCCTCCACCTCTCAGTGGGAGGAATATAAAAGGATTTAAAACCATCTTTAATGCACTACATTTGGTGTTCCTTCCATGACAACGTGGGCATTTAATATTTATCAATTTAGCTAAAGAATTATCAATGTACTATCTGTATCTTCTCATAGTGCTGTCAAAAATATTTATACTCACCTCCTTCTAGTTTCCCAGTTCATTTTATATACCTTAACATAGATATAATTAAAAATATACACTGAGTGGCCAGATTATTATGATCTCTGAATATATATATTAGAGGCCTGGTGCATGAATTCGTGCATGGGTGGGGTCCGGGCAGCCTGGCCAGGGGGAGGGGACATGGGCGGTTGGCCGGCCTGCCTGCTGGTCGAACTTCTGGTCGAGGGGACAATTTGCTTTTAGCCTTTTATTATATAGGATATACACTGAGTGGCCAGATTATTATGAGTTCAGAGATCATAATAATCTGGCCACTCAGTGTCTATCCAGACATTGGCCAAAGTAGGTTTACAGTTATTCATATGGGAAAATACACATAAATAAATAAATAATGATACAACAATAAACTGTGTTTTGCATACTCACAACTGTAAGCCCAACCTTGTGTATAATGAATAACATTTATTGTAGGAAAATGTCAATAGAGAATACATATTTCCTCAATAATCAGGTGATAGCCATATTTTGCATTTTTGTTGTACTCACTCATTTTATATAATTTTATAAGATTGCTTTTTAAATTTAATAGAGTTAAACATTTCATGATATTAAAATTGTCTACTTTATTTACGAATTTGAATATCTATATTATTTTTTAAAATTGCATTGTCTTGCTAATTTCTTAAACAGGATAGAAAGCAAAATTTAGCCTGTCTGTCTTTAAGGCCCCCATCCTTTATTGACATGATACTGATGTTATATGGAAAAAATGCTAGTAAAGATGGCAGGAAACTTATGATTAAATGAATCATTTTGTCACAGACATGGTACTAATAATGGTGTAGGTCCAAAATCCTTTATCAGAATTCTAAAATTGTAAAAGGATCTTAAAACTAATTTTTTGTTTTGTTTTTATAACTTATTTGTCAATTAAAACTGATCTAATCTATCGAGAGATGATAATACACACATACCAGGGGCCCAGTGCACAAAATTCGTTCACCTTGAAAGGAACTGTGGGCCTCAAAGCTGCAGTAGGCATAGGGGTGTGTCTCGGCCCATCCTCCATGCTCCACCTGGCCCTTCCCTGCATAGCCCCTGGTCCCCTGTCTGCTGGAAGCCCCACCCAGCACAGAGCAATTGGGGCCGGCACCAGCGCAAGCAGGGCCAGTGCTGTCAGCCAGTGAGAGCGGCAGCTGCTGCCCCGATTGCCCCTCAGGAGCAGGGGGAGGTGGAGAAGCCCTCAGGGGCATTCAGGACCAGCAGCCACCTCTCATACCCACTGATGGCGCCAGGCGATCGGGACTGGTGCCGGCCACCAGCAGCGGGTGCGAGTGGTGGCTCTGGTGGCAGCTGTTGGTGCGAGTGGGGCCAGTGCTGGCAGTGGGTGCAAGTGGCGGCTTTGGCACCGGCAGCAGGTGCAAACTGGACGGGAGCTGGCAGTAGGAGGGAGCACCGGACAGGACCGCGGTGCGTGGGAGCAAAGAATTTTCAGTAACCACCAGAGGCTCGCCCCGATGACAGTAACCTGTGCCCCGCCTTGGTCTGGCACCCCTGCTCACCTGCTCTACCATCCTGCCACCCTCCATGTTCTGCACACACCCCCTGGTGGTCAGCACATGTCATAGCGACCATTTGTTTGGTTGTTCCTGTTGTTCTGCAGTTCTGTCTATTTGCATATTAGCCTTTTATTATATAGGATAATCCTTCTGCTGCAGAAATACTAACATTCAACATGGATTGTTGCCTGAGACACCCCCCTCCCTCAATGATGACTATAATAATTTTCTGAAATCTGAACATTTGAATTCTAAAAAAATATCTGTCCTCAGTGTTTTCTGAGGAAAAAATAAAGCAGCAATTAAGATTTATTGGGCCAGTTTCAAACACTATTCTAAGCCAATAATATGCATTTTGTTTTCATTTTATCCCCTGAACAAACAGGTATAGATGATTATCCATCTTCCCAATGACATTAAATAATTACCAGCGAGTGGAAGTCCTATGATTCAACTTGACCCCTAAGCCTCTTTGCTTATCTTTTACATTACTTTGCTTGAATTATTTATTGTCAGATGTCTTCCAAACTGCACTGAAATGCCTTTTTCAGGGAAAACTGATGCCTTTAGCAGTTTTCCTCTCCTCTTGAGTATTTTCTTAATTTCTATAATTTCAAAAAATTCCAAAATAGAGTCTTACCCCATGGTTACCCTCTTAAGATGGTCTACCCTCAATTTCTTTACTATTTTTTTTCTCTATTGACAATTCCTTAAATTCTAATATCCCCTACCAAAGACATTGCCTAATTCTTTCTTCTATAATCTGTTTTTAGTTCAACATAGATATGGCAAGCCACCTTAACATAATGTGTCACGTCCAAAAATAAATTCAAGTGGGAATTCATAAGGCCTTGAAAAAAAATGTGAATATTCACAAAGGCATTCTGGACAAGATAGCCAATGAGAAATTGCATCATATAGCACACAGAAGTTCTTTCTAAAAATACTTTTCTAAAAAAACCCCAATCCTTCTCCAGTTGTACTTCTTACAGCAATTGCTTACTTTTCTTTATTCATTTCTTTGCTTTCCTTTGTTGTAGACATCTGGCTCCCTCTTTTTATCAGCTTCCTAAATCTTCTTATACCTTATGTGCTCTTTTTGCATTCTGAACCCATTATTTCCTTCTGCAGGTCTTTCCATGTCATTTCTTATATCAGGTGACTCATCCCTTCTTCCAAACAACATTTTTCTTAGAGGGTTGAAGTAGATGTTGGAGGAAGTTTGCTCAGGTGATTTAGTTTCAGACAAGCATGTTTTTCTTAGCATATTGTCTATGCATTTCAGTTTATGAAATAGCCAACATTGATATACTAGTACATTGATAGCCAGTCAAAGCTTCAAGCTCTAACTCCTAATGATTTCTTTTTTTCTCAAAAACTTACTGTTCTAATATCTGGTCAGACATATAATGGTTAGCAAAAGTGTTCTTTGCTTGTTTTATATATAATTATTCTGGTTCTAATATGATTTTAATTTCATTGAAGACAAACAGGGAAATTTAGTTGTCAACTTGGATAAGAGTAAAGCTGACTTATAGAGGGATAGTCCCAAATCTTTTCATCCTTTTTGAACCACTCCCATCACTTCCCTTTTGGAGTGCCCATCATATCTTTCCCAGATGAGCTGCTTAGCAAATATTTGAACAGATACCACACAGCATTAATTCCCTCTTAAAAGGATGTGGGCCCATGCATTTTGTTTGCTAGCCGATTTGTAATTCATTCCAACTGTTCATTTACATTTCACTATTTAATATTTATACTATTTAATATTTTTCTGAATCTGTTTAAACTTAGAAGGCAGGTATGCTCCAGATTCTATAATGGACATCTCTAAACTATAGTTTAGAAAAGACAGGCTGATTGAATATGATACTTGTGTCTGAATAGAATACTTATGTTAATGGAAATCTGCTAAAATCCATATTCCCAAATGTCTCAAATATTGGTGGCTACAAGTTAACCTACCAAGGTAGTCCAATCAACCTGATATCAGGAACACTGTGTTGCTTGGCAAAGGGGAGAAACAACAAAATGTGTATCAAGATCTGAGTTCTGACACTATTTGAAACTCACCCCAGCCCTCTGAAGTCAAATGTACCAGGCTTCATTATTCTTGATTTTGAATGAGTATTTAAAGCAAGGCTGATTTTTTAATGTATAGCGAGCTTGGAATATGATGGGGGCAAAATAATGCCAACTGACTTATATGTGCAGTTTTGAAGGAGGAAGAAGATAATATGAGGTTTTTTTCCTATCAAAATCTTCTACTTTATAGTCAATATATTCCTCTTGGATGCACAAGACACTTCCAAATATTTCTGAGAATAATGTTTTCCTGACAATGAAGAACTGTGTTCGGGGCCAACTATGTAATGGATGGGGATCCGTCTGAAATTAAAATGCAGATCTTGTTTTTAAAAGCAGGTAAACGTGCCACTAAAGACACTAAAGCCCTCCTGAGTTGGCTCAGTGGTTGAGTGTCAACCCATGAAACAAGAGGTCATGGTTCAATTCCCAGTCAAGGCACATGGCCAGGTGCGGGCTTCATCCCCAATTGGGGGGAGGTGGGTGTGAGTGCAGGAGGCAGCCGATTGATGCTTTTATCTCTCTACCAGAGGCCCAGTGCATGATTGAATCCTGCACGTGTAGGGTCCCCTACACGCTTTTGCTTTCAATCACAGGGAAGCTGGGTGCCTGTCCGCTGGTGCACCAGCCCTTTCAGAAGCCTCCGGCGGCGTGGCGAAGGCTTCTGAAAGGCCTGGTGCCTGAGTGGACAGGCACCCAGCTCCCACGCTTTTGCTTTTGATCGCTGGTGCACCAGGCCTTTCAGAAGCCTCCAGCACGGCGAAGGCTTCTGAAAGGCCTGGTGCCTGAGCGGACAGGCACCCAGCTCCCCCGCTTTTGATGGTCCGCGGTGGGACGTGAGCTCGCTGCCCCAGAGGCCCCTTCTGTGCCACAGCACAGCCATGGTGCAGACGCTGAGCTCGAGCTGCCACTGGCGACGTGAGCTCAGTGTCCCGCCGGCCCAATCAGCTACCCCGAGTCCTGCCCCCCGCGCCTCCTGGCCAATCGTGGGCATAGCGAAGGTACAGTCAATTTGCATATTTTTCTATTATTAGGTAGGATCCCTCTCCCTTCCCTTCTCTCTAAAATCAATAAAAACAATTAAAAAAGAAAAGACACTAAAATATAAAGCTTCCCCCCCCTTCTTTTGCAATCTTATTTTGTCACAGTTTTTGATATTTGAATTGTTCTATGTAAATAATAATTAAAATTTTATATAATTAACATGACTTTTACCATTCATATTTATATTGGGAAGTGCTAGTTTTAAATGAAAACATAGGAGCATTTAGCCCATAGGTAGAAACATCAAAATTACACAATTTCTATTTTCTAGCTCACATAGACATGTTATTTCATTCTTAATAGAGCAATAGAAGCACTGCACAAAACTAACTCAACTTTTTTACTTCTCTTCTTGATCGATGACTGTCCTACCAACACTCTTTGGCTTAGAGTAAGTAAGGAGTGAAAGGAAAAGAAACCATGGGGTGCCCTGTGTTTTCCTCTTCTTCGGTGTCATCTTTTTCATTTAAGTGGTTGGCTGATACAGGGAAGTAACAAAAGAAAATGTCTGATAGGCGATTTTTTCATGTTTTTAAGAATAATGTTTTCTTTCTCTCTTCAAAGCATGTTCTAATTTGATCAGAAAGTGTAGTCTCTCAGAGATGTTAGCACCCTGCTTACTCACTCATAAAAGGAAAATGCTCACCTTGTACTACCTGTGAGTCTTGCTGAAGTCCCACGTATGGTGGGAACACAGAATTTCATGTGTATGGGTCGTCAACACCGCTATATACAAACAGGATGTCAAGGACTAGCAGCAGACGTGAATATCGTGTGTATCTCCTCTGTCCTCATGCACACTCCATTGAACCATGGAATCTCATCACAAAACACAACTGCAAAAATCACATTATTAGTAATTTCAAGATGGCAGCAACAGGGCATTAAATCAAGAGTGAGGCCCTTCTGAGTGTGACTTCCCAGGTTGCACACCCATGAAGTCACCTCTGTCTACATTTCACTCTTGAACCCTGGAAAAACTCTAACTCAAGGATGAACAATGGGGAAAAGAAAGGAAACATGACCCCAAGGCTTAGGTCTCATGCCAGGATTTTTTAATAATGTGGACACATGAGCCCATTATTGGACTCATATTTCATATTCAACTAAATCCTACTTTGAGAAAAATCTGTCTTATCCTGGAGAAAATAAATAAATAAACAAAGAAAGAAAGAATAAATAACCAAACAAACCTACTTGGAAAATACATGGTGCATAAGCAGATGTTGCCTAAGTGGTAAGCTTTAAAAAAATCATTAAAGAAGGACATCAGATGGTTTCTAAATCATAAACCTAAATTTAGATGATGTTTAAAATGTTTTATTTTTTTCTCATCCCCTTAGTAATTTCGAATGCTGCAAAAATAATAATCATGTACCTGACTCACAAAGTTCTTCCTAACCTAGATATGAATTATGTTTTACTTAAGGAGATGCAACCAGTGATTGAGGGAAGGTGGCAGGGAAGATGTTTGGAGCCCCAGATATCTAACCATTGGGTCTGCTTATTTGGGGCATCTCTGATCCATGAGTCTGAAGATGGATAGTAATCCAGAAATGGATTTGTACCTTTTACACCTCATTAGCTTACGTTCTCCCTGCTTGTCAGGCAGGGTGAAGATTTATGATTCAGGAATTCTCTGCCTCACTGCTTCTCTTTCCCTCCTGGGGATTCATATTTATTTTTACCTTCCGCCTTTGACCATTGCATTTGACTCATTGAAGCACATATGACTGAATCTTAGTGCTACACTTGTGTAGTCCTCCATCTAAGTATGATCTTTAAAGAGGGCAAAGTGGTGATACAAAAATTAAATAGCATAACACAACCATTTCAATAAATTTGGGGATTTTTCTCTTCTTTGGAGATATGTCAGTACATTTTGGAAAATTTATCTTGCCTGTGAAATCAAAGCTAGTGAAATGCAGGTGCCTGGATAGATAATGGTTAGGTCTTAAATTTCAAACATTCAAGCAATTTTCACATATTTCTCTTCGGGGAAGTCAGTTTTCTTAGCTTACTGAAAATGATATGCTATTCTGAATACCTTTACTTCTCCAATTTTCAAGTGAAACTTGAGGTGGGTGAATTTCTATCAAATTTTTTATATGAAATATTTATTAGATGTGGTAAAATTCTGTTGCATTTGCAATAGTTCAATAGACAAAGGAGCTTGACCCTGTTTATTATCAAATGCAATTTTTAGTTACATTGTAATGGCAAAGGAATAGGGTGTAAAGTTAGAGACATTGTCTGAGGTCCAGAGAGTCATTATACTGCATCAGTCTTACAGAGCCTCGGTGGCCTTGTCTGTAAAATTTTCATAATAATTCAGACCTTGTTTGTGAACACTGAAAGATTGTTGGACATTGAACATTGAAAGAGACAAAGGCACCCTGGCCGGTTTGGCTCAGTGGATAGAGCATTGGCCCGTGGACTAAGGGGTCCTGGGTTCTATTCCAGTCAAGGGCAAGTACCTCGGTTGCAGGCTCAATGCCAGCCCTGGTCGGGGTGTGTGTGGGAGGCAACCGATCGATATGTCTCTTTCACATCGATGTTTCTCTCTCTGTCTCTCCCCCTCCCTAAAAATCTCTCTAAAAATCAATGGGAAAAATATCCTCAGGTGAGGATTAACAAGAAAGAGAGAATTAAAGGAAGAAAGGGAGGGAGGAAGGAAGGGAGGGGGGCTTTGACATATGCACTGCCTATCATCATGGACTAAGGATGGTATGTGCAGAAACACACTTGATCCTCACAACCATCCCATGAGTTTGGTTCAATTCAATGTGTATTATTTCATTTTAAAAAGAGACTAAAGTATAGAGAAGTTCAGTAAGTTTCCCAAGTTCACACAAATAGGAAGTGGTGAGATTGGGACATTTTGTTGGAATCCAGAGTCTGTAATCATGTCTTTCATATTACAACAAATTAAATGCTGAATTTTGTCTTTAAACCTTCATAAGTAATTTTGTGCTTATTCCAAATAAATAGCAGTTCTGTGTTTCATGGGCATTTACTAGTCATTTCCCTCAATAAAACATGACCACAAAATAAATTTTTTTTGAAAAAAGCACAAGGGAGAGGTCAGAATAATGCAATAAGTTAGGATTCCAAATACAGCAGACTACTAACTGCAAATAAATTGGTAGTTGTTTATCTATACACATTTATGGTTCAATATAATTTCAAGAACACAATTTTTGGTCTGTTCATAAATGTGGTAACATTTTAAATTGACTTTCTCATTTGTAAAAACAGCCCTGAAAATAGGCAAGCGCAGTATTTCAAAGTGCATTTTTCAAATTTAAGTCATTTATTCACACAGGTGCAAAGTCCTTTGAAGACCACATGAAATATAGGTTGGTTATTTTTCAGAGCTGGAGTGAAATGGTTAGGAAGGACTCATTTGAGGGGAATACATTTTCAACTTTAATAAAGAGTGGTAAACGTCATATACCCCAAACTAGGGTCAGATTTCATGACATAAGACATGGTTTGCCTAACAGACTAAAATCCAAACCTCCAGGAGAAATGTGTCCATGACAGTAAAAGTGTTTACGCCTGTTTCGGTATGATATTTATTTTAGCACAGCAGTACAGTAGGCACTGAGAGAGGCTTTAGAAACAGCGAAGGTTACTTGATTTCTGCTACTCTTCTCCGTCACTGGTCACTGTCAAGGGCAGATTATTCACTTAGCACATTGATAAATACTTACTGAGCAGCGGTGTGCCAGACACTACACCAGAACATGGACTAATAGCATGAACCAAGAGGATGTGGTGTCAGTAAGTGGCGTTTTAAGACTGGACATGATACGAGGCGGGAACAGCTCATCCAGGTGCAGACTGTAAATGGATGCATTGCATGTAGAGAATTTAAAAACAAGAATAAAACTCAAGATAATCAGTCTGCTTTTCATCACTGTATTTTAACAATTCTATACAATGTCAGTGTTAAAATAGCCCTTCCTATTGGGGACAGACTTTCCTATGTACCTTGCTCCCCTTTTTGTAAAATATCGTTGAGTGCTTTATTTAAAAAAAAAAAATGGAACAGCCCAAGTATCAAATAACAGGTAAATAGGTAAACAAACTACTATATACATATGATAAAACACTACTTAGCCATAAAAAGGAACAAATTACTGTCACATATGGATTAACCTGAAAATATTATTAACTAGAAGAAACTTTACCTTCTGTATGATTCCATCTATATAAAGATCAAGAACAGGAAAAGTAGTGTATGATGGGAAATGGTTAGAAAAGTGGTTGCCTCTGGAGTAGCATGGGTGGAATTTGGGAAGAGATCTGAAAAATCTTTCTTGGATGGTGGTTATGTTCAACATCTTGATAGGGTCTTGTGTTACAGAGATATATGCACTTGTCAAAATGCAACAAATATATTAAGATTTGTGCATCTTATTGCCTCTAAATTTTATATCAAAAGAAGTAAATAAAATAAATTAATTATATAAATGTGTATTATTTATGGTAAAATTTATTGACCTCTGAAATTTCTTTTGAAATCACCAAAAATAAGATGGATTGATGGATAAATAGAAGAATGGATAGATGGTAAAGTAATAAGATATTAGTGGTAGAATGTAGGTAGGAGGGATACAAGTTTAGTGTAAAATTCTTTCAGTGGTTTTCTGTTTGATAATTTTCATAAGATGATGTTTGGAAAAAAACAGATAAATAGATAGATAGATAGATAGATAGATAGATAGATAGATAGATAAAAATTACCTGCAGTTCTGGTAATTATTAAAACTACTACAAATTACCTGGGTAGGTGAATTCTAGGTACTGATTATTTAATGATCTGAACAAGACACTGTTTCCATAGGGGATGACTTACCGTTCCATTGTACACAGTAAGTTGTCCGAGGCCAATTGTCATTCACTCCAGAAACTGAGGGTGATATTCTTCCAACGCTCACTGCAGTCCGTTTTATTTCTGAAAATATTTTTCCTTCTCTGTAGCACATTTTGCCTGCCTTTAGCAGTAACTGCCATTCAACTCCAAACCCAGGAGACAGAAGGATGGTGAGCTTGGTTATCATCATTTGCAAGCTGAGGATCCATAGGTCTTTAGGCCAGGATCATGCAATGAACTGAATGGGTCCTCTAAAGCGACTGGTTCTCTGACTTGTCTTTCAACTCTCTGAGTCAAGCAGCCGCTGGGGGGGATGGTGAAAGAAGACTTTTCCATTTTTATCCCTGAGTTCTGAGAGTGCCTTTACAAAGTCACCAGTCAATGATTCTTGATCTTTGCATCTTTCTTTTTCAGCATTTGTTGTATGTGGTTCAAGATCTGAAATAGAAACTCAGCAATCTCCAACTCCCTAATGACCCTTTCCTGGATTTTGTTAGTTTATAGAAATAAGCCCCATCATTCAGCAAATCACATCTTGCTGGATGGACCAGGCAGGCTTCAGGATAAATAGATCTATTTGTTTCCTCGAGTTGTCCTTTTGGTAGCAAAGACTCTAAAATATATGCCCCAGTATGTTTCTAGCACCTGAAACCCTGAACTGCCTTTGGCTGGTTCCCGGCAATATTTTACAGTCTGCATGACATCTTTGTTCCACGTTTGAAAGCTTTAACTTTACTGAATATAAAATACTTACTGACAATATACTTTTACTTAGAGAAGAGCTCTGAGAAATGTTTAAAAATAAACAAAATATAGCTCTGCCATCCCTTTTTTATTTTTTATTTTTATTGATTTCAGAGAAGAAGGGAGAGGGAGAGAGAGATAGAAACATCCATGATGAGAGGTAATCATCTATCGGCTGCCTCCTGCACAGCCCACACTGGGAATCAAGCCCACAACCCGAAATATGCCCTGAACCAGGAACTGAAACTGTGACCTCCTGGTTCATAGGTCAATGCTCAACCACTGAGCCACACTGTCCAGGCTATCCCTTTCTTAACAAGAACATTTTCTCTTGTATTTGAAGATTAGTTTCTTAATATAACGTATAAAGGTATAATTTGCCCCAATCTTTTTAATAGACTATGTATTTTTGTATGTATCCTAAGATTCAATATTCAGTCAAATCTTCCAGTGGGTAGAAAAGTGGAAATAAGAACACTGCTGTTCTGCTTATTGCACCTAAAGAGGTTTTGGGCTCAGAGTTTCATTTTCATTCCTTTTTTAAATATGTAAATCTGATGGACATTTGTCAATTAACTGACCAATCTGTACTAGACTTCATGGGACAGAGGTTAGGAATAGTCAGGTGCAATAGCCTATAACAAAGGCTTTGACATTTAGCAGAAGAATCATCTGGACTGTTTATTAAAAATACAAAATTTTAGGCCTCAAAACTGCTTTAGTAGGCTAGAGGTAAGCCCTGAATCTGAATTTTTAACTAGTAGTAGAGAGTTGGTTCTGTATTTTTAACAAGTAGGAGAGGTGATCTCAAGGGCTCTACTTAAAGGAACACTGCTTGGAGTCCAGTTCAAAGTCAGTAACTCAAGAATTCATTCCAACCTAGGGCAGGAGTTAGAGAGAGAGATAAGTAAGTCTGCATTCTAACTTTTTCACTTACGTTTTGAGAGACAATAGCCCAATTATTAGCCCTTCTGAGTCTTGGCTTCTATAGCTTTATCAAAGGAAGAATGCTGTTATCTGCCCTACAGTATCCTGACATGATTAAATGTGATTAAACACATAAAACACAATGCCAGTAAATGTGTACTGTTGTGTTTTTTTTTTTTGTACACAGAAATTTGTTTAAACTAGAATCATTGATCTTCAATTTGTGGTGACCTACCTCTCCAGAATCTAACCTGAGAATATTTCTAACAGTATTGGGTTGTGAACTGACATGAAAAAGAAAGAGAAAGAAATCTATTGCTCTTTGGGCACATCATTATATTCTAGACATAGTTCTGGATACTCTAGAATAGTTACCTAATTTTATCATTGCAGTATTATCACTACATGAGGGATACAAGACACAGAGAAGTTAAGAATCGTGCTCATATCTAGTAATTGGCACCGTCTGTTTTACTCTACAGCTATTTGATTCCCAAGTTCTTCAAATAATGTGAAACACTTCCTTTTCCAGTCATGTTAGCAATTTTGGAGGGCTTGTCCTAAGAATGGAAGCCCCATGAACTTGAGGCAGTGATGCAGTGTAGAAGAATAGAGAAGCTCCAGGATATAGAAAGAAGGGTGAAATAAATATAACGAAGCTCTATGAGATACTATAAAGTGTCATTTCTTTCCCAGGCGATGTCCATTTTGTTTATGCTCAGGTAGAGTGAGCTGGTATAACAGTAGTCTCAACCTCCCATTGTGGAACAATGATAATGCTTCAAAGGGGCCCTTACCATCTTCCGCAAGCCAGTCTGAATCTAGGTTGGAAACCATAAGGCTCTGTCCGGACTTATGTGGAGTAGAGTGCCCTATTATTAAGTATTTATTAAAGTCATTCCCAATCTACATTCCTATGATTTACCATTGGAGGAGGCAGCTAAACAGGAATAACATGAGGGGTAATTATGATTCATTTAGAAGATAGAAAGTTCAAAATTGTCATGTTTCTGTATTTGCCTCTTGGGCCAGTATTAGTTATTTCATGGTTATTTCTAGGAGTAAGCCCAGGTTGTCTGTGCTAATTTATTCTTGGCTGGAGTAGATTACATTGGGAAAAAGACCTGATTGACTATAGTCTGATTATTTACTTAATAAGTTCTTTAGTGATATGATATTTTTTTTATCAGGAGAAAACCGATTTTTGCCAAAATTTTATATCTATCCGAATTTTCATGTCTTTCAGGATTGAGCACACAGATTGGTCCATGGGACAATCACAATCCTTTCTGAAATGTTAGTTTTGCTTGAATATTTTAGAAGAAATTTACTTTTATGATCAAACAAATAAAGGTGTATTATGGAGTTGAATATAAAATTTACCTGGACATAGAGCTGTGTACTCAAATGCTTAATGTTTGTTTTACTTGTTTTTATAGCTGAGGCTCACCGAGAACTACTCTGTGCCAGGCAATGCAGCCAGTGCTCTGACTGCCCCATTTCCTTTTGCCTTTGTAAGACAATTAAATAAATATTATTGATACTATTTTACAGGCTGACAGGCTAAAATAATTTTCTCACAGTTGTGTAGTAATATCACTGTGCTCTTAACTACTGAGTCATAGTGAATATTGATGTTATCGGTTATCCTGCACTTGTAATTTAAGAATGACTAACTTAAGAATGAATAGTCAGTTACACAAGTAGTTTCACTTCTGGAAAGCCTGTGTGAAGCTCATCTTTTAATTCCCAGTCTCAATGGATACATTTCTTTGTTTAGGCTTTAAAAGGCTTATTGGGAGTATCAAAGAGAAACAGGGCATATTTTCTTCACCACCTTAAAAATCAACTACCTATTTTTTAAGGAAAGACAAATAGCGGTAACTCTATAGGGTACTGTCTTTTCTTTCAGAAACTGAGATATACAATGGTTTCTGGTTCATAATCAATGCATTACCTGTGCAAAGAGAATTTTATGTTTTTTCTCACAATGGGGGATTTCAGAGTTAAAACATATTTGTTCTTGTCAGCAGATAGATCTTTTCTCCATTTCCTCCCCCAAAGCAATTCTTTGTGCCCATCGGGTTTCAAATTTCATCAACAATCCTTGAAAGTCAAAGACAAATAGTTAGCTCCTTTGTTTCAGATCTAACCATACACTATAATTTTCCAAGTTATACATATGAGATCTCGGTGAGAAACCTCACAATTGTATCTCAAAAGTGGTTTTAGTCTCAGTTATCTCTGGTCCACAAAAACACCTCTTTGGGTCTGGCTACAACTTTAACATTCATTAGGAGCTTTCAGGTAAATTATTTCATGCAATATTCACAATTACCCTGGGAGGTCTGTTATGATTATGCACCTTTTATGCATTCAGGTAAGTTAACAGGCATTTAGGAAGTGGAAGAGGAAGTCCCAAAGCCTGGTCTTTTGATTTCAAGTCTGATCTTATTCCTAAATCTTGTCTCCCATCATTTCTTTCTGCCTAACAGAAGCACACAAGATGGATGCATTGTGTGATGAATGCTGTGATGAAAAGTCAGCTTAGTTCATAAACTAGCTCATATGAGAAAGAGTATGATGGTTGATTTCATGTGTCAACTTGACTGGACTAGGGGATATCCAGATAGCTGGTAGCACATATTGTCTGGCCAGGTGTGTGAGAGTTTCAGGAAGAGATTAGTGTTGATTCATAAACGGAGTAAAGATACCTGTTGTCATCATGTTGAAAGGGGGAAACCAAACTGAAATGCGTGGTTTTTCTCCGAGTAAGATGCAAAGGTGGCTTCTTTCCCGGGTCCTTGTCCAGGTGGATTCAAAGAATGAAGCCACGAACAAAAGGTGGTACAGGAAAAGGTGGAAATTTATTGGGAAACAAGCACAGACTCTCACGTTGGAAGGGGATTTCAAGGGAGTGACTCACTAAGGTTTATAAAGGTTGCAGTTCTTTGTGTCCTGATAGCCCCTCTGATTGGTCACAATAGCAGCTTCAAAACTCAGAGCCCACATGGGATCCCAGTCTTTTCTCCCCCTCCTGAGGTAGAATTCTCTATTCCCTGTGAAAATCTGTTTTCCTCTTTCTCCCTTTTGTTTTTCTACTCCCTGTGGCTTTCCCCTTATCTTCTGTGAATGAGTGTCTCCCTCTCCCCTTTTCTGTGGTGTCTTTAGTTCCTGGGTGAATGTTTGTCTTTGGCAGCTCCAAACCTCCCCCCCTCCCCCCCCGCCCCAGCTTTGTATTCCTCCCGCATGGGCCATCTTTATTTCTAAAACTCCCTAAAACTGCCTATTTTACCCCTAAAAACTCCTTTCAATGTGGGCAGGCTTCATCAAAACCTTTGGGGGGCCTGAATAAAACAGAAAGCAAAGGATGGGTAGATTCCCTCTCTCTTCTTGAACTGGAAAATCCATCTTTTTGTGCCCTTGGTCATGAGAGTTTCTGGTTCTTAGTCCTTGAGACTCTGGGACTTGCACCAGCAGCCCTCTAGTTCTCAGTCCTCCAGCTGGCCTCACAGATAATCATACCATGGGCTTCCTGGTTCTCCAGCTTGCAGACAGCAGATTGTGGGACTTCCTGGCTCCATAACCACGTGAACCAATTCCTATTCTAAATCAGTGTGTGTGTGTGTGTGTGTGTGTGTGTGTGTGTTTCCCTCAGGATCAGAACACATTCCTGTTCCAATGAAACTCATCATAAGCCTAAATGGCATAAAGGGTATCCCCCACTCTCTGAATGTTTGCATTACAGTGCTACTTCACATTAAGAAAGACCTACATTAGTATGGTAACAGCTATTTCTGTAAGAGCAAAAATTCTCTTTGAATTCCTTTTGGCAGCAAGAAAGGTATTAATGTATGTCTTTAGCAACAGTGAAATGGGCTTGGATCACAAACTTTCAGAAAGGGGGATACCTTTGTGTATATATAGATCTGTTGGTTCTGTTTCACTAGAAACTGTGATGAATACGAAGAGTTATCAGGGATTTGTTGTGGTTGTTTTTATATTTTAACACTTTCCTACCACTTTCACATTTATTCTTGTTCCTGGAATCAAGTGGCCTTACTTGTCCTGTTGGTCATCCCTTCCCTCCACCATAGAGTGCTATACTTACAAGTATCCATCTTACTCAGTTCGTTGTCCACACTAACAAATCAATACATAATTTTCTAGCAAAGTCTTTTGCAAATAATTGTTACTAGAAAATTGAATTTCTCCATTGCTAGTTGGAGTGGAGTTCTTGGGACACCACTGAAATAAGCATTTCCGGAGGCCCCTATGGGAGGATGAGATGTGGTAAAAGGCTTTCTTTTCATGGAGTTACATTCCCTGGGTTCCAAAATCCCATTTCCCTTAATCCAGTCCTGAAAAGGGTGCAGCTGGGGGCTTTAGCAGAGCTAAAAGCAAAGCTAGTCTCCAGAGTTTCCTTTCTATGGTGGAGCTGAGCCTGGTGTAGCATTAAGCTAGTCAAAGTCCTTTAGGCCATTGTGTGGACCTACATGGCTGTGGGCTGAAAGATCAGACAGAGGGTGAAAACCAGGACTGCAGGCTTTATTAGAGGAGAAGGACCTGCCGGGCTGTCTCGCGGGGGGAGAACAGCAACACGTGCAGAGGTGAACATGCCTTTTGAGGGGAGGAATTGGAAGGGATGGGGCTTAGGGTACTCGGCACCGGCTGATTGGTGGCTTAATGTATGGTCCATATAAGGTACATAGTTAGCCACTCAGGTACTTAGGGACAAGGGCTTAGGGTATTTGGCAGGTGCTGATTGGTGGTTCAATGTATAGTCCATAAAAGATGCCTGATTCGGTACTCAGGTATGTCTGGGCTGCAGGAGCAGGTTACTTCATACTCTGCCTACCAGTTGGGGGAAGGGAGGATCTATCATGGGGCCACGTGGGAAAGTTCAGGGAGCACACCCTCTGCAACAGGAGTTCCAAGAGAGCAAGCATGCAAGAGAGAGAACTTCCTTTGTTCAGGAGTTGAGTATCTCAGATTTTGTGCCCTTGCAGTGTTACAGAAGACCGAGAAAAACTAAGCAACGCTTAGAGAAATGGAGTTACACAGCTTTATTACGTCGGCAGACTCAGAGGAGGTTGCCTCTCAAATTCTGAGCAAACCAATATGGTGGAAGCCCCTCTCTTATCCCCTTTTGGTGTCTTTGTCCCCCAAATATGGGTTATACTTCCAGACCTTTCGTGGGCTTTGCAAAAAGCCCAAATGTTGGGGGTCTTGAGACCATACCTAAGGGCCTGACCTGGTGCCAGAGCTGATAACCCCCCTCCGGGGGCTGTGTCATGGTTTATGGCCTGTGTAAAATGAGAGTATTTAGGTAACAGGTCTTGCAAGACCAGTTTGTGGAGAAAGGGGCAATGACTTAATTATAGGTTCTCAAGAATGTATATTAGATTGCTGGCACAGATTCAGATTGCTAGGCCCCCCAAGTATCAGGGTTACATTGGAATTAGCCTTTTAGCCTCCTCAGAAGTGGCCATGGGTATTCTGGCCACTGACTCCCTCCCAGGTGTGACTGACTGATAGCTTCTTCCCATGTCACCCAGACCTTACTGGGCATGTGTCTGTTGTCCAGTCTCTTTCCCCAGCGATCTGTGGGGAACAGACTTGGAGAATGTTAACTGCAGCTTCCTGGCAAAGCTGTCTAAATGGCATGCCTATATTATTTAGACTCATTTTTGCTCCTTTACTGTTAAATAATAACCAGGTTGTTATAACTGTATTATAATGATATAATTACTATTACCTGTTAGGATTTTTTTTTTTAGTTTTGATCAGAAGATACCTAGAGGCTATAATGCCTTGACCCAAAGATATAAATCATTATGGTTTCCTTCCTCCCTCCCTCCCTTCAGCCCTTCATCCTTTCTCTTCTTCCATCTTCTCTTCTTTTCTTCTTCCTTTCCTGTCATCCTCACTCTATTTCTTCCTCTCTCCTGCATCCCTTCTTTCCCTTCTTCCCTCCCATCCATCAAGAAATGAATGAATTTTGCTAACAATGACTAAACATCCTAAATGTGCTACGTTATAGGTCAAGCACTATGGATAAAAAGGTGAAATTTTTGCCAGTGAAAGGGATAGGTATTTTTTTGTGGTGATGTAAGAAAAGAATTTCAAAGGCACACATGTGGAGAAGTTTGAACATCAGGGCTAGGTTTTATTGGAAATTAAGGGGAATTAATACACCCTCAAGGATGTAGAGGGTGGGAAGGCTCTAAAGCACTTCCTTGAGGTTTCTGTTAATCATCCATATATCTGCTTGGTTCAGGTATAGGACAAAGAATCATTCAAATTATCTAATCCAAATTTTTAGCTTTTTCTGGGCCTGGGTTGGGCCCTCCTCCCAGAGATTCTATTGGGGTTTCATGTCCTCCATCCAATCTGATTACCTTTCTATGGTTCCCAGGCTAGGCCCTGTCTCTCTGTTTCCTCACAGGGAGAAGGGGAGTGTTCTCCTTGGTGGCAGTTTTTTCAAGTATGTGAATGAGTCTGTTTACCAGTAAACTGGATGGAATTCTGCTATTACCTGTTTCTGCTTCCCAGTTTATTAATACTGTTTAGTTCCCTTTTGCTTTCTCCCTTCTAATAATAACCAGCTATCCTCATATCGATTACTAGCTACCTATGCTGACAGAATGACACAGCCACTGCCTGGAAATCTGATGGAGAAGACAGCCATGTCTCACAACATGATACACATAAGTGTTCTGGGGGACAGAAACTCTTTGTTGGCTTTCGTGGAGAGACAGTAGTACAAGAATCAAAAACGAGTGAACTCAGATTTTAAAATTTGTGAAATTAAGTGGACTATAAATAAATATATAAATGTTGTTAATGAATAAAGCACCAAATAAGGCACAAGAGACTTATTAGACATACTTTTTGGTGTTAGGGAACTTTATTTCCAATAATGCATGGGCATTGTAGCAAATTTCCCTTATAGAGATTAAATTGTGGATATCTATCTCTGTCTGCCCTAATCTAGAACAGTGCCAGAAATATTACCTTGGAATTACTTGGGAGAAGTTTTTCTTAGAAGAATAGATTGTCTATGAATTACTTAAAATAGCCTTCTTTAGAAAGGTGAACCCATTATCCACGGAAATGGGAATGACTGATGCAGGGAATTCTTGGCCTCACACAGGAAAGAATTCAAATGCAAGCCAGCATTGAGTTTAAAGTGAGTTTATTATTAGTGTAGCAGTATGAGGGAGAGGGGCTACTCCACAGACATATCAGCCCCTTCCGAGTGGGATTTACTTCTTTCATTGAGGCTCATTTAATCTAGGGTTAGGCATTCAATAAGAGGGAGGAATATTCTCTGAAGAACCCCAAGGGCCATTTTTTTGTCTTTATATGGGCTTTCTATTTCCATTCTTGGTGGCAAGGGGTTTGTGGTTTAGCATGCTCATGTATTACAATGAGCATATAATGAGGCTGGGATTACTGCAAGGTGAGATTAGTCAATTGCCATGTTGGATCAAGCTGCCTTTTTGTGGGTTCTAAGCCATAAATCTCTTGAGGGTTAGTCTTATCATCTTCTTGGTATTTTTGTAGCCCTTATCAGTTACAGCTATTTCACCACATACCCTGTCTCATGATCAGCACTATTGGGTTTTAAATGTAGAGAAAAAAAATCTTATTGGCTTCTATGGATGAATCCCTAGGGGGGAAAGGGAGTTAAGAATTCTGGGTCCATGAGGTACAGAATAAAACATCAGTCCTTTTCCTGTCCTTTTTGCTTCCTCAACTTACTGATGTGAATGTGAATTGAAAGAACTAAACAATTTGAGTTGGGACTCCAAGAATTTTATTGCAGGGCACGTAAATGTGAGTTAGGCTTTGAGGAAGTTAGATTGTCTTCCCAGGGAGAATCAGTGATTTTCAATGTGAATTTCATGTCACTGAAGTGTTACTTCAGTAGTGAACTCTCCTATCTGGGCTGGACAGAGTCCATAGGTAACAGAAAAACTTTGTGGCTGCAAAAATCAAACCAATAGAGAACTGAAGAGATACATTTTAAAAAATTTTCTAGAATGGTGTAGAAGCACAATGGATCTCTTCCCCCCATTGGGGATTTTGTAATTTAAAAAGGAACTCCAAATGGGATATAATATACTGATAAACCACTGATATCATATGGAGAATTGTGATTACTTAAGATTAATAAGTAATGGTTTTTCTAGAAAACAATTTGTGAAATGGTTCAAACAAGTTATATTTGAGGTCATCTCCATAATTTATATCTCAGTGTCAATTACCTTTATCATGGTGGTCCATGACTTCTACCAGGGAAGATAGTAACTGGTCTGGGAGGAGGTGAAGTAGATAACATCTTTTAACTTAATATTTTATAAGGGATAAATTACATTCCTTTTTCCATAAATTTGCCCTCTGAAAGCCTGGCATGTATCATGTAGTTAAAGTATGAGAAGGGCCTAAGGAGTAGCGAACACATAATCAACCAATTATGATCTATTGCAATTACTTTTAAATGTTAATTCCTATATAAGTGGCTCTTACTAGAGATATTCATCTCTGCCATTAGCCCTCATAATATGCAGTAAGGAGAAGAAATATGATGTGCCATATTTCGTTTTCTGACAGGCATTATTTGATTGCCTCATTTCTCTTTCATTGGTTTAGGGCATTTGGTTTCAAGATGAATGAAAATGTGCAGTGCCCAAGGGTCTAGGGTAAGAGTTGGACTTGTAATAGGTAGAAAGGAATTTAGGGAGTCATCATTCATAATAAACATAAAATGTGCTTTGTGGCTGGATATTTTTGGATCCACAGAAGGAAAGCTTTAAACAAAACAATACAAAAACTCCTTATCCTATTCTGAACAAGCTGAATGTGTAATTAGTTACCTTCTCAATCCGAGGGTTTCAGAAGAATTTGTCCTAGTATATGGCGTTGCGTAGCACAGACCTGTGAAAGGTAATCAGCCCAGTCTCTGAGCTGATTACCTCTACTTGAGGAACCTTGAAATAATTCCACCTAATTCAGGCAAGCTCATAAATAGTATGACAAATGTGATAAGTGTATGGATTTTTGCTATTTTTCCCTCTGTCTTTGTCATTATTGGGACTTTTTGCTTTGCTAGTGCATTTCCTTCCTTACACCCATTCTTCACAGATGGCCCTTTTCGGACTGATTTGTTCTTTGAGTGTAATGGAAAATTGAGGATTGTGGGTAGAAAACAGGACCAGATAGGTAATAGAAAAGGGCAGGACTTAACAAAATAAGTTTTCAATCTATTTGTTTAGAGTGGGTGAAAGATTATTAAAAGTGGGGGAAAGAGATAAGGAGGAGTTAAAAGCAGGAGGCCTGGAGATAGATTAGGGATTTTTCAAGAATTTGAAAATAGGGGAGTGATAAAGCACTGCAGTGTGAATACAAAGTAGAGGGGAGAGCTATCAAGAATTTGTTGTGATATAAATCTTCCTGTTATAGCATTAAAAATTCAAGTTAAGGATTTATTACTTTAAATTTATTTTTTGGTTTCTGACCTTTCTCATCCATTGCAACTTATCTCTAGGTTAGGACCAGGTGTGTGATGCTTCTAAAAGTTTACATATAATTATCTTTCTAGGGGTTGTTTAATTAAGGAAAGGGGTCTGCAAACTACAGGGCCTGAGCCAAATCCAGACTACTATCTGTTTTGGTGAATAAAGTTTTATTGAAACACAGCCATGTTCATTCATTTGCTTATTGTCTCTGTTGCTTTCACACTGCATGGACAGAGGTCAGTGGTTATAACAGAGACCTACAAAGCCAAAAATATTTACAGCCTTTTTTGCTTTAAGTTAAACTTGGTAGTTTGAGATAATTTTCAATTCACATGCTGTTATAAGGAACAATACAAAGATATCTCAGGTAGCCTCACCACCATGGCATCTTTCTCCACTCATAGCATCTTTCAACAATGTCACAACCACGACAGGGTCAATAGCACAACAAAGAAAAGTTCCATCACCAAAAAGACCTCTCATGTTGTCCTTTAATAGCCAACTCTACTTTCTCATTTCCCACTCCTGTCTCCTATCAAAGACCTCTGATAACTGCTAATCTCTTCTCCATTTATATAATTTTATCATTTTAGGAATGTTATACATATATAGAAACTTACAGAATGTTAACCTTTGAGAATAACTTACTTCACCTAGTAAAATTCCCTGGAGAATCAGCAGGTGTATTATATGTATCAACATTTTATTCCTTTTTTATTGCAGAGTAGTACACCACTGTAGTATACATACTGCAGCTTGTTTAACCATTTTCCCATTGAAGTACATCTGGGCTATCCCCAACTTTTGCGTGTTACAAATAGAGCTGCTTTGGACTTTTGTGTAAGGGTTTTTGTGTGACACATGTCTTTATTTATCTGGGATAAATGTGCAATTACTGGGTCATAAGGCTGTTGCATGTTTATTTTTTTTAAGAAACTGCCAAGCTGTCTTTCAGAGTTGCTGTACCATTCTGCATTACCATAAGCAATGCATGAATGATTTCACTTTTCTGCATTCTTGACAGCATTTGTTGTCACTAGTTTTTATTTTAGCCACTCTGATAGGTAATAGTGCTATCTCATTATGGTTTTAATTTGCATTTCTGTAATGGTGAAATATGTTTGATTTCTTTTCATGTTTTTTTTTTTGCACCAGTATATTCTCTTTGGTGAAATAATTATTTAATGTCTTTTGCATATTTTTAATTCAATTGTCTTTTTTGCTCTTGAGTTTTGACAGTTCTTTTTTTCTAGATACTATTGCATTGTCAGATATGTTGTTTGAAAATATTTTCTCACACTCTGAAGCTTGTCTTTTCATCCTCTTAACAGGGTGTTTCTCAGAGCCAAGGTTTGGAATGCTGATGAGGTCTGTTTCTTCTGTGTAACAGGCTTTTGCTGTCAAGTCAAAGCCCTCTTCATCTAGCCCTAAATCCCCCAAATTTTCCTTATGATTTTTTGCTACAAGTTGTATATTTTTACATTTGAGTCTTTGATCTGTTTTGAGTTAATTTTTGTACAAGGTGAGAGTTTTATCTAGTTCCTTTTTGTTTTATGTCTATGGATGTCTAATTGCTCTGTTGTTGAAAAGTACTGCCAGACATTTTATAGAAAAGATTTGCTGACCCTTTAACTGGATACGATGAAACCTGTTTTAGAAAGTACACTTTTGAAAGAGAACTCAGCCAAAACCGGTTTGGCTCAGTGGATAGAGCGTCAGCTTGCGGACTCAAGGGTCCCAGGTTCGATTCCGGTCAAGGGCATGTACCTTGGTTGCGGGCACATCCCCAGTAGGAGGTGTGCAAGAGGCAGCTGATCAGTTTCTCTCTTATCGATGTTTCTAACTTTCTATCCCTCTCTCTTCCTCTCTGTAAAAAATCAATAAAATATATTTAAAAAAAAAAAAAAAAGAAAGAGAACTCAATCTAATTTGTTATATACCACTATAAGCATAAATATACTCAACAAACCTTAAAATGATATATAATGAAGTTTTTATAAAAATGACTGTTCCTTTTTTAATAAATGAGCAAAAAGAGACATAAAAGTCAATAGAATAGTGCCTAATTTTATTCCATTATTCTCTACCAATATTGTTCTACTTTAGTTGAACAGCTTCTGAGGACTCCATAGGCATTTTCTTTTATATTGTGCAGAACTTTGTTTATTTTTGTATCAGGATCATTTTCAAGATTGCAAACAGTTTTTTAAAAATTTCTCAACTTGTTTGTGTTCAAAGTTCAGTTTGTCCTCTGGGTTTTTGTCAGCGAATGTTTAACTGAGTGCATGAAGCTCTGAAAAATGCAGTGTGCCTGCTTCATTAATTTTCCAGGATGGCTTCACCCTTTTCTAATCTGAGTATTCTGACATCTTGCATTAGAATCCCCCTTACCGCATTGCCGTGAAGGAGAGGCATTTAAAGCTCCCTGATAAAACGGATAGCCCTTAGATAAAAACACGGGCACCCTGACACTGTAAGTAAACATTATTAGTTAGTAAGTTCTTCCCATCTAAGCAATAACCCTCCAAAAGATATTTCACAACAACAGTTTAATAACTAATGTTATGAAGGTCACAGTCTTATTAACAAGTGTTTTATTTATCCCAGGAAAGTGGGCTTTTATAAGGGAATTTTACAGATATCCACCACAACCTGCTCTCACAGTAAACGTTGATATGAAAACCTTTCCTGAAGGAATGACTCCTTTCTGTCTTCAGCAGCAGAGGCTGCCTGGAGTCTAATCTTCCCTTGAGAAGCCGATACCATTTGCCAGTATTTCAGTTAGTCTGCCAGATGCCAACACAGTGGTTTTCTCGTCAGCCATAGAAGTATAAACAGGGTGTTTACCTCTCCAGTAATCATCCCACAGGGCTGGAATTTTGAGATCTTAGAAATGGTTGCACTAGTTTTACAGCTCCTCTTCCATTGACACCTTGCTGATGTCTTTGCCCTGGCCATCCAATGTATTGTTTCTGCACTACTGCGGGGTTGGGGTTGAAGATAGCTTGGAATAATTACAACAAAAATAAAATAAACTTTCTCCTGTAAAGTTATATTTAAAAAGTCTTGCTGCCATCTTGCTGTACATTGTTAAATATTATGGTTATATGAAATACAGAGTGCCTACTCCTAAAGAACTTCTAATAAGAGAGAGAAGTATGACCTGCCACTAGTTTTCCTCTTTTCCTTCTTTCTGCATATATGTATTGCACTCTCCTCTGGGAGCGTGCCCAGCATTCTGTGCTAGTGGGAGTAGAGCTCAAGGAGAGGTGCACCAGTCCCTTCACAATTCAAAAGAAGCTCCTATCACGTCCTTTTATTGAGACAGATATTTTAAAAATTATTCAATGTCAACATAATGCTATCCAAGCTGACATAATTTAAATGTTTATATTTAACATAAACAATTTTAACATAAAATAGAATACATGATGATAACTATGCAATTCACAGGATAATTACATAATTATTAAAAATTATTGCTAGTAGAGTGGTGGGGTCAGGTAACGGAACACAAGTTTAATGATGTATGATGAACACATCTTTCACTTCTGCAAGTGTATGAGTCCTGAAAAGATATCTCCAATTTTGAGATAATGTCAACATAGTAAAGTTGAAAACCTTCATGAGTGTGAGGTCCAAATAACCTTGACCTGTTATTTGGGATACTGTTCAGCCTCTACAGAGCTGAGGGCCCAAGCTAGACAGTAAAATCGACAAGCAAGCAAATCCCAAGAGACACGAGGGTAATCCAGCCCTGTCATAGGTAAGTACAAAAACGGGTTCAAAATCCCCAGGAAGAAGACACCTAAGCAGGTGGAGAGGGGATGCCTCAGATAGAATCCTCTCTGTTGCTGTGTGTGGTTCTAGGGACATGTTGACACCTCTAGGGACAATTTAGGCTTTTTGGAGTTGGTATTTAACTAAAGTGACTCCTGAAGATAAATCCTGACAGGTACCCCTACATATACCATACCAGTTTACTCAGTAAGTACATATTCAACTTGAGAGTAAATTTACCCATTTAGACTATTACATAGTAGATACAGGTAGACCTGGGTTCATATCCTAGTTGTGAACTAACTCACCATGGATTTAACATTTTAAAAAAATATATATTTTATTGATTTTTTACAGAGAGGAGGGGAGAGGGATAGAGAGTTAGAACATCGATGAGAGAGAAACATCGATCAGCTGCCTCCTGCACACTCCCTACTGGGGATGTGCCCGCAACCAAGGTACACGCCCTTGACTGGAATCGAACCCTTCAGTCCGCAGGCCGACGCTTTATCCACTGAGCCAAACCCGTTAGGGCAGATTGAACATTTTTGAGCAAACACATTTCATCATCTGTAAAATGGGCATATTAATATTACAACCTACCTTATCGTTTTTGTGTGCATTAAATGTGATTCTTCATATAGAGCATTTAGCACTGTGCCTGGCACAAAAAATTGTAAAATATAAACTATTTATAATTATTATTTACATTACATTTTAACGTTTAATATTTTTATAAAATGGATCTTTGCTAAGGCATGAATAGGCATTACAATGACTAGTTATAGTTTGGTAGAATTTTGCAATTCATAGTTTGATGAATTAGATTTATTCAACAAATAGTCATTTAACATTTATTATATTCAGAAACTGTACACATATAAAAGATTAAATTTTAAAAAAGTATTTCTTTTGTTTTTTTTCTAGGCTTTTTTTCTTTATTCTATGATGTTTATCTCTATATAAATGTCTACCTTTGCATTTCTATTGGATTGAAACAACTCAAAATTTTATAATTGTTCAAATTTCTCAAAAATGAGAAAGACCTTATTTTTAGTGGTTAACAGAATTACCAGTTAAAAGTCCTAAGCCATTTCCCCATATTTTATGCTGTAATTATGATAATACAATCATGATAAAGGTGTCCAAATAAGATTGTGCCTACCACATCTTGGGCATTGAGCCAAGCCACAGGTTTGTTTTAAAGGCATGTTTTTGCCCATTTGGAAGTTCTGATGATGCCTTCCAAATCATTCTTATTTTGGTCTAACAGTCCCATGCAGGTTGCAGCTTGGCTCTCAGTGGAGGAGGTGGAAATCAGTGGTGAATTGTCTTTCCCTAATGGAGCCTAGAGGAACGGAAATGCAGGACTGCACCTGCTCCCACAGAGACAGAACCACAGTGCTGACAACTTCTAAGAGGTGGTGCTACGGAAAAGCAGGATGCCTGGAGTTCCCAGTGACTCATGTAACACACATTTACATGGCAAATTAATTTTCTCAGAGCAACTATGCAAATAGAAGCAAATAATCCCCTCAAAGGAACAGGTTTTAGGTTTATTTTCTGAGTAGAAAATACCAAGATACAAAATAAATCTCTCAAAATTGGTTAACTATTACATTTTAATGATAAAGCTGGTCAGTATTTTAACAGTTTGAACACCACTTTTGACAAGTTATTGCAGGAAGGCAATACTTAAAAAGAGAAACTAAATGGAAAAGTAGGAGTGGAAAAAGCTAAAGATAGTATAGATATAAACACAATGGACATATTCTTAAATTTGACAATGGCATACAACTAAGCCTGGTAGAAGAAGCTGGTCTTAAAGAATCAAAGAACTTTAGTAAATTAGCAGGAGTTTTCAACCTTAGCACCACTAAGGGCTGCCCTGAGTAATGTAGAATATTGAGTAGTATCCCCAGGCCCTACGTACTAGGTGCCAGTAGCAATCTTGAACCTCGAATGATGACAACCAAAAATGTCTGCAGACATTGCCACATTCCTCGGGGGGGGGGGGGGGGGGGGGGGGGGAAGAGCAAAATCATCCTCAGAATGATAAAGACATTTAAAAAATATTAAAAGAAGGCCCTTTGTCAACGCAAACAGCATAGTATTAAATAACTTGAGATTTACTTAGGTTCAAGGCCTAGCTTGGCCTCTATTCAAGCTCAGAATCTTAAGTTACATAAATTTTATGAGACTTACTATCCTTATATGTATAAGAGGATTATAATATACTAGAGGCCTGGTGCATGAAATTCGTGCAGTGGGGGGGTGGGGGGGAAGGGTGTCCCTCAGCCCAGCCTGCACCCTCTCCAATCTGGGACCCCTCGAGGGATGTCCATCTGCCCATTTAGGCCCGATCCTGGTGAGATTGGGCCTAAACAGGCAGTCGGACATACCTCTCACAATCCAGGACTGCTGGCTCCCAACCACTTGCCTGCCTGCCTGTCTGATTGCCCCTAATTGCTTCTGCCTGCCATCCTGATCACCCCCTAACCACTCCCCTGCCAGCCTGATCGATGCCTAACTGCTCCCCTGCTGGCCCGATTGCCCCTAACTGCCCTCCCCTGCTGGCCTGGTCCCCCCCAACTGCCCTCCCCTGCAGGCCTGGTCCCCCCCAACTGCCCTCCCCTGCAGGCCTGGGTCCCCCTCAACTGCCCTCCCTTGCAAGCCTGGGTCCCCCCCAACTTCTCTCCTCTGCAGGCCTGGGTCCCCCCCAACTTCCCTTCTCTGCCAGCCTGGTCACCCCTAACTGCCCTCCCCTGCCAGCCCAATCGCCCCTAACTGCCCTCCCCTGCCGGCCTGGTCACCCATAACTGCCCTCCCCTGCAGGCCTGGTGGCCCTCCCCTGCAGGCCTGTGTCCCCCCCCAACTGCCCTCCTCTGCCGGCCTGGTCACCCCTAACTGCCCTACCCTGCAGGCCTGATCGCCCAAAACTGCCCTCCCTTGCAGGCCTGGTCCCTCCCAACTGCCCTCCCCTGCCAGCCATCTTGTGGTGGCCATCTTGTGTCCACATGGGGGCAGCCATCTTGTGTGTTGGAGTGATGGTCAATTTGCATACTACTCTTTTATTAGATAGGATAGAGGCCTGGTGCATGGGTGGGGGCCAGCTGGTTTGCCCTGAAGGGTGTCCCGGATCAGGGTGGGGGTTCCCTTGGGGTGTGGGACAGCTTGGGTGAGGGGGCTGTGGTGGTTTGCAGGCTGGCCACGCCCCCCAGTGACCCAGGCAGAGGCCCTGGTATCTTGGATTTATTTATCTTCTATAATTGAAACTTTGTAGCCTTGAGTGGAGGCCTGGGCCAGCCAGGGTGTGTGGAAAGCTTGGCTTCCTCCATTGCTGGGGAAACCCAAGCCTCCTGCTCACTCTGTGGCTGCAGCCATCTTGGTTGGGTTAATTTGCATACTCACTCCTGATTGGCTGTTGGGCATGGCTTGTGGGTGTAGCAGAGTGATGGTTAATTTACATATTACCCTTTTATTAGACATGATTGTTAATAGTAGTAGAAATAATAATCAGTGACTATTTCAGTCACTAAGAAGAGCACTTGTCATGTATGAGCTTGTCTTTCTTCATTGCAGTCTTAATACATTATCCTCATTTTGTATTATATTGGTTAGGAAACTGAAGCACAAATGGTTATAAAACTCTTCCAAAATAATGCCTAAACTAGCCAAAGCCAGTAATGAAACCAGTTCTATCTGGTGCTGACACTTGTCCTGTTAACCACCCTTGCTATTTTGTCCTGTCTGGTCATTCTCATTAAAGAAGTGGGCGCTAAAGCCAGAACCAGAAGGGCATTATCTCAAGATCTGAAACAAGAGCTTTCATGTGCCAGTCACAAATCAGGACGTATTGGGGGAGAGAAATCCCACACAGACAGTGCCCGTGTCCCAAATGGATTTTGTCTCCTAAGTAGACCTCAGGGTGGCTTTTCATGTTCGTTGGTTATTTCTCTTTGAGGATAACTTTGTTCTCTCTTTCTCATTAATAAAGGTTATTTTTGAGTTAAATACCAAGGTAATTTCTGTTGAGATCATAGATAAAGTTTAGGGCTTGGGGATTTTTTTTTTTCTGTTCATAGGGTTGCTTGGGTTTTGTCCTTGACTGTCCTAGATCTAAGAATGAGCACTGAGAAACAGCAGCCCCTTCCTGAACTCAAAGGTGGGTGTGCATGCCCAAGAACACACACACACACACACACACCCCACAAAGTGAATGAATGGTTTCTTCTGTTTTTCTGATCTCCAAGAGCACTGCTTCTCAATCTCTGTTGAAAATCTATTTTCTTTATTCAAAAATCTCTTACAGATTAATATTTTTATAAGATATAAAAAGCATAAAGTAATAAAACAATGGAATTAAAACTGGATACATAAAACACAAACCAGTGTTTTTATTGTTATATTGAAGATAAATAAATTTATGCTTTTGAATTGCTGTCCAACTTTCTAAACCCAGCTCCGTTTCTGTCCTTATCTATAGCAGATACTTGTGTAGCACTTCCTCAGAGGATTGTTGTTTCAGAGAGTGGCATGTGAATATGTTTGTGTATAAGCTAGGTTGTAAAATGGCTTGATTTTTACTCTGTTTCTTATTTCTAAGTCCTGTGAAAGAGGAGCTAGGGCAAATGAAAGAAAACAATGCAAGAAAGAGAAGAAATTAGATCAGCATTCCCACCTAATTTTTTTTATATTCTTTTATTTTTTTCTTTTCCCCTTTATGTTTTTCTCATTTCTATTTCTTATTTCCTACTCATAATTCTACTTCTCTTAACTACTTGCTTTCTTTTATACTGTTACACTTACCTTTTTCCTCTCATTTCCTTTCCCCTTCCCTATTTTGTTTATATATGAAAAATATCTGGAGAAATACAGAACGACACCAATGGGCCAATCCTAGTTTAAAAATATTATTAGTTTAATAAACATTATAATGATATTTTGAGGAAATAAAATATTTGTACATAGAGCAAACTGATTTAAGTTCTTTTGCATACCTTTACTGGTAACTACTATGCTGAAGTTGAACTTTCCTTATTGTCTAGGTCTTAGATCTTTCTCCATAGGGGCCTTTCAGAGACCAAAAGGTAATACTGTTTCATCTTCTCTGTTCAAAAACTGGTGACATGGTGTAAATATCATTATGACAATTTCCTTTTTAAAAATTTAACATTGTGATGTGAATCATTCAAGCAGACACATGTAGATTGAGTTCCTTCATGGTTGTTGCTACAGAGTAAGTATTTGATTGCATGGATATGACACAATTTGGGTATTTGGTTAGCTTTTCCTCTTAGATGGATGCTAATATTGTTTAAATTTCTACTATGATAAATATTGTTGCAAACAATATCTTTTTATACATGTCTATATGGACTTTTGGAAGTTTTCTGAGCACAGATAACATAAGAGTGAGACTACATAGTGGCAAGATAGTCTCTCAATAATTTGTGAAAATGTATATAACCTACATGATCACTATTCCTTCATTATATTCAGCCCTTGGTGGTTTGAGTTTCCTTACATTTTTCCCAATAATGGGAGATAAATGTTACTTTTTAAAATTTTTGCATTTTTCTAATTACCACTGAGATTAATATTCTTTGTAAATAAATGTATTGCCCAAACAGGAGGATTCTTCATCTAAGAATTGTTCATTCATTGTTTGCTCATTTTTCTATTAAATCATCAGTCTTTTAAAATTAATTTGTATGAGTTCTTCAAACATGGCAGTCATTAATTGTTTGTCTATGATATGGATTACAAATATCCTTTCCCAGACTTAATGCTCATTTGGGGACTTGGTAAATTCTGTCCTTTGTTCACACAAGAAGTATTTAGTTTATGTAGTCAAATTCATCAATAATTTTTTTTGTATTTGTGCTTTTTATGAATGTTTTAGAAAACATTTCCCTATTAGTGATATCTTAAGCATATTTGCCTGTATTTTTTCTAGAGTTTTACGTGAGGTTATTAAACATTTCAATGTATAATCCATCCAGAATTAATTCTTGTTCTCTTTACTTTTCACTCTTTTATTTTATTTGCTGTCTTTTACATTTTCTCA
The DNA here is from genome assembly GCF_027574615.1 of Eptesicus fuscus. Lineage (NCBI taxonomy): Eukaryota > Metazoa > Chordata > Mammalia > Chiroptera > Vespertilionidae > Eptesicus > Eptesicus fuscus. The sequence goes on along the minus strand of NC_072490.1, from coordinate 39,955,133 downwards.
GTACTCTCATTTCTTCTCTTCTTATTTATTTATATCCATCAAAACCTTCTACCCACCTATTAGGATATTTGTTAAATAAGCAAATTCTGCCATGTTTAACTATTTTTTAAAACTTTCTAGAAAGTTGTTTACCAGTATGGCTTCTACCTCTAATATTTTTGCTTTCTTCATTATATTTATTGTGTGTATTCCTTCTTGGCATTACTAGGCTTGTCAATGATGTGCAAAGTAGAAATATGAAAGGTGGATAATTGAATGCAGTTAGTACTGAAAAAATTTCTCCTTGCTTTTTTTAAATATTACATAAGAATACCTTACATAGTATTCGTCCATTGGCAGCTGAATTAATGGAGTCCTAAACTTACATTTATTACCCTCTTTCTAAGTACTAGGAATTTTGATATAACTTGACAAGTTCAATTCTTACAACAACCCTATGAGAGAACTGTTGCAATTCTCATAGTTTCACACACAAACTTTCAACCCCAATTACCTATGCATTTGTAGTTAAAGCTTCCCTTTCTGTCCCACTAAAGAAAGCAAACCCATCAATAAGAGAAGTATGAAATGCAGTGGACTATACTAAAGAGTGTTAGAAAAGAGAAACCTACCCTACTTACCATTTATAAAATCTGGGACATTTTTGACAATGTATGGCATTTAAAATCTAAGTTCAAAAGAAAATCACTTCCCTCATATTTTACAAAAATATTTCAAAGGCTGGTTTTGAAACATAAGCAACACAAATTGCTTTAATCCTTAGAAGTTGGTTAATAGAAGCAAATTTCTGATGAATCAGAAATTTGGTAAATGATTCCTCAGTAAATTGATTACATGACAGGTCTTGTAAAGAAGTGGTCATTCTGTTCATTGGTATTTTCACAAATTGACTTTGGCTAATTGCTTTCAATGCACTGATTATTTGGTGTACTGGTTGGGTTTCCTCTCCATGAATATATTATACTAGAGGCCGAGTGCATGATTAAATCATGCACGTGTAAGGTCCCCTAGGCCTAACCTGCCATCCAGGCCATATCCACTGCCCTGCAAAGCCTATCACACTCCGTGGACACTTTTGATGGCAGGGGGTCTGCTGGTGCTGGAGCGGACACACAGCTCCCCGCTTTCGATTGCGGGGGAGCTGTCTGTCTGTCCACTGGTGCACCAGGCCTTTGGAAAGCCTCCGATGTGGCAGAGGCTTTCGAAAGGCCTGGTGCCAGAGCAGACAGCCAGCCAGCTCCCCCGCTTTCGCTCCCCGCTTTTGATGGTCCGCAGCAGGACGTGGGCTCACTGCCCCAGAGGCCCCTTCTGTGCCACAGCACAGCCATGGCTCAGCGTCCCGCTGGCCCAATCGGCCACCCCGGCCACCCCGAGTTCCGCCCCCTGCGCCTCCCGATGGCCCAATCATGGGCGTAGCAGAGTGATGGTAATTTACATATTACCCTTTTATTATGTAGGATTCCCACTTATCCCAGTCTCCACTCAGCTATTTACTTGTCTTACCTGTCTTTTCCCTGTCAGCACTGGGCTTGTAGTCTTTGGCTTACATTATTTTAAACATGATCAACTGATTTAGATTTTTAAAATACACTTTCTTATTGTTCAAGAGCTGACTACATCATTATAATTTCCGAGATTTCTATGGTTGAAAGGCATTCAGAGAGCTTACTCTGGTTAAACTTATTTTATTGTATTAACCAATCTCAAATTTAGCAACACTTTTCTTTGAGATGGGAGATGATATTTTATTAAATGATTCTAAGAATACATTTTATTGAATAATTTTGAATCTGTAGTTAATTAAACCCAGATGTTTTGTTTGTCTTCTTCAAATAGATTACTACCAAACCATGAGGTCTTCTTTGTCCTGCACTTATGAATTTTTTCTTTTATGTTATAGGATGAAATCATTTCTGTTCTACCTCCAACTTGAATTATTTATCTGGTTTAGATTTTGTCCACTTATGTACATTGTGTGTGATTCAGTGGAATAAGTATTGGCCATTTATAATGTATAAAATACTTTATTCATGTATTCACAATATAATAGAACATTAGGCTTTGAACGAATCTTTTGGGACCATTTTGCTCAAATTCCTCCTACATAAATATTTCCTGTAAATCCCTTACAAGTGATCAATATCATCTCACCTTACTTAATTCTAGCATCTAAGAAAGCCAAGTTTTTGAGAGAAATAACATATGTTTGGAAAATAGTTAGCTATGCCTGGATTGAACTCCATTTTCCATTACTAGTTCCATTGCTGGTTCCATTTATCTCTTGGACTAGTTTCTTTATATTTAAACCATTTGAGTATTACTCTGAAGGTTATACCAGATAAGGATGCAAATGCTGTACATGTCCTTAGAAGTCAATAAATATTAGTCCCTATTTTATTTCTTGACATCTGCAGTGTAATGCAAAAGATCAATACATGTGGGATTTTGTGAGCTCATTCAGATGAAATTATTTCCCTTAAAAACAGTACAAGAGTGGGACCTAGCAATTCCAGATGTTAAATAGCACAGCAACGGAACTGCATATGAGTTAGATCCTGGGAATATATACTAAGAAACCCAAAACACTAACTTGAAAGATTATATGCACCGTGTGTTCATTGAAGCATTATTTACAGTAGTCCAGATCTGGAAACAACCCAAATCCCGTCAGTAGATGAGTAGATAAAAAAGCTGTTTTACAATGGAACACTCAGTGGCCATAAAAAAGGGGATCTTATCTTTTGCAACAGCATGAATGTACCTGAAGAATATTATTCTACGTGAAATAAGCCAGGCAGAGAAAGACAATACAAATACCATATGATTTCATTTATATGTGGAATCTAATGAACAAAATAAACTGACAAACAGAAGCATAGATACATGGAACAGACTGACAGTTGTCAGAGGGGAAGGGGGTTGGGGATTGGATGAAAGAAGGTGAAGGGGTTAACAAAAAACATATACTAGTATACATAACACACAGACAACAGTGTCGGGGGAAAGGGTGTGGGAACTATGTGGAGGTGGGCACAGGGAGGTAAAATGGGGATGGAAAGAGACTTTGCTTGGATTAGAGGGCGCACAATGCAGTGTACAGATGATGTTTTATTGAGTTGTACACTTGAAACCTGTATGGTTTTGCGAAGCAATGCCACCCCAATAAATTCAATTTAAGAAAAGAACAAATGTGAAAATTACAGATATCGCTTGCCATCCCTAGCCATGTAGACATGGGAGGCTATCTGTTTAAAGAGTGATTTTACTTTGTGGTGGGGTAATCAATGCTGAGAAGCTGAGCATCAGTGTTGAGAAGCCACGTGTTGTTGTTTTTATCAGTATCTACAGAGACATATTGGCAGTTTGTTCCTCTTTGCTGTGATAGGAAGAAAGGTAGTACAGGCAATGCCCAATGAAGACTGCGCAGGGAAGAAATTAGGCATCAAACAGCCCACAGGTAGAGGATGCCTTGCTGAGCCTCTTTATCTTGATGTCTGAAGAAGATACATTGAATAGGCATTTTCAGATTGTGAAAATGATCATAGTGTTTTCTGAACCCTATCTAACGGGCCCTACCTAGTAAGGAAAGCATTCTCCACTCTGTATTATTTCTCAGGCCTTCAGCAATGAGCCCATTAGCTTTGAAATTAAACTGGCAGGAGAAGTCTGCCAAAGGCAGCACATCAATACTAGATTGTGCAATGGTGCACAAACTTTTGTACCTTGTCCTCCAAGGGTGGTGTGTGGGCCAGCAGCATGGCCATCACCTGGGAGCTTGGAGAAAGGCATCCTCTCATGGCCTACCCCAGACATTGTGGATTACAATCTGCATTTTAAAGAAGATCCCCACGTAAGTCCTGTGCATGTCAAACCTTAAGAAAGCCTATGGGGACACACACACACACACACACACACACACACGCACACACACACACGATTTTGATTCAATGGTTCTTGCATAGGACTCGGGAATCTGCATTTTTTACAATGCAAGTTTTCTTCTGATCACACTTTGAAAGCATCAATTCACTCTACCCTTATAATGTGGGCAAATCTTTGAGAAAATCTGGAAGACTGGAAACTTAAGATGTCTATACTGTAACCCCAACGGCACCTTTATGTGCACAATGGGTATATGGGCTTTAATATCTAGCCTTGAGAGTAACAGGCTAGATTTGTTTATATGTGTGTGTTTGTGTGTGCACGCGCGCATACATGCACATACATTTACTTTGGTTTTATTTTGTAAATTCTCTAGATACCTGGAAAGATTACTCTATGGTAACAAAAACAAACAGAAACATGATCTTTTGTAGAAAATAAAGCTCTGTTAAATAAATTGAAACACTTCTTTAAATGTTGGAAGCTCCCTCGGAGTCTGTGAATGCAAGTAGAAGCAGCATTTGTCTCTGCAAAGTAAATTGAATGTGTTTAATCAGTTACTCCAGGGAGATTCCCCAGCTAGAATGCAGCGGGAGGTGACCTTATGACAGGGTTTCCGTTTGCTTGTTAATGCTTGCTGTGTGTGTGTGTGTGTGTGTGTGTGTGTGTGTGTGTGTGTGTTAAGAAGAGTGGTGAGAAACAATTGATTTTGGAATATCTATCCCAATATTCATTCCCAAGTCTTAAAGGGAAAATGAGCAGAATGCGAATTAAAGGGGAAGAAGGAGAAATTCTGTACCACAGGGAGAAACCCAAAGGAATTACACTGAGAAAATGTGCAGAAGGGTAATACTGTTTAGTTATTGAGAGAAATGTTTAATTTTTAAAAAGACAAATGTATGTGAAATGATGCACCCCAATATGCATATGCAGCAACAGAAATGCAATTTAGAATGTAGAATGTCAAAGGTGGCAGGGTGCTTAGACCGTTCTGGGTCCATTTTTTTTATTTTTATTTTTTAATATATTTTTATTGATTTCAGAGAAAGGAAGAGAGAGGGAGAGAGAGAAACATCAATGATGAGAGAGAATCATTAATCAGATGCCTTTTGCACACCCCCTACTGGGGATCGAGCCCCTAACCGGGGCCTGTGCCCTGACCAGGAATCAAACTGTGACCTGGTTTATGGGTCAATCCTCAAACACTGAGCCACACCTGCCGGGCTGGGTCCATCTTTTTCAACAGATAACAGGGGCCCAGAAAAGTGATCTCACTAAAGATGTTTAAGAATTTAAAACTAGAGTTAGAAATTGGATCCTTATCTTCTGGGTTTGTACTAGAAACTTGAGAGTCATCCCTGTCTCCTCCCTCTCCCTCACAACTATTTAATCCATCAGTAAGTCCTGCCACTTGGATTTCCAAATTTACCTGTGCCTCCCACTCTCTATGCTGGGACCCCCCAAGTCCAAGCTATCTTCCCTGTCTCCACTGTAAGTTCCAGGCACATAGAACGATCTTCATTTCCTCAAACCTGCCAGACTGTTTATAACCACAAGCCTTTGCATAAACTATTTCCTCTGCCTCCTTGTCTGCTGGCCACACTTAAACTTTAGCTTAAATGTCACTTCTGCATGGGGGCCAGCACTAAAACATCTTATTAAGTGTGTCTCCCCTGTTATTTCTGTCAATGCATTCTTGCCATTTGTTACAACTTATTCTACATCATTTTCAGTCTGTTCTGCAACAACAGATTGGTAACTAGCAAAATAACTAGAGTGACCATAAAATTTATTGTTTAAATTCAGATACTTTTGAGAATAAAAAGGATGCTATTAATACTTATGCCGAGACAGCAGGCTTAGGCTTAAGCCAGAGCAAACTGAACCATACGGACAGGAGGATAGTCTTTTTTTTTTTTTTAATGGTATTCTAATGAGTGAGTAGTGTTTGTTCGTAAGTGATCCCCACCCCCGCCTCCCCCCCCCCCCCCCCGGGCAGTGAAAGCCAGGATAACTGAGGACCACAGTTTAATACTTCACCAGTAATGAGAAGAAGCTCTAGGCTTGTCCACTGCACAGAAATGGTTCAGCTCTGCTAAGGCCAAAGGCTTTTCAGTTGAAGGGCTTTAAGGAAGATAGGAGTATTTAAAAATAGATGTGTGCACCCAGTCCCCCTCCCTACAGAGGTGCAGCCCCCAACCTTGAATGGCTTCTGCAAAGGCGCTTTCCACCTCCTCCAGCTTTCACCTAACCAGCAGCCCTGCTCATGCCAAGCTCACCTCTCTCCGCTGTGGTTCAGCACCTGCAAGCCACCTTCCAAGACTCCTGTTTGTGTGTCCCTTTAAAATTCTCCAAAGTAGCTTGTCTTGCCAAGACTATCTGAGCTATCAATAAGGTTATACATGATTGTTTGGAGTATTGATCTGGTTACACAATTGTATAGGCTTTGAGTGATCTGGTCTGATTTTTATTTTTTCTATAAGACACTCTTTTGTGCTCATATATTCCATTGGTTTTCAAATATTTTTTACCACACTTGTAAAACATTATTTTGTACGATGTCTCATCACACATGTATATATATTCAAATGTCATATATAAACAAATACATATACAGTAGTGGGAAAAAGTAGGTCTACAGTTGTTTGACTGGAAAAAGAAGTGCAGGTTTTGATTATTAGAGTAGCTTTATTAACTCTGTATTTCATGTACTTACAACTGTAATCCTACTTTTGCCCACTTTTGTATACATATACATGAACAGATACATATCTTACCTAATAATAGACAAACATGTAAATTGACCATACCTCTGCTATGCCCACAGCCAATCAGAGTGAGTATGCAAATTAACCCAACAAAGATGGTAGGTTAATTTGCATATGCAGGCACCGAGCGGCCAGGAGGGGCGGGACACCAGCTATCAGGGGGAGGGAGGGTGGCGGAGGGAGCTATAGGAGTGGTGCTCCGGACAGAAGTGAGGACTTTGCCAGCTCCTGGGAGACTGGGAGTGAAGCCAGGGGAAGGAAGGCCTATTCTTGGACAAATATCATGCAACGGGCCTCTAGTGTTTATATCAACACTCACACACTCACTGCACATACATAAAGAGAAATGGTTTTATCCCGAAATTTTCCCTTGCTATGTATGAGGGCACTCATGGGAAGAAGAGATAAGCTGTTAGTACATACTAGAGGCCCGGTGCATGAATTAATGCATGGATGGGGTCTGGCCAGCTGGCCTGATTGGGGACAATTGGGGCGAGCTGGCAGGGGAGTGGAGGGGACTCAGGAGGTTCGCCAGCCAGCCTACCCCATGGTGAAACTCCCCGACAACTTGCATATTAGCCTTTTATTATATAGGATGTTGAATGTGAAGTTTTGGATGGATATCCAAATGGAATTATATAGTAGGCAATTGGTGAAGGGTTTGAGTTGGGACAATTTGGGGTACAGTAAGATTTGATGAGATATCCATGGGTGGGAGCAGAGACATGACAACTGAAACTTGGGAAATATTTATATCTGGGTGGAGGCAGAAATAGGAGCCAGCGAAGGAACTGGCACACATTACTGAGAGGTAGAGAGAGAGAGGAGAATGTGGCCTATAAGGAAATCACTTTAGAGGGAAGGAGAATGGGCAGTATTGCCTGTTTATTCAGTCAATGGCTACTGAGCACAAGCTCCCTGAAAGCAGGGCATTTGTTTTGCTCCCTTTTAATCACTGGTAGGGAGTACTCAGCACAGTGTAGGAACTCCCTCACTGTCTGTCTGTCAGCTTCTGTCTTTTTACATATGCACACAGACTTTTTTACCTTTTTTGAGTGGGAGAAAAAATTGAGTGCCACTTTGAATTTGGCACCAGGCTAAATACCTAGGAAGCAGGAGTCAGTAAGAAATGCTACTGCCTTGAAGTCTTCTGGATCAAGTGGAAACCGAAAAAATCAAGGAAGGTGTCCAAGTTATTAAACCACAGACACTCCAGAGTCATTCTACTTCACACATGTGGCTTCATGATGCTGGAGCTACAAGTTTGAAAACCTCCTTCCTGGCTCTCTGTTGGGCTCCGACTACTGGGGATGCGAGAGGGGAAGAAGGGACTTATTCCTTCTTTTCTTCTTGTTGTTGGCTTCTAGCAGGCTTCATGTCTGCTCCTGCTCCTGCTCCTGCTCCTGAAACATGCTCCTGTCAGCATCACTCAGGCTTCAGCCAGCAATGCACATCCATTCCTAGAGCAGTACCCGGCCCAGCTCACACTTGTTTTCCACATGAGCAGATTCAGCCTCCTTGTGCATGTCTCACAGGCATCAGCATCCATCGTTGTCCCACCCTCACGTGGGTCCCAGCCCCATGGGGCTCATTCTCTGAGCGCTGAGGCAACAGCACACCCTGAGTGATACCTCCTTCTGGGAGCTCTGTCTTCTTTGTTTCTCCAAATTTGAAGGATGACAGCTGGTTCCTACGGGTGTTACCCCCATGATACTTTGGTGTTTTCATTTTGCCTTCTCAGTTACTTAGAAAACAATTGCATCCTTAGTTCTAATTTGGCATTGTACATTAGGTCTATCAAAATAACTGGTGTGCTTCCTGTGCCATGATTGGACCTTGACTACTATAGAGATTAGTAATAGGAGTGGTCCTAGGAAATAAGACTCTCACAGATGGGCCCAAAGAGAGATAGGAAATTAGTAGTTTCCAAAATCAAATGTACTATTTATACCAAGGAGAAGGGCAGCGATTTTTGAATTTCTGGATATAGCTCTTTAATGTATGTGTCTGCAAAGACAGTGTTAATGTGCAGGGCTCTAGAGGATACAGTGAATACAAATGACTCCCAAGACAATCAAAGCGACATGATTGCATTATTAGCGATAAGTAATACCTATCAGATGATTTTTTTTGACTAATGAATACATGCTACAATTTCTACTGCCTAAGTAGAGTCTAATTATTGGGTTTAATTAAAATGCAACAACAATTCCACTTATGTAATATATCTATAACACTGTCTAATTATTTTCATCATTATTTGCAGAATCATCATTTTAGAATAAGAACTGTACAGTTATGTACACAGTTGAGCTGTGTGTGACACGAAATGATCTGATGTAGATAGTGATTAGAGACCATCGCAGGAAGAGGAAATTACAATTTATTCTTTTGCCTAAATGCCCAGCCCCTTCAAATCTCTCTCTACTTATCAACTCGCTTAATGAGAGTTTCTGTATCTTCTCAGTTATATAGAAAGGGAAGGCATGTTTTTATTATATGGATTTCACCCACAGTTTCAGCTGCTCATCAATTCTTTACAGTATCTGTGTGTGGCATTTTATTTTGGCTTTTGCTACAGCCCAGCAAGCATGATTGGTGTATGTTTGGTTGCTTTTTTACTTTCTCTAATGATAAAGAAAATAGTAATGTTCCACTGGTAGATTATAGAGGCAAGTACTATATTTTATAATCAGAAAATTCTGTTCTGTTTTGCTTCTGCCACTGAATGGCTTGGTATTAAATGACCTTGGATGTAATTTAAGCTGCAATTTTCAATATTGTAATTATTTTAATGTAAATATTACCATTACCTCATAGTTTTCTGTTTTTACTAATTTATTGTCCAATTATCATTTACATACAATACTTGATTCATTTCAGGTGTGCTTCATAGTGATTAGACATTTGTATATATACCTTACGAGGTGATCACTCAGATAAGTCTAGTACCCATCTGACACCATACATAGTTATTACAACATTATTGACTATATTCCCTGTGCTATACTTTACATCCTCATGACTATTTTTATAACTGGAATTTGTATTACATAATCCTTTTCACCTTTTTTTTTGAAGGATTCATTCAGAAGATTCATGTGAATACTCTGCATAAAGCCTGACATGGAATACGTGCCCTATTATTATGAAATAATATTACATTATTTTAGCACTAAAATCCTGAGGAGTTTATTTTCTTATAACAACCAAGATCAATCATTAACTAATGGCTTAGCTCACCTGACAGAAAACCACTGAATTCCATGTATTCACATATTTATTTTTATATTCCACATGATTTCTTAACACTGGAGAATCTTAAAATGTACTGAGATTAATATATCCAATGATATAATAAAAGGAAGTTAATAGTCTATAAGCTCTAAGACATTAGAGGAAGGATAGTTCTACAGAGGTGATCAATACATTTTTAGTGAAAGAAGTAGCATGTGAGTTGAATCTTAAAATATAGATATGATAAATCACAAGGAATTATTTGATCAAAGCAATTATACAGAAAGAGGCATATACATTGTTGTTGTTTCTTATAATTTGAGGGGCACTATGAGAAGTGGTAGAAGATCCTGAACACCTTTTTTTCTGGAATATTTTATATTCTGGTATCATGCCTATCTGTTAAAAATTCAATCAGTCCTGGCCGGGTGGCTCAGTTGATTGGAACATCCTCTTGTACACCAAGGGGTTGCAGGTTTGATCCCAGTTAGGGCATATGCCTGGGTTTTCGGTTTAATCCTATTCTGGGTGTGTATGGGAGGCAACCAGTGGATGTTTCTCACATTGATATCTCTCTCTCTTTCTCTCTCATTCTCTCTCTCTCTCTTCCTTCCTCTCTCTCTAACCATATCCTCAGGTGAGGACTGCAGGTGAAAAAAAGAGAAAAAAAAAACAACAAAAAACAACCAGATAGGACAGTGACCATGTGAACTCTGAAATAAACATAGCAGTATCAAAAGTAAACATCAGTTTCTATCTCAATATTAATATATTTTCAATAAGAATACTTATTTATTAACTATTTCACTTCTGAGCAACTCCAGTGGATTAGTAGGAACTAGAAATGGAGCTGTGTTGAGATAGGTACGGGAGAGCAGTAGGAAAGAGTATAAAAAAGGGAACATTTGTCTTTATAAATCCAGAAAATTGAGTCCAGATCTAGCTCCACTAAAATGAATGGAGTGATAGTTCTGTTAGTTGAGCTACTAATCATTGGAGTGCTGTTGGTGGAATTCTCCCCCCCGCCCCCCAACTCCATATCCACATCACATGGAGCAAAGACAAGCCATGCCCACTGTTCCCTGTCTGAATTCCTGACCCACAAATCATGAGTAAATAAAATTAGGCTAATATATTTTAGGATTAGTTTTAAAATTGACATAGAAATTAGAACCTTCTAGTAGGGTACAGTGGTAACAACCTAAAACATGTGGTGTTGGCTTATGACTGGGTAGCAGGTAGAGCCTAGTGGAAATGGAAAGGCAGTATGGTTACTGCCATAGGAATTATAAGAAGAAGGCCTAGGTGATGTGCTGGAAGAACAAGTAGTTAACCAGAATCAGCAGGCAGTGTCAACCACCTTCTCTTAGCTGCTTATGAATTCTGAATATTTCCTTTAGAATAATTTTCATTAGACTTCCATTCAACGCATGAAGAGGTCATTGCTATGAGAGTTGTCTGTCCACCATAAATAAGTAAAACATAAAACAAATTACATGAAGCAATGGTTTTCAGAAATTGGACAAAAGAAGTACAGCACTGTGATCCCTGAGAGAAGGGAAGCATGACTCACCAAGCCTATACCTGGAGGCAGTTTCCAGGCTGCACTGCAGGGACGTGAACCAAAACAGACTCAGCTGTGATCCCAACATGTATGTGTAACATACCACCATCCTCCTAGATTTAATAATGTGCTGGGTCTCATAAATATTTTAACTCCTATTTCCCCACCTTATGTGCTATTGTTTTAATATGCTCCCGTTTGCATACATTACGTATCTATAATAATGAAAGCATAATATGCTAAATAGACCAGATAGCCAAACAACCTTCTAGACTCATTCAGGACCTCCTCCTGGACGAAGACGCAGCTGTGGGGGCTAAAGCAGAGGCAGATAGGGGCGATCAGGCAGGCAGGCAAGTGATTAGGGGCAATCAGGCAGGCAGAGGGGTTAGAGGCCATCAGGCAGGCAGGCAGAGGGGTTAGGGGGGATAAGGCAGCAGGCAGAGGGGTTAGGGGCAATCTGGCAGGCAGGCAGAGTGGTTAGGGGTGATCAGGCAGGCAGGCAGGCGAATGGTTAGAAGCCAGCAGTCCCAGATTGCAAGGGGGATGTCTGCCAACCGGCAGTCGGACATCCCCCAAAGGGTCCCAGATTGTGAGAGGGTGCAGGCCGGGCTGAGGGACACTCATCCCTTCTACCCCTTCCCCCCATGCATGAATTTCATGCACCGGGCCTCTAGTATCATAATAAAATGTTTAAATTTTTTAACTTCAGTAGTCACTTGATTTCTAAAGGAATATTCTTTATATTCTTTTATATTGCTACCTATTTATCATTTCTGATGCTTTTCTTTTTATTTTTTTTCCCTATATATGTTTCATTTTGTATTATTCCCTTTCATCATGAAGAAGCATTTTTTGGACTTATGGTCAGCTGGTGAGTTTAGTTTTTCTAAAACTCTTTATTTTACTCTTATTTTTAATTGTGTGTGTTTTTTTTTTTTTTCTCTTCTGCACACAGACTACTGGGTTGATGGCTTTAGATTTAAAATATTCTATTTCATTTTCTTCTAGCTTTCACTCTTTCTGATGAGGTCAGCTAACATTCAAATTGTTGTTCTCTGTGTGTAATAACTTTTCTCTGGAAACTTTCAAGAATTCTCTGTCTTTGGTTCTCAAGTTTCACTGTGATACACTAAAGTGTGCCTTTCTTTTTTCTTTTTTTTCCACCTGAGGATATTTTTTCCATTGATTTTTAGAGAGAGTGGAAGTCTTTGTATTTATTCTGCTTGAAATTTGATAAGCTTCTTGGTTTTCAAGTTGATGTTTTTTCACTAATTTTTTTTCCATTACTTCAAATACTTTACCTCTACCTACTCTCATTTGTGTCTTTTTGGGGTATTCAACATGTATTAGACCATTTAATATTGTCATAAAGGTCACTGATTCCTTGTTCATTTCTTCTCATTCTTTCCCCCCTGTGACACATTACTTTATCTTTGTTAAAATTCACTATTCTGTCTTTTTAATCTCAAAAATGCATCTAAGCCTATCTAAATTATTTTAAATTTAAACATAACATATATTTTCCATTCTAGACTTACCATTTTATTTTTTTATAATTTCAATTTTTTACTAAAATGTGATTTCCTACCTGTCCCGGATACTTTTAAAACTCTTAGCATACTTCTAATAATAGCATTTTAATGTTCTTTTCTGCTAATTCTAGAGTCTGGCGCTTCTTAGGGTTCATTTTCTTGAATTCCACCCCCCCTCTCCAATGTATCAGACTTTTTGCTTCTTTATAGGTCTAGTAGTTTTTTAAATATATTCTAGATACTGAAAATGTTGTGAAGACTGGATTATCTTTCCAAAAATGGGTGGTTTGTGTGTGTGTGTGTGTGTGTGTATGTGTGTGTTGTGTGTGTGTGTTTGTTTTTCCTTTCCAGAATTTAATTTACTAGATAATCACCTTGAACTAAGTTTAGTTCTTTTTTAAAAAAATATATTTTATTGATTTTTTACAGAGAGGAAGGGAGAGGGATAGAGAGCTAGAAACATCGATGAGAGAGAACATCAATCAGCTGCCTCCTGCACAACCTCCTACTGGGGATGTGCCCGCAACCAAGTTACATGCCCTTGACCGGAATCGAACCTGGGACCCTTCAGTCCGCAGGCCGACGCTCTATCCACTGAGCCAAACCGGTTTCAGCCTAAGTTTAGTCCTTTTTGTTTTGTTTTGTTTTTGTTGTTAGGTAACAAAATGTAAGTGGTGTTTACCAAAACAATATAATTTGGCAGAATTCAAACTCTGTACTGGGCAGCAACTGAAACCTCTGTAGTTTATTCTGCCTTCCATCTGCTGTTTCCCATTGAGCATTTTGGAGTATCTCCCACACATGAACAGTTCAAGGGTCAATCAAGATTTTGAGGGGAGATCATACTTGAATTATGGGCTCCTCTCAACTATATTTCTTTCTTTGCAGGCTTTCTTCCTTTCCATGTCCAGCCACTTTGGCAGCAGAACCTCTATGCTCTGGTATCGCAAGTAAATCAAGAGTATTTTTGGCTTAAGATTAAGCTGTTTTCACTGTGAGCACTGGGGTCTCCTGCAGGGAGGAAACAGTACACAGGCGGATCTCTCCCAGTGGTCCTCACTTCTTTCAAAACCCTCCAGTCTCTGCCTCCTTTGGTTCGCTCTTTAGTCACTTCAGAGAGTTATATTTTCTATTTTGTCCAGAGTTTATAATTACTATCTGCAGTGTAAGAATTCTAACATAAAATACATTGCCATTAGCAGGAGTTGAGTCTTCTTCATCTCTAAATCTCCAGTGCTAGCAAGGTACTTCATGATTAATAAATCATCAACAACTCTATATTGAACAAATTAAGTATTTGTACAAAAAATGACCTCGTCTGGGAGGAAAGGCTGGGGTGGAAGACATAATGTGATTCCTTTTCCCTGCCAGGTCCCCAGGACCCCTTGCAACTCTTACAGGCCTAATGATGCCATTATAGACCACTGACACCCTTGATGCCTTTGGATCTCCCAGTAGTTCCATCTTGGACAGTTTCTCCTATGCAGGCTTTTCTGTTAGTTTTATAAACTTGCAGACCATCCCTCTCTTCCACTTTTCTATCTGTGAATTTGAAGAGACATTCCAGTTTTCAAATGAACCTTAGAGACAGACAGAAAACCTGTTCTTCTCACTTGAATAACACTGAGTTTCTCGAGGGAGAGAGGAGTGGAAATATCAGTGGTAAACGTTTTAAAAAAACAAACTTGTCCATCACTTTGCCTAAGGTTTTGTTCAATGGAAAGGATTTGTATCATTTTGCTTGACTTAAATGAATCAGAAGTTTGGGGTGAATTATGCTTTTGAGTTTTGTAAAAGTCTACCTTATTTAGAAATCCAATTTCTATTTCCTGCTTTCCTTCCTCTAATTCTACCCCTTAAACTTTATTTTTACTACCCGTGAGTATATGTTATTATATATTTTACCCTGTGCTTGTGAACAATCCAAATTTATATCATTGGTTCCTATATTTACTTGTTTACCTGTGTTTCTTGCCAGTTTTGTCTATAGTAAATTTATAATTCCCAGAGATCACAGAACATGTTAATCAGCTTGCCTTGTGGGTTGTCTTACAATTGGATTATGCATTGAACTTCATGAAAATTTTAGTAATGGCTTCTGGGATGTAAAAAACATAGTTGACTTAAAATTAACCTTTTCCTTTCAATGCTCTCCCCTTTGAACTACCTGTATCCTGCCAATAGTTTAACATTTTTAAACCAACACTTTCATAATTTATTATTTCATTAGTTATTGAATATTCTTTCAACAAATATTTATGAGGACTTGTTCTCTATTAGTCATCATTCTGCGTATAGGAGGCTCATTGATGAAAGATACTGAATTCAGTATTGTGATTGAGTGAAAAATGGCATAGAATATTGAAGCCCTCATGCCTGAAGGGAGGAAGAAATTTGGAATAGCAAAGCATAAAGAAATAGACAGGAATTTTAAGACCCTGGCAAGAAAGGACCTCAACTATGACCAACTCTATTTAAGAAGACTCCAAGAAGAGACCCTTATTGAGTTGCAATTTAAACATAGCTAATTTTTTAGATAAGGCCAAACCAGGTTGATTTTCAGTCAGTGAATCTAGTGAACATATATTTCCATGGTGGTTCTCCTTGGCATATTTGTTTATTGTCTGAAGTAGGAGTGAAATGGGGAAGGGGAGTGAGGATGCTCTTTGGAGAGTGTTATTGTTCTTGGTGGATGATAAATCGTGTGGCAAGACATTTGTTTTCCCTTCTCTCTCTGAGACTGTTGGGTTACTTCTGATTTATTTATTTGGAAAAGGCATTTAGGGTCTACAGAAGAAGGAGATTGTAAGACAAAAGACTTTGAGAGACCCTGGGCACAAGGGTGTTGCTTTGAAGCAGTAGTGAACAGCTATTATTTCTGACTCCAAACATCCATTTACTAATTTTTTTGATAACATGTTCCCAGTTGTCCTTTTTTTTTTAAATTTTGAAGCAACTGTCTCCTAGTCTTCAGCCAAATGATTCATCTACCCCTAGATGCTTGGGTGGAACATGATATAGATCTATTGAACCAATACATTCTATCTCTACTATCCTTGGTGACACAAAGCAGGTAAAACGAGACCATCTAGGTACATTTCTGGAGTGCCTGTGGTGAAGGCACTCTTCTGCAGCCAGTGATGTCAGCTATACCTATGCTTGACCCTGAAGCAGACAAAACAAAAGCCAAGACATGGAATGAGTGAGCGAGATTCAGTTCTGATGACATCATGCAGGCTATGGGACCCAGCCATGTCTGAATGAACTTTTCAGATATGAAAGCTAGGGAATTATTGACAATAACTTAATAATTTTGAGTTAGGGTTTTCAAAGAAGACTGAAGTGAGAAAGTTTAATGCAGAATCAGCAAAATTACCTGTCATTCCATATTACTCCTTCCTCAACCCACTATTCCTAGTTCATGATCCACTGCAGAGCTCTGATCTTTTGAAAACTTAGCATGGCCACTATTGAACAATTGCAAATGATAGCTCAATGCAGCAGTGGGCGATGATCTCCCCCCCCAAATCAATTGTCCTGTGGGCAACAGATCAAATAAATTGCATATGAACATGTCTCTTGAGAACCCCTCAGATATCTCTGAAAAGACATTGAGAGGAAGCTGCTATCTAATGGTCACATAGATGGGCTAAGTTCTCTGGTACTTTGAGCTTTGATGTTACATATTATATTGATGTTACTCAATGACAGGTTGGCTGGAATATTTGAATTACATAAAATATCCGGTGAACTCAGCAGGCTACAAAGTTGGAAAGGCATTCCAAATAGTGAGAATGGTCTGGACAGATAAAGCCCGAGAGAACATGGTGCATGTGAGTAATAGTAAATAGTTGGGTGTGAGTGAAGCCATGGGATTATGGTTTTAGGGGAAGAGGGTGTAGCATTACAGATATGTGAGGCTAGCTAGCTCATTTTCCCTTTTCCCAAAATATACAAATGCCTAAATTGTACTCTTTAGCCTGGCATCCAAGATTCTTTATTTTCATATTGAACCTCCCTCTCAAACTTCTCTTCAGCCAAACTCTCCTTCTCCCTTTTTCACTGGCTGGTGAATTTCATTTTCTGATTTTTGCTCAAAGCAATTCTCCTCACTTAGATTGCCATCCTGCAGCAAGTGCAACCTATTCCATTCACCTGATGCTAATTATAAATTGCTATGTATGGTGATTCATCTTTGTAAAGTGTATCTGTGTTATCAAATTAATTTGTAACCTCATTGAGGGGCAATGGAGAGAGCATTATGTTTCTCATTTTTCCATCTCCTAAAAGGCTTAATATAGTCACCAGAATGTCATGTCCAGTGAGCAAATATGTGATGATTTGTGGATAAGATCAGAGATTATCAGTATGTAGCTTTCTGTCCGCTTTTCATATTCTAGGGGGATCCCAGAATCAGGCCATATGTCTAGATATCATATCTTCTTAAAAGGGATTTGGAGGTATCATACTGATCACCCTCCAGAGACAGGCATCCTTGATCTCCCTTCCTAGAGTATCAGGCAAGGCCTCAGAGGCTCCCTGTCACTGTTTAATGGATCATCTGTAGAGCTTGCAGAGTCTGGCAGCTATGGAGAGAGGTCCCATGGTGGGAAGCTTGTAGCCGACCTGCTGGTGACTGTACTAAGCCGTAGAGTTTCCCAGGAGTGGTTGTTTTGTTTTCCCCAACCTGCAAAGGCATCACTTGCCAGCCAGCAGCTTTGCGGTTGACTCTAGCTGTATGACCTACTAGCAATCCCCAGAGTCATTCCCCCTCCTGGGTCCACTTCACAGCACACAACTGAACATAGTGGGAAAGGGCAGTTAGATGGATGGAGTGTTGCTGCCTGGATATCCATAAGCTGTCATTACAGAGGGCAGGGGTCTTTCTTTTGTGGCTTCTGGGGTTTAAAAACCCATTTCAGGAATTGTGTTTTTCCTTTTGTGAAAGATCTTAACTACTCCCTTATATTTCAAATAATAAAAAGAATATTTATCTGCTTAATCACGTGATGTATCAAAGGGGAACTGGCTGATCCTGTGATGGATAAGAATAATGAAGAAAATTGTTTCCCAAATTATGTGCCTTAGATGATTAGTTCTGTCTGAGGCTAATGGCTGTTATGGGACAAAGGGCTTCTGTGATCAGATAGCTCAGGGAATATCTGGGTTTTCTCACCAGAATATTTCTTAGAGCCTGCAAATGCCTATATGCCTGATGAATCTCTAAGAGGTGGTTATAGAGTAGAGTATTTGCCACATTTACTTGAGTATACAAAACTTTTCATTAAAAAAAATACCAACTCACATCTTCCTGGTATTAGTATACAACAAGATTTTCCCCCTCTGGTTGTGTTCTCCTCATGTCACAGAAAAAGATCTGTCGTAGAGCTATAAGCCGTTCTTAAATGACCAAATTTCAATTGTATTTTTATGATCTGTTGGTTGAGAAACCATATAACAACAGGACATTGTGGATTTATTAAAATATTGCATTTGTGTTTATTCAAAGCAGCATGCTAAAGTTCTATTTCATATCTTTATGAGCTACAGTAACACTTTGATTTACAGATAGTACTTACTGCACATGTAGATTAAAGAAACTTTTTAAATAACTCCAGTATCTTTAAAATCTTTCTAACATACAGAATGGAAAACAGTGCTCCAGAGTAGTTTTCTGAATCAGAGAGAAGTAAGTTTGAATCTGAACTCAACCGCTGATAAGTGGTTTGGCTGATTATGTTAAGTAATTTCTCTAAGCCTCATTTATCAGGCTGATTTGAGGATTGCATAAGTTAACAAATAGACACACTGCCTATAGATGATAGATCTCTTAGCTTCTCTTTCATTGAAAGCAGACATAAAACAAAACCATCGTTAGAAAACACATTTTGAGGCCAAAATGTCATTATTATTCTAGTTGTTTTTACTTTTTGTAGTTCCAAAGCAAGCAGAGAAAGAGATAAGCCCCAAAATTATTGGGGCTTTAAATAAATAGACCAGATGAAGTAAAATGACATTGAGTACTGTGTGCCATATTATATTACAGCATTTGATCCTCACAAAAGTCTTATAAGACTCCTTTGTTATCTCCAGTTTTAAAGATGAGAAAACTAAGGAAAATGATTGATATCATTTGCCCAAGATTCCACATCTAGAAATTGATAGTTCTAGCTTTCAAACTCAAAGAGTATTTTTCCAGCAGCTCGTTCTTGTTTTCTCAGATGTACATCATGTGGAGGCCCAATATGCAACATTTTACTAACTCCTTGTTTTCAAGGATCTCGTGTCATTTGAGCATTGATAGGCCCTGCTATTTGCCTAGGATCATAATCCTATTGTTAGGAAATTAGTATATGTGTTTAATTTTTCCAGCCCTTTGCTATACCAAAATCCAGAAACTGCTATGCATCATGCTAAGAAAAGGTCACTTTTCAGTGATTTTAAAGCTAGATAATAAACATTCCTAAAAGCTTGAAGTGCATTTATTTACTCCAGTAGGCGTTCCAGGACTTAAATAGCTACCAGGAGGAGTAAGTTCTCAGTGAAGACCTGTGTCGAGGAACAATGAAGTGGGAGGTACGCAAAAGGTCATCTTGTTTATTCTCCTGAGGATTAGCTACAAAGTTTATTCAACCATCAGTGCTTCTAAGACTATGCTTCCAAGACTGTGCTCAAACTACAGACACGAGAAGAATAAAGAGCTACCCCTGACCTCGGAGAGCTCAAGCTCTAGGAAGAGGAACAGGTAGGAAAGTAAATCATGACCTTGCCTTGCTTTTGGAAGCAGGTGGGAAAAGCCTATCAACATAGAGGAAGACAGGAATATCAAAAACAGTTCAGACTGTAAGAGAGTGGACTTCACAAAGTTACTTGATAACTGGTAATGCCATATATTGAAGGGTCTAATTGAAAGAAGTTTAATTTTGAGCACAGTCATACTCATTCTAGATTTTATCATTGGTGTTTTCAGATCTCTGTTCTCATGAACATAATAATGTAATAATTAATCATACCTGCTCTGGAGTTGGGTGGTATGGGTTTGAATCCAGTTAAGCCAATTAATGGCTCTCTGGCCTTGGTAAGTTTCTCAGCCCCCTCTGAGCCTTGGTTTCATCATCTACAAAATGGGAATAATAGATGAGTTTAACCTTGGAAACATTTAATACATGTGAATTGCAGCTGTTACTCTTGTCAAGAGTAAAATGATGAGGTGTGAGATTAAATATAATATATTTGTACATTTAGTTTAAACTTTATTTCAATAGCAAGGCGATCGGGGCCCCTGCTGGCACCCACCTTGGCCAGCCTGTGCTCGCTGGCCACGCCCCCTGCTGCAGCTGCCAGTTGCCTTGCTCTAAGGGAGGTGAGCAGCGGGGCAACCTGCGGGGTGATCAGGGGCCCCCCTGGCACTCGCCTTGGCTGGTCTGGGGCCTGTGGGCTGGGGGCATCTCCTGCCCCCTGGTGGTCAGTGCACATCATAGCGACTGGTTGTTCTGCCAGTCATTCTGCTGTTCAGGCGATTTGCATATTAGGCTTTTATTATATAGGATATACACACACACACACATACACACACACACACATATGTATACACACACACACACACACACACACACACACACACACTAGAGGCCCTGTACAAGAATTCGTGTACTGGTGGAGTCTCTTGGCCTAGCCACGATCAGGGCCATCAGGGCTGTCTCACCGGGAGAGTTACTGCAGGAGGTTGGCCGGCCTGGGCTGTGGGAGGTTGGCTGTGGTAGTGCACTGACCACCAGGTTGAGTGTTAAGTGTCTGCCCCCTGGTGGTCAGTGTGCATCATAGCGACCGGTTGACCAATTGTTCTGTTGATTGGTTGTAACAGTTGCTTTAGGCTTTTATATATAGAGACTAGAGGCCTGGTGCACGTAATTTGTGCTTAGGCGGGGGGTCCTCAGCTCAGCCTGCACCCTCGGGGGATGTCCAACTGCTGGTTTAGGCCCAGAACAGGCCTAAACCGGCAGTCGGACATCCCTCTTGCAATCCAGATGCTGTATGCATCAGTGACCATACTTTTCATACAGATGAAAGGCATCTTGCTGTTGTATGGGCAGCTACATTTTTTTGCCCTGATTATAAAAAGTAGTACATAACATGATCCTTCTGAGGCAGTAGTACTATTTTCCCCATCTTATGGGAGGAAAAACTAAAGCAGAGAGAAGTTAAGTAATTGGCTTTGTCACACAATTATAAGTGTCAGAATCAGGGCTGACCCCAAAATGTGCAAGCCAGAGTCCATGCATGTCATCGCTGCATCATCCTGTTTTTTCAGTGTTAGAGTAGCCTTGCCAGGTTTTAATTTTTAAATCTAAGAGACTGTTCCCAATATATAGGGTATGGTCCCTAGGCCTGGCCGGCCATCAGGGCCAATCTGTGGGGCGACTGGCGGGTGGGGTGATCAGGGGGCCCCCACTGGCACCTGCCTTGGCTGGCAGCCTGGAGCCGCCTGCTGGCCAGCCCCACCCCCCAATTGCCACTGCCGGTTGCCTCCCTCTCTGAGGGCAGATGCTCAATGCAGGAGCTGCCCTGGGTCAGGGGCAGCTCCTGTGTTGAGCGTCTGCCCCCTGGTGGTCAGTGCACGTCTTAGCAACTGGTCGTTCTGCTGGTCATTCTGCCGTTTGGTCGATTTGCATATTAGGGTTTTATTATATAGGATAAATTCAAGCATGTGTGTGAGAAAATCTGGGGTACTTCTCCCACTAATGCTAATCATATCCTGCTGGATAATAATTCACAGAGTTGCCTGTGTACATTGTTCACTGTTCATTAGTCAGAATCAGTGTGTGAGGCAAACCATAGTCTCACTAAGGAAAAGGCTCATTCTTCTAAAGTGGTGGATGAGTTGACCCGGAAGTAAAGCATTCGTGAAAGCCTGTTACTTGGTTTGCTCTCCATGCGCTTGCCATGGTCCAGTCCATCCACAAAAGAGACCAGAAGAGAGTCAGTGGTTTTCATTATCATATTTTCTTGTGCTGGTGGCTTTGTTTTAGTTTTATGTACACAGAGTTGGGGTACTAACTAGATCAGTGATGGGCAACCTTTTGAGCTTGGTGTGTCAAACTTCGCCAAAAAACTGAGCATAACTCGGATAGTGTGTCACTTTGAGGAAAAAACATTATTTCGCAAATGTTTCATCCTCGGCATGCGGCTGCCTCAGCGGCTGCGTGTTATCAGAAATGGCTATGCGTGTCAGTGCTGACATGCGTGTCATAGGTTTGCCATCACTGAACTAGATGTTTGGACTTGAATATTTATGCTAGTGCTAGCTTAACCAAACATTCTCACCAAAAGAGAAAAAGGGAGTAATTCAAGCCATTTAGAAATTTGGAGCTAGCTACAATGATCCAAGTGTGGTTATTGGTTTTCTTTAAAATAAAAGTGACATCTTAAATAATAATCTCAATGACACTGACCAGATGTTTTGCACCTGGTTAAATACATCCTAATTAGTTAGTCAGTACAAACAAGTGATTAAAGCATTTGCCCCCAATTTTTCATTAAACAAACAAACAATAAAACTGTTCACCCAAGGTATTTTGTCATTGTTTTGCTTTCTTCCTTAAGTTATGAAGGTGTGAAAGAAAATCACAGATGAATATCTAACCAGATGACCTGAAACGTTACCCTAGAATAACTTTAAAATTTTGATGAAAAATGAAAGTTTCAAATGGATGGACCCTAGTATTCAGAAAACTTTGATAATGACTTTGTGTGCACTTTATTGCCTTGTGCACTACAGCTATAAAAAAATGGAGATACTATATCTTAAACTTGTATAGAATGGTTATGTATATATGATCATATATAATATCCCAGTTCAATAATATACTGTGATAACTAACATCCTATATTTAATGCATTCAGATAAACTCTGCACTTACTCTCCATAACACCCTTGGGTGCTGAAAGACAGGAATCATTAATCCTTTGCACTCGCTTGCTTTTTTCTCGATTCCTTTATTCTACTCGGGATTTAATTTTTTAAATACCCCAGATTTTAGAAAGCGTGGCAGTAGAATAAAAAACTGGAGTTTCTTTTCATACAAACTTATTTATTTGGATTTTTTTATATTTCAAATTATTGATACATTCAATAACCATCACACTTGACATCTGAGTACAAAAGGTTAATCCTCTGTTACAAATGACAGATATCTGTCATCGAAATTGAATGACTTGCTCAGTGTCATTCAGCCTGGGAAATCTGGTATTAACCCCAGGTCTCTCAGATCTTAGCCAGTAATTCTTCCCACTTGTCAGCTACATAAAACAATAGAACCAATGTAACATATTTATTCATTTGGACCATAATTAGAGGCAGGACTCATCCAGAATATTCTTTAATTTCACTAAGTTCATTCAGAAATAGTATGTTCCTTATGTAGCTCAGTAGCTAACATCAACCTTGGTATAACATTTGAGTCATACAGGAATCCTTTAATGCTTCCTTTGCCCAACCTTTATACCTTTGCAGACTTAGGCCCACCAATAGGAATTTTAGGCAGGCAAATGTATGCCTAAGATATCAGCTCTGTTTGGGATGTACATTTCTGCCTAATTATTTTTTTAACCCAAAAATAATTCTTGCTAAGTGTTAATATAGACAAAAATAAAATTAAATCACAATGGAAAATAATGCCATGATTATATGATGAGAGATAATAGACCTCCTGCCAGAATTCCAGAATTACTAGATAAATCTATTGTAATCATGAATACCAAACTTGGAGTCTGATGTATTAGAGTTTTTATCTTGAGAATATATATAATGAAGCATTCTTACATGATAAAGAAATAATTATAAAAAACACATTACATGTACATAAAAAGAATGTTATCTTTTGGTGGTAGGATATGTGGATATTGTTGAACTCCTTTGTAGTTTCTTGTATTGTCCACATTTCTATAACAGTTGCCTATTATTAAATACTAGCGTTCCCGTTGCAGGAAAAATCCTGCAATAGGGTTTCCTGCTGCACTCTACCCTGCCCCGCCTCCGCTCCTCCCTTCAGCATCTCTTGGCTTCTTTCTACGCTGTCTTGATATGCAAATTAGCCACCATCTTTGTTGGGGTAATTTTCATACTCGTCCTGATTGGTTTGTGGGCGTGGCTTGGTTGGTGGGCGTGGCTTGGACGTAGCGAAGGTGCAGTCAATTTGCATATTTGTCTATTATAAGGTAGGACTAGAGGACTGTTGCATGAAGATTCATGCAATAGGCCTTCCTTCACCTGGCTGCCTGGACCAGTTTTCCTCCGGCACCCGGGACCCAGGCCTTTGCTCTGGCCACTGCCTTCTGCCTTCGCTCCGGCCAGAGTCTGCATTCTTCACTTCACTCCAGCTGGAGTCTTCGCTTTGCTCCTATAGCTCCCTCCACTCCCCACCCTCCCCCTCATAGCAGGCATCCTGCCCCGCCTGGCCACTCTGTGCCTGGAGCAGCTAGGGGGCGGGGACGCCACCATCTTTGTCCTGCTAATTTGCATATTCCCTCAGATTGGCTGGTGGGCGTTGCAGAGGTACAGTCAATTTACATATTTCTATTTTATTAGTGTAGATTCAGTGATGTTTATTTTTATGGAATAAGCATTTTGTGTGTTAGTCATCAAGTGTACATGATTGTAAGGTATATGCAGTATTTATTCTTGCCTAAAAGCCTTTGTAGAAGAACTAACTGATCCCTTTGTCAGGAATAATCTTTCCCAATATCCTTTCTGGTTAACTTCTCACAATTTAGGTCTTATCTTGTCATTAAATGTCATCCACATGAGTCCTCACTGTCCACTCTATAGTAAGTAGTTCTCCAATTTCTATCACATCACCACATTTTAGGTACATCATAATTTTAATCACTACCTGATTTTTATCTTTCTGATCCTGTTAGATTTTTATCTAATAGAGTTTAAGCCTTGCAATTATATGGCAGTGCATGGTACATAGTAGGTGCATAATAAAGATTTGTTAAAGAATTGAGTCAAAATTAACTTAATGAGTAAATGAATTCATTGAGCAAAAATTGTAATCTACTAACCTCTTGGGCTGTATATTCTTTTCAAACCTGCAGTCTGTACTCAGAGATGACTAGGTTATTTTAATGGATACCTCATACCTCAGAGTGACAGGATTACTGTCAGGTATCATGATGCCCCTTCCTGTTACAATGAGGGCTTTATTAGCATGTTGTGTGTGTGTGTGTGTGTGTGTGTGTGTGTGTGTGTGTGTGTGTGTGTTTAAGGAGACACCATCCCAAACAGATATATGATTGATAATCTATTTAACCTAGGAAAAATGGAACATTTCATAGCTTATAAAGCTGTTGGATTGGGACTAGTGAATAGGAAATAAAAGGCTGGAGACTAGACTGTAAGTTGTCATTCTGATCGAACATATTTAGCGTAATCATTAGGGATTTTTCCCAAACTCAATTCACAAGATGGAAAATATACAATGCAGCCAATTTTCCACTTCAGGTGCCATAACAAAAACTTTCAGAACAGACAGCTTTTACTTTAATAAACAGATACAAAGAAATAAACACATACACGATCTTGTGACTAATTGTATTTACTAGCATTTCAGGGTCAGACAAGAGAGAATGTCTCTATAAGAAAACCTCCTGATTCTCTCTTCCTTTAATTTTTATGTCTTCTTATCTTTACATTCTTTAAAGAAAGTTAGTGCATTTTAAATTCAAGAAATATGTATTAAAAACCTACGATAAGCCAGGAACTACTCCAATGCTGGGGATACTGCACTGAAGAAAAATATATATAAATTTCTGTTTAATGGCTCTTCTAGTGGGTGGTGGGAGACAAATCCTATCTAATAAAAGAGTAATATGCAAATTGACTGTCACTCCAACACACAAGATGGATGCCCCCATGTGGTCAAAGATGGCTGCCCCATGTGGACAAAGATAGCCACTGCAAGATGGCCAGCAGGGGAGGGCAGTTGGGAGGGACCAGGCCTGCAAGGGAGGGCAGTTGGAGGTGATCAGGCCAGCAGGGGAGGGCAGTTGGGAGGGGCCAGGCCTGCAAGGGAGTGCAGTTGGGGGCAATCAGGCCTTCAGGGGAGGGCAGTTAGGGGTGACCAGGCCGGCAGAGGAGGTAAGTTGGGGGTAACCAGGCCTGCAGGGAAGGGCAGTTGTGGGGGACCCAGGCCTGCAGGGAAGGGCAGTTGGGGGGGGGCCCAGGCCTGCAGGGGAGGGCTGTTAGGGGCAATTAGGCTGGCAGGGGAGCAGTTAGGCATCAATCAGGCTGGGGATTGGTTAGGGGGTGATCAGGCTGGCAGGCAGAAGTGGTTAGGGGCAATCAGGAAGGCAGACAGGCGAGCAGTTGGGAGCCAGCAGTCTTGGATTGTGAGAGGGGTCCCAGTTTGGAGAGGGTGCAGGCTGGGCTGAGGGACCCCCGCCCCCGTGCATGAATTTTGTGCACTGGGGCTCTAGTATATAATAAAAAAAAAATAAGTATATCAGAGAGTGCTAAATACTAGGGAGAAAAATAAAGCAGAGAGTTACAAATTGTCCACGGGGGATAGGGAGGAGGTATATCTGCAATGGCCCTGAGGTAGAATCATTTTTAGAAGTTCAAACCAAGAGCAATATAGCTGGAACTGTTCAAGCAAGGAAAGGAGCAGTCCATGGTGAGTCACAGCACATTGTAAACCAGGTCTGAGAGAGCATTTCTGGCCATTGCAAAGACTCAGTTTCTGAGATAAGAAGGTGTGAGAAAAAGAGGATCAAGATGAATTAAACATTTTTGGTTAAAGCCACCAGATGAAGAGAGTTTCCAATTTCTGGGATGGGGAATAGTACTGGGGGGATCAGGTTTGGGTGGAGGATGAATGTCAGGAGTTTGATTTTAGACATACAATATTATGAGAATAGGGGATCATAGGACAGAGATAGTGTTGAAAGTAATGAGACTGAATGAGATGACCGAGAGAGTGTTGAGTTCCATAAAGTAAGCCCCAGGCACACTAAAGTGTGGTGGTCAGGGAGAGGACAAGACATAGCTGGTAAACTAGGAAGAAAATCAGCAAAGAGTATGATGTCCTACAAGCCTGCCAAAGAGTTTGGAGAATGGAAGGATTCACTCTAAGTGCTGCTATTAGGTCAGGTATGGGGGGAAAAAGCTGAAAATTGACCATTGAATTTCCAGGATGGAGTTTCTTGGTGACTCTGACAAGAGAAATTTCAGTTGAGTGTTGGGAATAAAAGTCCAATTGGAGTGAGTTCAGGAGAGAATGTAGAGATGGTGACAACTCTTTTGAGAAGCTGTTCTATAAAGGAAAACTAAAAAGGGCATCAGTAGCTAAAAGGAAATGTGGGTGTCAGAGGAATAAATTCTGAAGATGAAAGAATTTATAGCTTGTCTGTATGCCAATAGGAATGATCCAGTAGAGAGGGGAAATGGATAACTTAGTAAAGAATGACAATTGCTGGAGTGACACCCTGGATTAGAGGAGAGAAAAAGAGGACCTAGAACAAATGTGAAAATATATATTTACCTGTAGCAACAAAAAGGAAATTGTCAATCAGCATTGAAGTTGTTAATTATATTGGTGTAGACAGTAGAAAGAGCAGTGGTAATGATTGGATCTTCCATGCTTGCTGATTCTTTTTTCTTAGTAAAATAGAAAACATGGGTTTCACCTGTAAGTGAGGATAGGGAGGTACTGTTGGAAAGTTGAGAAGGAAAAGATTTAAAATTGTCTTCTAGAAGAATGGGAGAGTGAATGAATGAGAGAAGAAATTGGCAAACTTTTTCTGTGAAGGATCAGATAGTCAATGTTTTAAGCTCTGGGCCATCAGGATTCTCACCGATTTCTCGACTCTGGTTTATAGTGAAAGCAGCCATAGACAATATGTAAACAAATGGGTGTGGCTGTGTTCCAATGAAACTTTATTTGTAAAATAGACATTGGGTTGGATTTGACTGTGGGGCCCTTAGTGTGCTAACTTTGGGAAAGCATTAAGAGACCGTCTGAAATTAGTGGTCATTAAAAAGTAAGCCCATTTAATACATTGTGTATTTTTTTCAACTAATTTTTCATTGTTAAGAAAATGGAAAATCTGGTGTAACCAATGTTGAGCTTTTGCAAGATAAGAGTAACAAATAGAGTGAAGTAAAAGGGAATTTTACTGCAAAGAAACTATTATAATAATTACTAGTGGGATCTAAGTAGGTTCATTAACGAAGTGGAAAGGACAGCAGGGTGCAAAGAGTAAAAAAATGGTAGGCAGAAAGGAGTGTGATTGTAGTTGGAATGAGCATATTAGAGGGAGTATATTTAAAAAGATAGGAAATGTTCTCACCACCAAAAAATGGTCATTATGTGATGAAATGGCATTGTTAGCTAACTCTATGGTGGTAATAATTTTGCAATATATAAGTGTATCAAATCAACACACTGCTATATGTCAATTATATCTCAATAAAACTGGAAAAATAAAACATAGGTGTTAGTAAATGAAGTGGCTAAATTGATATTATCAAGGGAATGCGGTTGCTAATAATAACCAGAAACACCAGTGAGAGTGAGGAACTGTGTTTAGGAAAGACAAGGTCTCTGGAGTAAAGGAAGTAAAGGAATTGAGAGGCCAGGGAATTAAAAGAATCATGCATAGGCATACTTAATTCACAGTAAAATGAGACAGGTAATTTTAGACAGTGAAGGAAACCAGGTGATAAAATCTCCAAGGGATAATATTGTGCAATGACCAAGAAAAGGATGGGTAATGAGTGGTGTTGTCTGATGGATGGAGCTTCAAATCTGAAAAGGTATTTAGGGAAACGGGAGGGAGATGTCTGAAAGCAACAAGGAGGATCCTCACACATCTTCAGGTAAAAATAGGGATGTGGAAGTGATACCTTTCTAACAACCTGGTTATTAAATAACAGGAAATGAATAAGGGAAGACTAGGTAATACTAGTATAGGCATGCCATTTATACAGCTTTGCCAGGAAGCTGCAGTTAACATTCTCCAAGTCTATTCCCCCCGCAGACCACAGCGGGGGACTGGACAACAGACACATGCCTAGCAAGGTCTAAGTGACATATGAAGATGCTTAACTGTCAGTCACACCTGTAAACAGATGGTTGGCCAGGATAGGTATGACCACAACAAGGACTTGGATTCTGAGATAATCCCTGAAAAAGAAGTTCTCTCTCTCTCTTGGCTCTCTCTCTTGCTGGTGGTGGCTGATTCCTGTTGCAGGGGGTGCGCTCCCCTGCATTCACCCACGTGGCCCACAGTCATGTAGACTCCACACAATGGACTAATGGACTTTAACTAGTCTGATGCTACATCGGACCCAGCTCCACCATGGAATGGAATAGACACTGGACACTGACCCAGCTTTTAGCTCTGCTGAAGCCCCAGCTGTGCCTTTTTCAGGCCTGGGTTAAGGAGCATGGAACTTTACAACCTGAGAAATACAATTCCATGTCAATAAAAACCACTCATTCTCCTGTGCAAGTCTTAAGAAATTCATTTTCTGAAAATATCTTAAGAGCTACTCCACTCCCGCTAGTGTTGGGGAAATTGGACCCACTGATGACTCCTGCAACAGAGGGAAGAAAAAAGTCACCACTGAGAGTACTGTAGGGAAATACCACCTTATAGGAGAAGAAGGTTATAGAGCAAGAATGTGAAGCTAATATTCAATGAGAGGTTGAGAATATAGGAGGATTTGTCTTTTTCTGACTCTCAGTTCCAGCACACACTGGAAAAAGATTTTGGGAGTTGGAGACAGGCAGAGAATGACAGAGAAAAGGAGATGAATAGAATGAAATTGGAAGTGAAACTGAGGGATTGTGACTAAAACAAGAATACAAGGCACAGTGAGATTAACCCTGATGTACAGGCAGATGGCAGTGAGGTGGTGCTTGCTGGAGAGGAAGGAGGGATGTTGGTATTGTCCAGACATCCATAAACAAGGGAAGGATTATGTTCCTCAATGGCATCCAACATTCGATTCTCAGTTCTGGTTTGCAGCTTTGCGTCATAGGGTTTTTGCCTTCTGCTCAAGACTTTTGAGAAATTTTAAAATGTGAAGAATGATTTGCTTTAATTCTTAAAGGGATCTAATACTTAAAAAGTCCTCCCCTCCTCCAAGACCAGGGCTAGTGTCCTCCCTCACTCTTTTTGGTTAACTCCTGGCCATGACTTTGCTATCCCTATGGAGATGTTGGCTTTTCTTGTTTCTTAATAGGCAGATGATCTTAAGTTAAAAGCCACTGCAACTCTGCAATGACAATAGAATTCTGAAAGCCATGGTTTTCAAGAATAAGGATTGTGCTGAGCTGCTTTTTTTGTCCTTTGCCTTTATCTTCAAAGGCTTTGTGGAGTTTGTCCTGTTTCACTTTTAAAACATAAAAAAGCATCAGTCTCTGCCCTTCAGGTTGTTCAAAGGTAAGAATACTTTTCATAACAAATAGTGTGCTTGGATGATAATGCTTATTGGGGTAAAATATTTCTTGAGACAGGAGAATGAGCGCACAATACAGTAATAACCTCTTGTATGTGTAGTGCTCCTGGGACTGTATCATTTATCATCCAGTCCAGGATCTTTTTTAAAGGGGGTGCTATGAATAACTAATCTGGAACAGCAGACACTGCTAAGCTGCTTTAACAAAGACATCCTGAAATACAGAGGCTTATTACTCTCACATAATACTCCAAAGGTGAGAGTTTGAAGGTTTCAGAATATCCTGTTGTGTTTTTTTTTTTTTTATCTCTGTAAGTCTAAGGGCTGATCCATTTGTAATATGTTTGCAGAAAATAGGAAGCAAAAACAGAGAGTACTAGAGATACGAAGCAAGCAGCAACATTTTAAGAACCCAGTTAAAAAATTACACACCACTTCACGTACGCTGGCTGACATGTGCTGTTGGGCAGAAGGTAGCCAGCCCTATGGCATACCTAGCTGCATATTTAGAGGCTGGTGGACTTTTATCCTAAGAGAAGGTACTGTTTGAGATATGGTTGTGAACCACCTCTAAGTGGTCCATTCACCCTAGAATACCAGTGTGAGAAGAGTGACGATCTTGGCCAGATAAAAGGTCAGAGAATAAATACCTGAATGGTGATAATTGTCTCTGTCACAACTGCTGCACTCTGCTGTTGTACTTGGAAAGCAGCCATACATAATGCATAAGTGAATGGAAGTTGCTGTGCTCCACTAAAACTTGACAAAAACAGGCAACGTCTATGGGCCATAGTTTACCAACGCCTGATATAGTCAGGTCTCCTCCATTTATTTGTCATGCCTTCATAAGGAAAACTTTAAAAAAAATTTTTTTAAATATATTTTATTGATTTTTTGCAGAGAGGAAGGGAGAGGGATAGAGAGTTAGAAACATCGGTGAGAGAGAAACATCGACCAGCTGCTTCCTGCACACTCCCTATTGGGTATGTGCCTGCAACCAAGGTACATGCCCTTGACTGAAATCGAACCTGTTATAAATTGTAATGTAAATATCTGTGTTTTCCGATGGTCTTAGGCTCTACAGCAGCAGTTCTCAACCTGCGACCCACAGGTTGAGAACCGCTGCTGTAGAGCCTAAGACCATCAGAAAACACAGATATTTACATTACTATTCATAACAGTAGCAAAATTACAGTTATGAAGTAGCAACAAAAATAATTTTATGGTTGGGGGGTCACCACAACATGAGGAACTGTATTAAAGGTTCACGGCATTAGAAAGGTTGAGAACCACTGGGTTAGGGCATAAGGAAAACTTTTATTTTATTCACACAGTCCCCAACTTTTCACTTTACCTTCTGTCCAGACCTGAATAGAATTGGCATAGAATTCTATTTAGTGCTGTCTCCTCACTCAAACATTAGGTAACCGTGGTGGTAATCAGTCCCCTGACAGCAAGTGTGCTACCTGCTAAGGCAAAAAACTAAATTCTACCATGTACACACTTGATCAATATACATCTATGTGTACATATCTATAGTACCATATTTGCTTTTAAAATTAAAGTTAACACTATGTTCACACCTATTTTTACTCATGGGAACATCATAAGAACACACTGAGGTTGGTAGGACCCATGGAATTATTCCCATTTCACCTATGAAGACACTGACATTTGAAAAAAAATCATCTTAATTAATTCACCCAGGGCCACACAGTTGCTCCAGGGCACAAGAGTATCCTATCCCATAAAATCTCTTTCTTCCAAACTTGGAATTAAAGTTCACCATATTTGATTGATTGTTTTGTTTCCTGGAAAATAGAAACAGATCACAGACTCATAGGATTGTAAGGGTAGAAGGGAATTTAGAGATCACTTGATCAGTCTCCCTCATTTTATAATTGGAGAAACAAAAGCACCGACATGTTAACATCTGACCAAAATTTTTGAGCTAATTGGCACTAGAAGCAGGACAGAAATCTATCACACAAGATTCCCTAATCCTTCTTGCTTAGTTCTTTCTGATGTCAAAACACTGAATGACAACATCATAGTGACTTCTGAGTACCTGGCTCTGTTGTTCTGTTTTGTACCCCATAGCTTCTCAAATTGGCTTCATCAATGAGACCAATAAACACTTGAAGCATTACCAAAAAACAAACAAACAAACAAAAAAACTAGTGCCTTATATTGTGTTTTGCAGACCTAAATAGTACACTTAATGTCAACCCTTTAAAAATTGAGATAAATATACTGCCTGTCTTCAACTTGAGATTTCTACCATAAACTTTTCAATGAAAGACCAGTGGCTTAACAGGCATTTTACATGTTTTAAAGTAAATACATGCACACAAACATAAACACATACATATTAATAGCCTTTGTGGGCTTTTGGAATAAATAAATGAGGTTGTGGGTGTGTTTTTATTTATTTATTTAATGTTTTGGACAGTACATAAGTTTTCTATCTGATTTTGCGTTATTTCTTTCCACAATGAGTTATAAAACACATACCATTTACACCTGTGGATTGTACACACTAATCAATAACATCATTCTGTGAGCCAGAAAGTTCATGCAGGGAACCGGCGTGGGCCCTTTAAGGAAAAGTGCCATTCAAAGACCCAAGAACAGACAACTTACCAAGATAATGTGGAGTTTAATCTTAGGCAGGAGTGAAAAATCACTTACAGTGTGTGACCATGAGACGTATTCACCCTCAAGTGGAGGCCACGTCTCTACAGTCACAGCCAAGCTGAACATTGATAGTGAAATGAGAGTCCCAGGAGGATCGTTTCTACTCCATTGGAGTGCAAGCAGAATGGCTTCATGGACAATTGACTGGAATTGGCTTTGAGACAAGGTTCCTCTGCTTATTGTGGGAAACAGGCCCAGAAAAGTGAAAGAACCTGTCTTTCTGGACGAGATAAAAGCTTACGTTGGCTTTTAAAGACCAGCTCAAAGAGGTAAGAAGGAAGAAAAGAAATAGAACTGATGACAACAATCACATTGTTAGATAAGAGAAGCAGGATGGAGGCCACATGACGCATGGGTACAGAGAAAACGAGAAGCAGGTCAACACCAAGTGCTAAAAGATGTTCAAGAATCTGAAACAAGCATAAATGTGTTGTTGGGTGAAAGTGCACGTGATTATTATTTTCTTTTGTAGGGAGTTTGTATTTTCTACGTTTTCTACAGTGCAAATGACTGTTTCCATAATAAGAAAAATACAATAAAGTTTACTACATACAAAGGAAAAACATATGCTGTGGAATGTAAGAATTTTCATTGAAATTGGAAGTCTCACTAACATGAGAGGTTCTTACAGTGATTATACCTTTTAAACCAAAATTTAGAATGTGTAGTTTAAATACACACCACATACAGCTTTTCTCTAATTTCTCAGGACTTACTTGAAAGAGCTTCAGATGTTATAAAAATTAAATCTAATTTAGTTCTATGTTCAGAGAATTGTATGGGTTCTGGGTAATTGGGTACAAATGTAGCTTTATAAGCTCTGCCTTTGCTTATCGCACTGATTTCAATGAAACGTGAAGTTTATGGTCCAATAACACTGAAGATGTGTGGTAGACCTGAAGAAGTATTGCATTAGGATTATACAGTATTATACAGGATTATACAGAAGTATTGTATCAGAAGACTAAAGGAAGTTTAAGACCTTGCTGAAATGATAATATAATGCACATTTTAAAGTGTTGCTCATAAGCCCACTAACAGTTTTTAAAAATTCATTATTACTCCCTCAAACATATTGATTTTTAAAACTTTTATATTTTATACTAGAGGCCCGGTTCATGAAATCATGCATGGAGGGTTGGGGGTGGTCCCAGCCCAGCCTGCACCCTCTCCAATTCGGGACCCCCTCAGGGGATGTCCGACTGCTGGTTTATGCCCCATCACCTAAACTGGCAATCAGACATGCCTCTCACAATTAGGGACCGCTGGCTCCTAACCATGTGCCTGCCTGCCTGCCTAATCGCCCCTAACCACCTCTGCCTGCCTGATCACCCCTAACGGCCTCTGCCTTGTCCCTGCAACCGGGACCCAGGCTTCCCTCCCTCTGGCCGGCTGTTGGCGCCTGGGACCATGGGCAGGCGCCTTCTCCCAGGCCCAGCTTTGTCAGGAAGGACATCTGGAAGACGTCAAGTCTAATTAGCATATTACCCTTTTATTAGTATAGATATTTTATTCAGTTTCACTGAGATATAATTGACAAACATCATTGTATGAATTTTAGGCATACAGCATAATGTCTTCACTCACATATATTATGAAATGATTACTGCTATAAATTAGTTGGCATTCATCATTTCATATAGATAAAATATATATGTATATTATCTATAATAATCTATAATAATAAAAGCATAATATGCTAATTAGACCAGACAGCCAAACGACCTTCCAGATGTCCTTCTGGATGTCCTTCCGGATGACCTTCCAGATGAAGCCAGGGCTGTGAGGGCAGAGGCAAGCTGCCGCAGCTGCAAGGGCCAAGGCAAGCCACCATGGCTGTGAGGGCTGAGACCCTTGCACAAATTTTGTGCATCGGGCCTCTAGTAGATATAATAAAAAGAGAAAGCAAACAAACTTTCCTTGTGATGAGAATGCTTAGGATTTACTCTCAATGACTTTCACACAAATCATACATCAGTGCTAGCTACAGACATCATGCTGCATATTACATGCCTACTACTCATTTATCTTGTAACTGGAAGTATGTACCTTTTGACTACCTTTCTCTTATTCTCCCTGCCCTTAACTGCTGCCTCTAGGTAAACATGAATCTGATCCCTTTTCCTATGCTTGTTTTTTTGTTGTTTTTATAATCTACACGTAAGTGACATTATATGGTATTTGTATTTCTCTGTCTGACTTACTTAGCTTAGCTTAATACACTCTCCATATTGTGGTAAATGGCAAGATTTAACTCATTTTTAATGTGGAATAATCTACATTTAATGTTTATAAACTATAATATAATTACATTACAATGTAAATTAATAAAGAAGCTTATTTTTAAAAATTTTTTTTTACTGATTTTGGAAGGAGGAAGGGAGAGGAAGAGAGAGATAGAAACATTGATGAGAGAAACATCTGAACTTAAGTAGAGAATTCTAGAATGCAATTTCATCCTTTTTTTTTTGCCTTTAACCTTTCCTTATGTGATTTATACACCTAAATATAGCTGTTAATTCCTTTTTGTATGCTTTTTCATTGAATCATTTATTTGTATGTGTTCCAAGTTATCAAAATGATGCCCTTTTTAATGAAGGAAGGAGAAAGCTATCTTTTATAAAGTGGAATGAAACTCCATTTTTTATACTGGAAAGATACATAAATTCTTTCTCTTATGTTAAGGGTTTAACAGGAAAAAGTTATGATTTTACCATTGCCCTCTATTTGAAGACACTGAAAATTTTGCATATAGACTGACATCATAAATGCTTTTTTTTCCCAGTGTCTTTTGATTTTATTGCCTTTTAAAACCATAGCTCAGTCTCTAGAAAGAGTAATAAGAGGGGAGTTAGAAAGCTAATTTACTGTACATGGTAATATTAGACAAGTAAGAGACTATTAGGTAAAAGGGTGTTTTATTTTTTAAGAGTAATTTTTGGCTGAAAGAAGACTACTAAGCCAGTTTCTTCTTTTCCCTCCACCAATGCTTTCTTATTACTGTTTGTTTTTCTCTGGGTGATATATAAATTCTTTTTTCCTGATCAATTTCATGGAATTTTCTTCACCGTACTTCTCTATAGGTGTTCTTAGCTGGCAATGCTGACCATCCACATACAAAATGCCCCTAGGCTGTAGATACCTTTAGTCTTCATCTTGGCTATGATTTGTTCAAGAAATTCTGTTTTTAAGGCTGACTTCTTATATAATAAAATTGCACAAAATTACTCTCTCCAAGAAATAACATTTTCTTTAACTGAGCACAAAAAACATCTTTGCACACATTTTTAAAAATATTTTCATGCAGTTTTTTCAAGGGAAACTAATATTGATGACTTCCAGTGTTTTAGCATTTGACTATTTCTGTTGCTTTGGGAATTGTAGGGTGTTTTTTAATTTATT
Organism: Eptesicus fuscus; assembly: GCF_027574615.1. NCBI lineage: Eukaryota > Metazoa > Chordata > Mammalia > Chiroptera > Vespertilionidae > Eptesicus > Eptesicus fuscus. The sequence continues at coordinate 39,918,581 of NC_072490.1, read as the reverse complement.
ATGTTATTTTTAACTGGGCTATTACATATACTTTCTACAAGTTGAACCAATTTTTCCATTTGATTTGTAAGGCTGCAGACAATGCATGATTTTTTGCATGGTTGGTGGAAAAACTATTTGTAAGCCCTGTAGAAAGATGTACAATTCTAACATATTTCCTTTGTTCCTTTCTTAATCAATTAGTATTTAATCATTTGCACATCCTAGCTACTGTAGATCATGAAAGGGATGCAGAAGATAGTCCATTTCCTTAAAGAAATGCACAATTAAACTGAGAAAACAAGGTACCACTTTGTGTAAAGAAATTTTTGGCAGAAAATTAGACTTCCCTTTTTTTCTTGCCATGCTTCATATCCTATATAACCTTAGATGAGTCACTGGCGGGGGGTAGTTAAGAGTGCTCGAACATTCAGCAGGGATTTTCAGAAATTTTTTGGCAAATCACTTAATAATCAGATATTATTTTTTATTGGTGAGATCTCTCTTTTTGTCTCTCTTCTTCAAGTGCTTAAGTATAATGTATATTCCTAAGAAGGGATCCTTCCCACTACCCATCTAGAAACAAAGAAATAGTTTATGAGCCTTCTTCTGTTTTATTTACATGTAGGTGTGATGACTACTTTTATGTGTCATTGTGACTGCAACATGGGGTACCCAGATATTTGTCTAAATACTATTTCTGGATGGGTCTGTGAGAGTGTTTCCAGATGACATTAGTATTTGAATTGGTAAACTGAGTAAAACAGGCTGTCCTTCCCAATGTGAGTGGGCCTCAGCCTGTCTGTTGTAAACTTGAATAGAACAGAAGAGCAGAAAAAGGGAGAATTTTCTCTCTCCATGTTTGACTACTTCAGCCGAGACATTGACCTTCTGCCCTTGGACTGAGAGTTACACCACCAGCTCCCCTGGTTCTCAGGCCTTTGGACTCGGACTGGAACTACACCGCTGGCTTTCCTGAGTCTCCAGATTATAGAAGGCAGATTGTGGCACTTCTCAGCCTCCATAAGCATGTGAGCCAGTTTCTTATTTTTAAAAATCTCTTTTAATCTCTCTCTCTCTCTCTCTCAATTGTTGTTTCTTTCTTTTCAGATTTAGCCCATAGGAATTAATAATTATTCCAAGTGTGTATACATTTTTTGGGACACTACACACACACACACACACACACACACACACATACATACACATATATATATATTATTGGTTGTATTTCTCTGGAGAACCCCAATACAGTAGAAATATAAGATATATCATTTTTACATTTATGTAGAGATATACATACATGTTTTTGTTTTATGTACATTTATAAAATTTTATGTACATATAAAATGTATATAATATGTAGAATATATGAATGTTCCACATTTACATATATTTAATTATGAATAGTCTCTATTTATATTTGCAGGCTGTAGAAATATTCTAATTTTGTTTGTATATGAATGTCATATAGAGAAAATATCATATAAATATATATAATACATATACACATATTCTAAACCCAATGATTTTGAATTTTTTATATAGTTTTATTGATTTTAGAGAGAAAGGGAGAGGGATAGAGATATAGAAATATCCATGAGAAAGAATCATCAATGCACGCCCCATCCTGGGGAATGAGACTGGAACCCAGGAAGTGCCCTGACCAGGAATCAAACCGGCTACCTCTTGGTTCATGGATCGATGCTCAACCACTAAGCCATACTGGCCAGGCTTGAATTTTTTCTAAAGACAAAAATGACCTAAAACAATTGTTTAAAAAAACACAACAAAAACACAGTTCCAAGCTCTAGTCCAGACCTACTGAATCACAATTTCAGGAACAAATTCTGCGTTATCTTCATATTTAATAATTATTCCCAATGATTTTTATTGGGAAGATTGACAGCCAATATACTCTAGTCAATACAATTTATTCACGGGCTTTGCAAGATGGCTACCACTCAGTTTTCCAAACTTTTCTCCTATGCCTCCCCTTATCTATGTTCTAACACATAGCACAAGACTCCCATGGTATTCAGGCTTTCAAGTCTTTGCACTTGATATTTCCTCCTCTTAGAATAGCCTCCCCTTTCTCCTTTAGTAACCAAATTTCTTGCAATCTGTAAACTCCACCAAAATATCAGCCCCTCTGGTAGACTTCCCTAAGCCCACCACACAAAGGTCATATTAATACTAATTAATATTAATTATCTCCATTTTGCAAAGATCGATACTGAGGCTTAAAGAGTTAGTTTACCAAGTTCACAGAGCTGTAATGATAGACAAAGACCTTAAACTCAGGGCTACCAGACTCTAGATTTTGTGCTTTTAACACTGCACTTTGGAATATTGTAAAAGAGCACCTTACATTTGGAAGAATGAGAGACACTTGTGTTGATGTCATTATTGACCAAGACTCCCTTGCTAAATATTTGATAAAACTTAAGTAATGGGACAAATGCTGTTCTCTCTGATATCAATATACTGTTCCAAAATACCTGGAAAGGAATTGAGTGTCTTTGTTCTGTTCCCTGCACTATACTATGACATGACAATGAAAAGTTTGAGTTGCAAACTATCTCATAGTTTATCTGTTGAGCATATAATGTTCCTCTTGCTGCTGTGGTATTAAGATTGTTCATTCTGAAACTAGTGAGATTTAAATCTAAATTCTATTTCTATTACACAATGTTTATATTTGACTTTTACTGAGACATTTAAAGTTTACCAAATTCAATTTTTATAATTAGATTAATAATTTTAAAATAAGTTTGCTTATTTTGTGTAATTTATTTCTTTAATTTTACAAAATTAAATAGAAAGGTATAAATTTACTTGTCCATCATCAAGTTTAAACAACAATTAACTTGACAATTATCTTCCTCTATATCCTCAAAATTTGAATTGTTTGAAGATTAGATTAATTATCTTAAAGGTATTTAAATTAGTGCCTGACAGATTATAGGTACTCAATTCAGATTGAATTAATACTATTTTACAGGAATGAAATGAGCATTGCACAATATTTCATGGCCCATTTTTCAAACTGATTTTCTGTTTCTATTCAAAAAATTTACTTTGAAAATTGGAGAGAAAGTAAATGGGTGTCTTCTGTGTGTTTTTTTTTAATATATTTTTATTGATTTCAGAGATGAAGGGAGAGGGAGAGAGAGATAGAAACATCAATGATGAGAGAGAATCATTGATTGGCTGTCTACTGCATGCCCCACACTGGGGATCCAGACCACAACCTGGGCATGTGCCCTGGCCAGGAATTGAACCGGGACCTTCTGGTTCAGAAGTTGACGCTTAACCACTGATCCACTCTGGCCAGGCCTGTGTTGTTGTTTCCTCCCTTTTAGTCAGAGGCCAGAGTCAAAAACTAGCTCAGGCCCCCCATGTAAAACTGGCTTAAAGTAAGCAAAGAGCATCCATCAGAACTACAAGATTTTCCATGTGGGTTTCCCACATCTCCTTTTAACATGTGTTTCTGATCTCCACCCTCAGTTTCTCTGCCAGGACTCCTAGCTTTCCATATTTGGCTATTGCCTTCTCTTCACACCCCTGGCACTCCTAGCTCTTCCTTCTACTCGTTGGGACCTCTCTATGCTGTTGGTCTCTCTCTCTCTTTTTTTTTTTTTTCTGCACCTACAATGTGCTGTGGACTATAATGCCCTTGCAACCTATGGTGTGGTTTCTCATTATGAATTGGGCCCAACTCTCCAACAAAAACTCTCCAGCTAGTTTTCATTTTCTCCTCTGCTTTCTTGGCAATAGTACGAAGAGCCCTACATGAGAAACACTATCTCTTCTCTTTTCTTTAACAAAAATTTCCTTTCTCTCCTAAATATACTGTTCATGTTCATAATATACCAAATGTTATAAAGAACCAAACAGACAGAAGAGGGCTGTTTCATGACTAGATGCCAGAAACATTTTGCTTGTACATGCATAATGGATGTCCAAACCAGGAGTTACTGAATCAGGACGTGAAATTACAAAGAGAGAAAAAAGAAATTTGACTGCACTTACCCTTCTTTCCTGCATTATAATTTTGCTCTAGTTCGTAAAGCTTTGACACACATTGTATATATCCGCTGTGAGTACTGAAAAGGTCTCAAGGCAGAGTTTCACACAAAGCATTATAATGTTCTGTACTTTTTATACTCATTTTTCTTATGTAACAGTGTCCATTTCAACTGTCCATGTAATGATCACAAATCTGAATGAACCCTAAGCTAAATTTTGCAGAAAGCTTTTATTCTTAGCCTCTAACCACTCCTAATTCCTCTACATCCCTATTTTTACTCCATTTGAGACTCCATTTACTCCGTATATTTATTTCAGTTCTTTACTTCCTTACCCACAATCCATCAAAATACAAAATCAGAATGGAATTGATATCAGAACATTAGCTTTGGAACCAGTTCTGGTTTCAACACCAAGTCCTGGCAATTAGTAAGTATGACCCATAGTAAGTTACTTACTCCATCATTTAACTTATTTAACATCCCTTATCATTTTATTTTTCTCCTCTATAAATGGAGACAATAATAGTATCTAGTTCTCAAAAACCATTATGAGGATTGCATGAGATATTACATGCAAAGTGCCAGATACTTCTGTGATTGGGTGGTGATGGGAAAGGTTTGAGTCTTTCTTCTCTCAGAATATATAAGCCTATAGTATATATGGTATTTGTAACATGCAGCCAAGAAATCAAGGGAAGGCTGAGGCTTAGAAGGGCAGCAATGGAAAAATTAAGGAAGAACCAAGAGCAAAGATGTGTCATAAGAGACCACGGCTAAGATTATACACACCCTCATATTCCTAGTTTCTATGTACAGAGGCAAAAGTTGGACAGTGAAGAAGGTTAACAGGAAAAGAATGGTTCATGTGAAATATGGGTTTGAGGAGAGCTCTACAAATATTCTGGAACAGCAAAAGACAAACAAGTGGGTCCTAGAGCAAATTAAGCCTGAAATATTGCTAGAGACAAAAATGACAAAACTGAAGCTGTCCTACTTCAGGCACATCGTGAGAAGGCAGTGTTTTTTGGAAAATTCAATAATGCTGGGAAAAATAGAGGGCAGCAGGAAATGAGGGAGAACAAATATGAGATGGATTGACTCCATAAAAGAAGCCGTAGGCATGAGTCTGTAGGAGCTGAGCCGGGCTATTGTGGACAAGACATTGTTGACATCACTCATTCATAGGGTTTCTAGGAGTCAGAGCCAACTCAAAAGCATGTAAAACACATGTAATATGTATATAGTATATGGTATGTTTAAATAACTACATATTTGCATGTATGTGTACTAGTATATATCTATACATATATATAGACATATGGAAGTGTGTATATTGTGTGAATAGCACATAATATGTGTTATATATACACCCATGCATACACATATACATCCATGTACAAGTGAGTATTTATATGAGTGTGTATATATATATTTATGAATATGAGTTTGTGTATATACATACCCATATACACATATATGCCTACTTTTGTTAGAATAAAACAGTTTGGCATCTTCCCTCTTAAAGATAATGATGGGTCATTATGTGGATGGGACTTTTTTCATATTGTTGTTGGAAGAAATTAGTCCTGTTTCCTCTATCCCCAAAAGCACGCTTTATAATGCTTTACTCATTTCTCCTATAAAGGAAGCTTGTTTCTAATGTATTGTTGTCACACTGTCAAAGTAAAAATGGACTTAAGAGTGAGTGAGAAAAATTACTAACTTTAAAAGCAAAGTCATGGAATGGAAAAAAATTAAAAACAAATATGTGGGAATATTTTCATCATTGTATGAGTTTGTTTTTAAAAACATTAAGTATATCACCTATAACACCTGTCACATCTGGGTGTTTTATTATTTTATTCATTACTATTTTTATTTTATAATAATGTATAATAAATGATAGTATATTGAACATTTATTTACTGTATATACATAGATGAATATAAATAAAAGGCAGGTGTCTACTGAAACATTTTTATGATCAGTGTAGAAGACCTCAATGCTTTGAAATAACCTATTGACAAAGGCACTACTGATATTGTTGTCAGGGCAACACTGAGACACTGAGAGAGGGTTGGGCTAGAGCAGGTCCTAGAAGGGTTATGTGATATGATTTAGGGGTCACAATTTGCTCATCCATCCTCTGCAGTTCTTTGAGCTCTAGGACCTAAGTGACAACAATTGAATATCTCTTCTCTTATTCCATTGTGGCTACCCCCAAAAGCACCAGGAATGATGCCATAGCACACAACACTGACTAGATATGAGACACTTGAAATTCGACACCAAAGGGGAACCAGTCATTCTCTCTGGTTCCAGGCAGAGGGGAATTGGATTGACTGCATCAGCCTCAATCACAAGCATCCTTTATTCTCAGTGTCTTGGAAAGCCTGCCATCCTCCCCAGCTTGTTCAATAGAAGTGTTCCCATTTTTCCTGGTTGTCTGAAGACATTTTTTCCATTTATCAGCATTCCCATGCACTTTTGTCCTCCAACACTTATGGTGCCATCACAAGTACAGGCTAGATATAGATACTGCACAAAAATATGTGTCTTAATTAGTATGCTTAAGTTGATGAGTTTTATTTTTTCAACTTCCATAGTCCTCTGCTATATTCTTTAACTTTTCCATTTTCTTCTCTATTATGACTAGGTTCCTGATACTCATTCTGGCAATATAGCAGATCTCCCTGTTTCATAATTGCCTTCCTCTCTATCAGACAGTAGTCCCTCCACCCCTGCTTTCTATCTCATCTCTCTGATTCATGTCTTTCCATTATGTGGGATCTGTCTAGCCTAGTACCATTGTCAGTTTATCTCATTTATTTTCCCCCCTCATTTGATGCCCAGTCATTCCATGTTTTATGTTTTGTTTCCATTGATAACATTAGACGTGAACATTTCAGTAATGCCACATTCACTTGTAAATTATCTTTCCATTGTAGGCCCAGGGGAAATTGCTCCTTTGTCCTACTTATCTTTGAGACTACCTCACTATTAATGATAGTCTTAATAACTGAGCCTACTGGTGCAAAGAGATAATTTGAAAGAACCAATAGGTGGCAGACATTTGGTTTTGTGAAAGGCAGAAATTGTTTCCCCGGGAGAACACAGGGTTCTTTCATTAGAAATGGGATGCAATTTTACTTTTCAAATGCTAAAGGACATGTCTGTTATTCAGACCAGGTGTCATTCATGCTGTGACAGACTCTGCCTTCTATACTGTAATAATAGTTGAGTTTTTCACAATGCCATTGCTCCGTCACACGTTTTTCCCCCCTCTTTTACGAGAGAGGCAAAAGCAGGTTTACAGTTGTAAGTATGAGAAACAGAGTTTATTCTTGTATTATTATTTATTAATTATTACATTATTTTCCATACGAACAATTGCAAACCTACCCACCTACCATAGTTTTTAAGGTTAGTATGCATAAGATACATTTCCTAGAGGCCTCTTAAATATCTTTCTTTATGTTTTCAACCTTTGAACCGGAAGCACAAATAATAATTATAACTTACTTTGCAAGCCTCCACCTTCTTTACTATTTGCCTACTTGCTGCACAAAAGGGTTAGTACCTCTTTCTCTTTAAAAGTCCCAATTCCCTATTTCAGCTTTCCTTCTTCTAAGAAATGATCTGGCGGCTGAAATACTTGCTTTTGCAGCTATTCCCGGTGTCTTATTCTCCAGCTTACTTATTGCTCATAGCCCTCTACTGCTTTCTCCACTTTCCTCTATAATCTTCATAGTTTTTCTGTCTCCCTCCTTTACACTTGGCATCTTTCTTCAGAGTGTAAGGAGGAAGAGTGGTAGAGTGTGCTTTGTTTTTGTTTAAATCATTGCTCTATTGGCTCCATGCAGTCATTCTTTTCGTGACTGTCATATAGCAAATCTCTGCAAAAGCTTTACGGTTTGAGTTCAGCAGCAGGGATATTTTTCAGCACCTGGTGTTTTCCAAGTGTTCATGTAGTTGATCAACTTTGTTTCAAGGACCTTGCTATTTCCCTAGTCCTCAGAATGGCCTGCCAGGAGCTTGCTTAAACGCTACAGCCTCTGTATGATGTATGGTGGTCAGCACATTTCTTTCAGTGCTCCTGCCGTGCCTTAAAAGCCTGATTATTTTTTCCTTTGCTCCAAAAGGTATGATTTCTTATATTTGTTGTTTCCACCAGTCAATTATAACCATAAGGAAATGGGGAACTGAGATCTGTGGAGTCTGACACATCTCCATGTGAACCCTGCCTAGTTTTGCCACTGATGAGTTGGGATTAATTAACTACTCTTAATTAATTAACTACTCTTATCCTTAGATTCTTCATCTGTGAAGTGTGAATAGTAATAGTGTCTCAATCCCAGGGTTATCTGAAGAATTTTATGTGACTGTGTATGTGATTATGTTGGATACATGGGGAGTGTTCAAGAAATGTGCCAAATATGTTTTTATAAGTGAATCTGGAGCTTTTCCCAATATCTCACAGTTTCTATTTCTCTAAGCAAATGAAATACATGCTCATATTATACCAATGTTTTATTTTTCCCTATCATAACTTATCCATTTAGACTTGGTAGTTTGTTCTTATCTAAGTGTATGTGTCTTTTGACTCTTTATAGATAGATCTTTAACATTTCTTACTTTTTAATAAAATACTTGAAAAATACGGCAATTAAAATTATTCATAATTTAATCATGCATCTGTATCTACCTATGGTTATATACATATGTATGTGTGTATATGGCATATGTGTGTACATATTTGGGTGTGTATACATAATTATAGTTAAAATTGTATTTAAATTTATGTGAAAGGATATCATCCTACAACTCTACTGTCCCTCCAATGTCATCACCAAGAGAAAACTCTTTTTTCATAAATTTAAAATGAATCTAACTAGTCAATGTGCTATGCTCATAGGTATGTATTATTTGCACCTGTACTTTTGTTTTTAAAATATACTTATAATGCTCTTCATGTATGTGAATAATTGATGCCTGTTCCTTAGGCCATTTTCCCTTTATTTTTGCTTCATATTTACACAACTTTCCTGCAGGCTTTAAATAATTAATTACTAATACTAAAATTAAACATACAAGGCATATATGTTTCACTTAGAATTTCCAAAATATTTTTCACATAAATTATCTCATGCAGTGCCCACTGCCATGCTGTGATATGGGCAAAAATGTCACTGTTTAACAAGTAAAGCTACTGCTAGTCACAAGGTTAAAACTGTGGCTCCCAAACTGACTGGAGCCTTTGGATCTCAAATCCCAGGCACGTCCTGAGGCAAATCCATAGCGGTACCAAATTGCTGGTTGTGCATCTCCTACAGCCTGCCAGGAGATTGACACTCCATCTTTATATCTAAAGCTGTGCTCAGTTAATTTTCAAGGTCATTCCAAAACTTCTGTCTTCTCAAAATTAACTGCTACCATACCAAGAAGGGATCTGAAATGAGTACATTACCTCATTTTTTAAACCCAACAGTAGTTTTATTTTCTCTAAACAGAGCTCATTCACATTGTTTGCATTTTTCAAATGTAAATACTAGAAGGACTCTGAGAGTAGGCAGTAAAATAATGTATCAGTTACAGTTACAAACTCTGGAGCTCCTCTGCTTGAGTTCATTCCAGATCCTGTGACTTCTTAGCTGTGTCACTTTGTCTGATCCTCAATTTCCCCCTGTCTGTGAAATGATAATACTACATCCTATGATTATAGAAATAATAAAGACTCAAGATTGTAAAACATTTAACAGTTTTAAACATTAATATTTAAACATTAATAGTATTTGGCTCATAATGTGTGCTAAGAACAAGTTAACCAAAATTACTATTGTGATGAAAATAGGACACAAGGAAGTCAGATAGCTTTCCCAGGTGGTATTACAGATGACCATAAAGATCATTTCCTGTCCAAGCCAATGTGCTTTGCACTGAACAGTTTTGTATTAGCTGTCAAATAGTGAGAAATGACACTTCTGCATAGAGCGAATGTCACAATTACTGTGTTCTTTTAGTGTTCCTATGATTGTAAATTAATTTATAAGTCTGAATGCAGATATTTGAACATAATGAATCACAGTTACACTGATATAGTCAATGCATAGTCTAATATATGTATATCCTCTATATTACTTATCCATTAACACATTTATTTTTGTAATTGTTATGCTCTTTAGAATGACTGCTAAAGCAAATTTTGATGGACGAGTGCTACTATAAAGTTGTAATGTGGACTTCTCAGAATAATGAAAGCATAGAGAGAGTAGTATGGATTTTAGAAAGAACAGGAGGCTAGTAGCTGCTGGGGTTCCAGTTCTATCTGTCCCTAAATGCCTGATATATTTGATACATAGATTAATATATTTAGATCTCTCCTTGGCCTCTTAACATGGGAGGTCTTGGGTAGGCCATCTCCAAAATTACTGTCAGCTATGACATCTTGGATTCTGTCTGAATAACTTAGAACTTCATCATTACCACTATTGATAAGAGTGAAGTGAACAGTGAAAGTGTTGTTTTAAAATTCTGACCCTGAATGGCAGAAGGTCTAGAAGAGGTCCACTTCTTGGGAAGACATCTGTCTACTCGATTGGACACACTAGCATCTAGAAATCACCACCACTCACACTCGGTTTAAACTCCACTGTCCTAGGAATAAAACCCAAGTCTTAAAACAACTGCCAGGCAGCGTAAGTTGGACTCCGCTAGACCTCTAGTCTTATCTCTGCTAACGAGTCACATTATACCCTCAAGAGCATAGAACCCCTCTTCTACTCTGGGCTCCCACTGATGCTGTTCAAATTTCTCCTCTCCTCCTCTGATCCACTCCTGCCCTTAACTCAACTTACCCTTTAAGGGGCAGCTTAAATATAGGTTACAAACGTCTGTGTTCAACCACGGTTTTTCTATGTAGTCAAGACAAGATTACTACACAAGAATCCAGTTTCAAACATCTCTTTTAAAATGAGGACCTGGAAATATTTTGGTCCAAGTTTATGCATGGCAGCTGGAATCATTAGCTGATGAATAAAGAACCTTTTAGGTGGGTCTTAAAGCTTTAAAACTCATTTAAATATATTCACATGCACTTGGAACCCTGATTCCCTCAGGTATATCACTTGTTTCTTAGCATAGGGTTACCTGGTGTCAATCTCTAGCTAAAATTTTGCTTCCTCAAAAATGCCTTTGAACCCTTAACATAGGTACCTCCTGAAAGTATTCTACAGCACCCTATAAACATCCTCCAACATAGTTAGCATAATTTCAAAAGAGTATTTTTTTTTCAAGGATATAATTGTTATAATGTATATGTGCTCCCACTAGATTATACATTTTATGAAGGCCAAGATTTTTATCTCACCCACCATCCTATACTTATTTCAAACACTTGCCGGGTCTGTGCTGCATTCTTGCCAACCGTGTTTGAGAGTCCAGTATATATATGCCAGACACTGACCTAGTGTCTCAGTAGGGAGGTGATGAATAATGGAATGAACTGACAACCAAACACAGAATCTCAAGACGGAAGCCCTAAGAGTAGAGGCAAGTTTAGGTAAATCATTGGTTTCAAAGTATGCCACACCACAGAAGGAATGATCAATTTCATTAATAAGTTCAAGTTTAGCCATTGAAAGGCACATTTCCTTGCTGTCTGCTCCTGTTAGAGACCTGTTTTCATGGTTGTAATGTTGAATAGTGTTTCTTTTATTCATGTCAGGAAAATAAAGGATTTACAAGAAACTAGTCACCTATGCAATCTGGCATTCATCACAGATTTTCTTCTAGTCTAAATTTAGAGCATCTGTCCTCAAGAGCATATAGGTATGTTAGCAGAGATTCCAGAGAAGCAGACCCACCTCTCTAACATGATATATTTGTTTTTTAACAGCCTGCACACCTAACTCCTTCCAGAGAATAAAAACAACCTAATGAAATAACTAGAGAAATACTAGAGAGTAACCAGGTAAAATATACACAGGGTTGGTTCCTCAGTCCCTTCTTTTGGAGTAAAATAAAAGAAAGAAAGAGAGAAAAAAGGAAGTGATGATCAGATGTATGTGGCAAATATTCACTATGCCTTGGGGATTTTGGAAGATGCAGCATGATCACAGGGTTAAGGTTAAAATACACATTAGTTATTCATATTCTTACATTTTACACTTGTTTCTGGAGGCACTAGAATAACTTTTTGAGTGACATTGGCTTTCTTGCTTTAATGATCATTAGTTTCACTTATTGGATGTTTTCAAAATGCCAGACAGCACTTAAGAGTAGTACATGCATTATCCGTTTTTAATTGTAGAACATGTTAAAGTGCACAAAACCATGCCGTTTCACAGATGAAGCAATGAAGGCCCAGATGAAGTCCACCAATAGAGGAAATGAGGTTTGATTGCAGGTCTTTCTCAAAACTCCTAGCCACTATTTGAGACAGCCTCCAAAATCCATGTTAGTGGAGGGCTTTGAATTATAAAGAAAAGGAAAGCATATGTTTAATTTCTTTCCTGTGTAATTTATTTCCCTTAGCATGATATTCTCAAGATTCATTCATGTTGTTGCAAATGGTAGCATGTCATCTTTGCTTATGGCTGAGTAGTATTCCATTGTGTATATGTACCACAACGTCTTTATCCAGTCATCCTGGGAAGGACACTTCAGTTGTTTCCGTGTCTCAGCTACTGTGAATAAAGATGTAATAAATGTAATTTAAAAAGAAAAAAAAAAGAGAAAGAATAAGATAAATCCATGATTTACATTTCACTCAATGCCAAATTGTCCCTACATCATTCCTGTTTACTCTTAGAATATAAAGTTAATATATATTACCACTGGTTTAAATAATATTAAAGCTTCTAAGTTTACCAAGTACCCTAATTGTACTTCTCTTTTGGTAGCAATAATACCATTTTCATGCAGAAACATTTTTAAATTGAACACAGATAATTGTGGTAGCAAAGCTTGAATTTTGTAAAAAAGAAAAAGTCTGATAGTTTTTTTCTTGTAGAGAAAGGGTTCATATTTTGGAACATGGGATTCTTTAAAGTTTTAATGTTCATATGCACATTAAATTTGAGTCTGTTTTGGAAATTTGAAGCAAATGGAAACGTTTAAAATAGCGATTAAAACAAAAATGTAGAATGCAATATATTGAACAGATACTATCTGCAAAGGAAATAAAATAATTATCCCGAATTTATTTTTAAGGGACCTTAGTGGAGCTTAGCAGCATATGTGATGTGTCCACATGTTGTGCTAACCATAAATCAGAACACTATCAACCAGAGCTGCTTAACCTGGGGCCATGATATTTAGTGGGGAATCCGTGCATTTGAGAAATACCATTCACTCTCTTTGGATATAGGGGAAAGAGGAAAAGAGTTGATGATAAATTTTTTTCTTAACTGTAATAAGCCAGGCATTTTGCTAGGCACCAAGGTCATCCTAATTTCTTACTGAATTTTTTAAATTAACTTATTTTTAAATAATTTCAAACCTAAAGAAAAGTTGCAAAAACAGTACACAGAGCTCCCAAATTCCCTTCAACCAATTAATTTTTTTTCCTTGAACTATTATTGCAACTTTAAACATTTTTTTTAAAATAAGACTACTTTTTTAAAGCACTTTTAGGTTTACAGCAAGGTTGAGGAGAAGGTACAGAGATTTCCCATAAACCTCATAACCCTGCCCCCCCACACACAAAGGAAATATCATTCACTCTTTATGTACTTTTGCATTATTCTGGGGGGAAGGTCCTTCTTTTTCAAAGATGGTCAAAGAGATCTGTCATTCTCTCCAAACTGAGCACTAAAGATGAATGAATGAAATTATGTATGCCGCTAACATTGTGGGAATATGTAATGCTGGAGAGTGTTTTTGAACTAATATTGATTTTAAAAATGCAGGAAAAGTATATACTAAGAAATTTTACCTCCAATAAAAAGAATTTATAGAAGATTTAAAATGTCCCATAATATTAATAGTGGTCATCTGTTTGTTAGTGATTATTATTCTCTTCTACTTATTTCAGAAAGTTTTTAAAATATAATTTTTTAAGTTTTCTAAAATAACATTTTCACATTATATTAGAAAAATCAATATCATAATTTAAAGATATTTAAATAAATGATATAAAATAAAATATCTCCAATATGATCTTCACCACCACCACCAGATTCTCCTGAGGAAAAATGGACTATTTATTTATCCAAGAAATTTGGTTCTAATAAAAAATCTCTTCTGATACATCTAATCTGAGCAGGTATTCTTATCCTGATGGTACTGTAGGGAATGCAAATATTCATCATTAATGTGTGAATTAGACTCAAATCCCCAATACTTTACAGTTAGAAAAACTGGTCTTTATGTCCTCAAAGTTCTTTGATGAAAGGGAATGTTTAGTGTATGGTTTTTATCGACAACTTGATTTATACTATCCAAATTAGATTTTGAAAAGCTTTCTTATTCCAAATTGGCAGTCGTTTAAGGACTAGAGGCCCAGTGCACAAAATCTGTGCACTGGTAGGGTCCTAGGCCTGGTCGATGATCAGGGCCAATCAGGGCCTTCTGGCTGCTGGCCGGGGCCTTCCTTCCTTCTGTGCCGCCCCCTGGTGGTCAGTGCATGTCATAGCGAGCTATCAGACTCCTGGTCTCCCGGTCAAACTCCCGAGGGGACACTTTGCATGTTAGCCTTTTCTATATATAGATACTAGAAGCACAAAATGCAGGCATCACCCAATGCATCATCTCCTGTGAGGTCCTATACCTTCTTATAAGACTTCATTTTATTTAAACCTATGGAAATTTTTGAGGATAAATTTGCATTCTATAATACATCTTCTAAATGCAACAGAAATTGCTTAAACTATGAACATGTATTTTTTTTATAACATCAAGCTTTTACATTCACTTTATTTTAGAGGGACATTTTAAAGCCATATTACAGAATGGCTGTTTGACTGACTATATAGTAAACAATCTTTTTTTAATGGCAGGATAATTGTTTGATTATTATATTGTTAATTGCAGTTGCAGATCTTTAGAACTGGATGGGACCTCAGAGGTTATCTGAATTTCCCCCATATGATGCCTAAGGCATCTCCAAGTTTCTCTAACATCTCCTTGAACACCTTGAGTGACGTAGAACGTATTATCTTATTTGGCAGAATTTTCTGAATCATATAGCTTGAATTTTAGATAAAATTCTCTAGTAAACTAAATCCTAATGTTTTATAGATGTTTGTGATTAATTTTTGTCCTGTATCTTAGGGTAATATGAAATGAGTCTTTCAGCTCTAAGCTACAGTAAATGAGTGTGAATTAGCTTAGCAAAAAAGAAATTTATTGACTCAAGGAGTTTTGTCCTAAAGTGTGTGGCATAATTAGGAGCTGGGATTCCTATCTGGAAAACTCTCCCAGTGCAGAACAATAGTCTTATTCATGAGAAGAATAGTTACACGTAACAAAGTTTTAGCTGTTTTATACACTGTTTAACTGTATTGAATTAATACTAAATTAAAACCCTTATGTTAATATTTTTCTTCATGTTTTCTTCTTACTTATATTGCTCTTATCTGTTGTGAATTTCCTTTTAGAACTAAATTGTGAGATTTATAATTATTATACTTTATCTTGTATAATATAGAGTATGGTGATAGCTGATACATACCTTCTGGGATTTTCATGCTGCCATTCAATACATTAGTTATTCCTCTCAGGATTGAATCATTATAAACTTTATGGATAAACAATTGTCATTAGATGTTATAATGCATATAGCTCACTTGACATTACACTTGATGCATATATGCTTCAAGAGTATTTTAAGCAAACTATAATTTTATTCAAAACATTATTAAAAGGGTTGAGTGGGATGGAGCATAAGATAAGACTTTGTCACATAACTTTTCTCTTATATAATATTGATCTGACATTCAACTAATCATTGCAATCATCAACTTTAAGTCTCATCCAGGCTTTGTTTTGCCAGCTTGGGGAGGAGAAAAAGACTTACCAAGCTTGGCAGGTGTGCGCGCACACAAACACACACACACACACACACATATACATTTGCTTTTCCATTACTATTTTACTTTACTTTTCAAGTGAGAAAAAGATTTTATCTTGCTTTTAGTATTGTTTGTAACCCGAAGTTTCTTATTTGGTACATTTTAAGCTATTATATTCAGAGAAAATAGAAATGAATTAATATGACATTATAGTTCTCAGTTACCATTTCCATTTTAGGTGCTCAAGAAATGTCTACTTAATAATTTATTTGCTAGGAAGCTCTATTGATTTCCTTGTCTGTGGTTTACAGATTCTACCTTCTAGGCATCTGTCTGACTAATCCTTCTAGTATCTATTTGACTTTCCATGATGACATGGAGGTTACACTGGGAAGCTGTGATGTACTACCCACGTTCCCCTTCAGGACTGATGAACTTACTCCTCACAGCTTGCTGCTGGCAAACAGTCCTCACCTGTCAGCACTGACCAGAAATGTCCCTCAGCTAAGAGAGCTGCCTCACCCAAAGCCATGCCCCTTTTCTGGGACAGCCTTCATCTCTAGACTCCTCCATACTGCGGTACAAAGATACACCCTTTGTGACAAGCAGGTAGAGCTGAGGGGCATCCTAGCACAGAGCTCTCCATGGGGTTAGCTGAGGTCTTTGTTGTAACTAGTTGGCAGCCAACTCCTCTTTGTCCAAGCCTGCTTCCTTTCTTTCTGTTTTACCTGTGCTGATCCCAAGAACACTCCCTAATAAACTGTGTTCACATTACTCTCCATCTTGCAGTCTGCTTCCCAGGACACTTAACTTGGACCAGTTTCCCAAACCAAGTCCGATTTCTCATCTCTAAATGCTCAGAACAATGATAAAACATTTTCACCCTTTAACTCTCTCTAGTCTTACTGGACATTTACTTCTTTCTTAAATGTTTTTGTTCCATTTTTTAGTCATATCTGAGCAACACAAAAAGCATTTTTAGATCACTAGAGATTATTGTTACTGGATAGCTAAAGAGGAATGTTACCCAAAGTTTTATTATCTCAACCTTTTGAGTGTTAGTGCAATGTTGATAGCATGGATGAAGATAATGAGTCAAAAAATGGAGAGAGTATGATTTCTAGAATGTACTGTTTTTTAGTGATGTTATTCACAGTTAGCATCAGGCTTTTTTTCTCTCAAAGTCAATGCCATGAATTCATTAAGTGGTTTTCAAACTATTAGAATTAATTAAAACTCCAATAACTAACTGCTTATAAAAATAGAGTAATTTATAATTTTCTAAGATAGCAACAATAACTAGTTTAAAAATAAAATGGTAGTAAAAGATCTTAGCCAAAGTAAAATCCAAATTAAAAATATCTAAAAATAAATGTAACAAAAAAAGGCCCCATAGGAAGAAAACTATAAAATTTTATGAGATGCATGAAGAAAGATATGAATATGTAAGGAGACAAAGTTATAATTGACAGGATTTCATTTTGGGGGAAAATCAATGCTTTTAAAATTAATCTATATTTATACAATTATCAGACAGTGATAAAAAATTCATGCATTTTTTTTTTTTTTACAAATTTCAGTTAGATTAACACCTGTGCAAGGACACAGACATTTTCAGGAAAAAGAGAGTCATAAATGGAGATTTTCCAAAATATATATTAAAATATTTTATCCTATAAAAGCCTAATATGCAAATTGACCAAACAGCAGAACGGCCAGTTGCTATGACATGCACTGACCACCAGGGGGCAGATACTCAACGCAGGAGCTGCCCCCAGCCCGCAGGCCCCAGGCCAGCCAATGTGGGTTTTAGTGGGGCGGGGCCAGCTGGCAAGCAGGAGGTAACTGCAGATGGAGACAACCATGGTGGTGGTGGAGGTGGGGGATGGGGTCGGGCAGTGCCAGGATGGCCAAGGCGGGTGTCAGTGGGGGCCCTCTGATCACCCCGCCAATTACCCCACAGATAAGCCCTGATTGCTGGCCAAGCCTAGGGACCCTACCTGTGGATGAATTTTGTGCACCAGGCCTCTAGTACAGTGGTCGGCAAACTCATTAGTCAACAGAGCCAAATATCAACAGTACAACGATTGAAATTTCTTTTGAGAGCCAATTTTTTAAAACTTAAACTTCTTCTAATGCCACTTCTTCAAAATAGACTCGCCCAGGCCGTGGTATTTTGTGGAAGAGCCACACTCAAGGGGCCAAAGAGCCGCATGTGGCTTGCGAGCCACAGTTTGCCGACCATGGCTCTAATATATTATAATGTTTTTAAGTTGATTAATTAATAAATGCAGATTGATACTAGAAACATATACATTTAAAATGATAACTACCGAAAGGATAATGACACATATAGCATTTCAAATTGGTAAGGCCAGAAAAAATTGGTAAAGCAAAAGGTTTGGGGACAATTATCTTGTCATTTGTGGAAACCTAGAGTTGGTTACTTAATCTTATTTCTTAAGCCGCTTCTTTTCAATGTCCCCATTTACTGGTGAAAGAGGCTGAGCATAGTAACTGGAAGTGGGCAGAAGAGGGACTTTGGGTACGAGGAAAATTCTGTGTCTTAATCTGAATGCTGGTTATATGTGTGTTCATTTTAAAAAAATAATACCTTAGGCACTATCATTATGAATTATCTATATACTAGAGGCCCAGTGCATGAAATTTGTGCATGGGGGAGGGGGGTGTCCCTCAGCCCAGCCTGCACCCTCTCCAATCTGGGACCCCGCTCACAATCCAGGACTGCTGGCTCCAAACCACTTGCCTGCCTGCCTGCCTGATTGCCCCCTAACCACTCCCGTGCAAGCCTGATCGACACCTACCTGCTCCCCTGCTGGCCCGATTGCCCCTAACTGCCCTCCCCTGCTGGACTGGCCACCCCTGCCCTCCCCTGCCAGCCTGATCGCCACTAACTGTCCTCCCCTGCAGGCCTGGTTGCACCCAACTTCCCTCCCTTGTTGGCCCAGTCACTCCTAACTGCCCTCCCTTGCCAGCGTGGTTGCCCCTAACTGCCCTCCCCTGCTGGCTTGGTTGCCCCCTACTGCCCTCCCCTGCAGGCCTGGTTCCCCCCAACTGCCCTCCCCTGCAGGCCTGGTTGCCCCCAACTGCCCTCCTCTGCTGGCCTGGTTGCCCCCAACTGCCCTCCTCTGCTGGCCCGGTCACCCCTAACTGCTCTCCCCTGCAGGTCTGGGTCCCTCCCAACTGCCCTTCCCTGCTGGCCATCTTGTGGTGGCCATCTTGTGTCCACATGGGGGCGACCATCTTTGACCACATGGGGGCGGCCATCTTGTGAGTTGGAGTGATGGTCAATTTGCATATTACCTCTTTATTATATAGGATGTCATATATAGATAACTGTATCTATATATGCCCTTGTATCTATATATGTTATAATTAATAAAAAAATAAGTTTAAAAAGTTAATTAAAAGTAATTTCAATACCCAGTCCTGGGAATCTATGAGCACAAAATCATAAAGATTTTGACACTCAGAATATAGTAGCAGACAAATTCAAGGCTAATGATTCCTTTCCTTCCCACATAGGTATACTCTGCATAAGGTCAGGTAATTTGTTTTTCCTCACACCCTTATCTGATATCAAACTAAATAGTATTTTATTATTGAGAAAAATCTGATTTATATTGCATTCTTAAAGAACTAGTCCCATAATCTACATGATACAATGCAGTTTACATGTTATAATCATGTCATTTTCATAATTTAAAGTGAGACACAAGGAAGAAAAATAGCTTGTAAATTGTAGAATTTCAGTTGAAATATTTATAATATGTGCATTATATGGTAACAGATTATATATATATATATTATTATATATTATATATATATATGATATAAACATAGCATGGTAGCTGTAATATAAAAATAGCCATACATTTATAAAGCCTTAATTTAACAGGTAAACTTAAATACATTAGTATTTATATTCTGCTTTTAAAATTGTGATATTCTGAAAAGGAAAATTAAATTCTATAGTAAGTAATTTGTGTATAAATATTTATTCATTCATACCTTATATTTAGAAAAGATTTGTTGGACCTAACATTTCACAGTTTCTGACTTCTTCTTATACATTAACTTGTGGCCCAGTGCACAGATTCATGCACATTAAAAGGAAATTAATTAGAAGAAAGTTTTGTGAGGTAATTACGTTACTGCACAAAATTACATGTCAAAATAGTATATATAATATAGTATTATAAAATTAAAATACAAAATATTTTAATATCGTTATTTACCCTATTTACCCTTTCTCTATAATAGAAGTGTCAGAGATGAAAGAAAATTAGTAAAATGTATATGAAAATAATATACAAATTGATTAATAAATAAACAATAACAACATGATATAAAAACAACAAAGACATGATATAAAGATAACAAAAACATGATATAAAAACAACATTGATAAAAACAATGATTGATAAATTGATTAATAAATAAACAACAACATGATATAACAACAACAAAGACATGATATAAAAACAAAACATGATATAAAAACATTGATAAAAACAATGACTGATAAATTGATTAAACTTATTCTAATATCTCCCTGTACACCACATTAAGAGTAAAAGCACTTTCAGAGTGCTTGACTAATTTCCCTTGTGATGAAGTATTTACAGCTTTAACTTTAATGTCACACACTCTTTGAACTCGAGATAAAGCAACATATAACTGACCATGTCCGAAAACGGGTTCAGATAGGAATATTCCTATTCTGTCTAGAGTTTGTCCTTGTACTTTATTAATAGTCATCACAAATGCTGGCATCATGGGAAACTGTCTTCAAGTTAATTTAAATTGGAGGCCAGTGTCAGATGGGGACAAATCAATTCTTGGAATCAGAACAACCTCTCCTTCCGCCGATCCTGTTAATACTTCAGCTTCGTTTATGTTAGGTCACAATCTTTTGATAATAGATCTAGTACCATTACAAAGACCCCATTTACTATTAAGATTTCTCAGTAGCATGATGATTGCACCTACTTTCAATTTTAATTTATGACACGCCATTCCCGAAGGAATAATACTATTAAGAATTTCGATGGGAAAAATTTTCTTTTTGGCATCATCCATTGAATCAATGGAATCATCACTTAAATAGGTGTGAAAATCCCTTTGAATATTTTTCATCATGGACTATTTGGATTTTGTATTTCACATAGTCAATGTACCGTCTTTGACTTTACAATTTTAAAAAGTCGAGGACACTGGCCTTCATCCAGAATTTCTGCCTTAACTATATGGTCTATGTCATCTTCTGTTCGTAGTTTGGATTCACTGTCTAATATCAATAATACTAGAGACCCGGTACACAAAATTCTTGCATGGGTGCAGTCCCTAGGCCTGGCTGGTCATCCCTCTGACCCCCGCCCTCCCCCTCATAGCAGGCGTCCCGCCCCGCCCGGCTGCTCCGAGCCTGCTTATGCAAATTAACCACCATCTTTCTTGGGTTAATTTGTATACTCACTCCTGATTGGCTGGTGGGTGTCGCAGAGGTATGGTCAATTTGCATACTTCTCTTTTATTATTTTAGATTCTCATAATATAAATGTAGTATCAGACAAAGTAATTGTGGACTTTTTCTACCTTAATAAGTTGGCTATAGGTTTTTTGGTGTACCATCAGACTGAATCTAATTTACCATGGTAAATTCTGATGGTAAAAGACCATTTGTGTATATATATATTTGTCTTTTGTATATGATTATGACATTCTTGAAGCCCAGAAGCAAATCTTATATGTGTAATTTTCAGTTTAGCAAAATTCTAGGCACTTATTAATTTGTGAATACTTAACGATTGGATTTTGTTTAGGATAGTAGGAATTCTATGTTATAGCTTTAGCCAAATTAAATAATAGCTTCCTGTATGTCAAGGTTCTTTGCTGAGTTATATCTCTCTTCCTGGCTTTATAATATCCGGAAACATCCCCTTACAGTGATGTAGTTGGAAGTCTATTGTTATCCAGCTAGTCGTTATCTCACCTTGCTTCCCATAATCTTCCTGCCTAAATTGGTTACAGATAATTCCCTGTCCTAGACTTAACACTCAAGGTCATTTCTCTGACACTACATTACCCACACTGACATTCAGGTTCCTAAATTCTGTCTTATCACTTATTTTCTTAGTTAATCACTAATTATTTGCTTTTGAATATTTATTACTCAGTAAATACTATGTTGCTGTGGATAACCTGGGGTGGGGTAAGGGGACAGATATAGCAGATAGAAAATTTGGCTCCTATTCTATATCTGTGTTGTGAAGTTTACAACACAAATATTAATAAAATCATAACATGTGAACATATAATTGAAGTATAGAGTGTTCTTTAAATTAATAGTATAGAGTTATAAAAGAGGAAAGAATAATTCTTAACTATATACGAATGCATACTTTCTCTAAAGGAGCATATGTACTAGAAGGGATGTCTAATGGAATTGGTGCTTTAACTGTGACAATTTGATAGCTCCTTGTTCCTCACTTCCTTGTCAGCTGTTAAGGACATATGTGAAACAGTCTTTACCAATAACCAAAGAAAAGGGGCAGAGAAAAATGTCTAGGCAAAGGGAAGGCATCTGAAGCAAAAAACCGTTTCAAGCATTAGCTCTATTGTCATTCTCAACAACTTCTTTTTAAAAAATAATTATTTATTGTTGAAAGTATTACATATGTCCCCATTTCCCCCCCACTGACCCCTCCAGCCTGCCCCACCCCCTGCCCCAGGCCTTCACCGCCCTATTGTCTGTGTCCATGGGTTATGCATATATGCATACAAAGTCTTTGATTGATTATGCCCCACCTACCCACCTCCCCCACCTTCCCTCCGAGATTCCGCACTCTGTTCCATGCTTCTATGTCTCTGGATTCACTCGGTTCAGTTTATTTTGTTACTCAGATTCCACATATGAGTGAGATCATGTGATACTTCTCTTTCTCTGACTGACTAACTTCACTTAGCATGATACTCTCCAGGTCCCTCCATGCTGCTTCAAATGGTAAGAGATTCTTCTTTTTTACTGCTGCATAGTATTCCATGGTATAAATGTACCACAGTTTTTTTATCACTCATCTACTGATGGGCACTTGAGCTGTTTCCAGATCTTAGCTAATGTAAATTGTGCTGCAAAGAACATAGGGGTGCATACATTCTTTCTGATTGGTGTTTTGGGTTTCTTAGGATATATTCCTAGAAGTGGGATTAATGGGTCAAATGGCAGTTCCATATTTAACTTTTTGATGTGGAAAACAATATGGAGTTTCCTCAAAAACAACTTTTGTTTTAATAAAAGGTGAAAGTATAGACTATCGTGGTTGCAGAGTGGTAATTTGAGGAATAAATTACATATTCTAAAATTATTTATTAAATATTTTTAAAATTTATAAAATTTGTTTATATCACCCCAAAATTGAGTTAGAATTAAAGTTTGGTAATTTAGAAAAGTAGTAATTCTTACACAAGGTAAAAAATCAGCAGATTCTTTTTTTAAGCTGAACAGCCCATTTAATAAAAACATCTATTTGTCGAAATATGGGACTCAGAGTTAGAAAGTTAAAGGTCACCTTGCACAAATTTTCTTCTTACGTTGGAATCACATTTCTTTTTTCATGACAACTGCCCATCATTCTCAATCATCAACCATATTGAAGAGAATAGGCACTGGAGCCAGTATTTTTTAGTTTAAATCCTAGCTTCACCACTTCCTAGCTGGGTGACCTTGAGCCAATTACACAATTTGTGTCTGGATTTCTCATCTATCACATGGTGTAATAAGAGCATGTACATCAGAGAGCATTTGGATGAAGTAAGATAATATATGTATAGTGTTTACAATAATGCTTACCACAAAGTGAGTGCTCATTAAAAGTTTGTTATAGCCGAAACCGGTTTGGCTCAGTGGATAGAGCATCGGTCTGGGGACTGAAAGGTCCCAGGTTCGATTCCGGTCAAGGGCATGTACATTGGTTGCGGGCACATCCCCGGTGGGGGGTGTGCAGGAGGCAGCTGGTTGATGTTTCTTTCTTATCGATGTTTCTAGCTCTCTATTCCTCTCCCTTCCTCTCTGTAAAAAAAATCAATAAAATATATTTAAAAAAAAAGTTTGTTATAATTTACAGTTATACATAATAAGCCATCCCATGTAAATAGATTGATATAATTCCTTCTGATATCCTGTGCTCAATAGAGAAGGCTAACACCCACAAGTAGGACTAGAATAAATTATTTAGGCTTTAAGAAAGTGGTGTCTGTTACCTATTATCAGGAGTAAGAGTCTGAACACTTCTGCCCACCGCATTTTAGTATTGAAGCTAGAGGCCAGGTGCATGAAATCCGTGCACAGGTAGGATCCCTCGGCCTGGCCAGCCATCAGGCCTTCCTTCATTCCACGCTGCCCCCTGGTGGTCAGCGCACATCATAGCGAGCAATCGAACTCCCGGTCTCCTGGTTGAACTCCTGCGGGGACAATTTGCATATTAGGCTTATATATATAGATAATCAAGGAAAACACAACATAGTCCAGCACTGAATGAAAGAACCTTTTACTCACACAAAGAAACAGAGCAAGATCAGCTCAGTAGTGGGTGATGTTCCCCCCATAGCCGGCAGGTCCTCCCAGCAATCAATGCAGGCTCATCAGTCTGCAAGCATCCCTTTTGTGTTAGAGAACAAAGGACCGTGTCCCTCCCCACAGGAGACAGATATAGCAGTGGGGGTGTCCGGGTATCAGATCACACATAGGCTTAAGCAGAACAAAGATACACATTGAGTCTGAAACAGAGAAATCTATTCCCACGCGAGGCAACAAGCCCAGCACAGGCTGTGAGGTCTCTTTCTCCGGTGAAGGAGGTGTTCCAGGCCCAAGGCCCATTCTTACGGCGGTCACAAGGCTGCATTCAGGAGGCTTTCCCCTACAATGGGCCTTTCATACTTGTTATTTATTAAGTCTGCAAGTAATATCTATATGCACGGAGTTTATAAGAGTTACTGGTATATGCTAGATAATCAGTGGATATAGAGTGGGTGAATGGATTCTTCCTAACCCCTATTCTTGGTGATAAGGTCTATAATATATAAAAATACGTGCTGGCCTTTCTCTGGAAATACATAACCCCCTGTGTATTGGTTTTCCTGAGTGAGTCATAACTTTTTTTAAAAATATGTTTTTATTGACTTTAGAGAGAGAAAAAAGGAGAGGGATAGAGAGATAGAACCATTGATGAGAGAGAAACATCGATCAGTTGCCTCCTGCATGCCCCCTACTGGGGATTGAGCCTGCAATCCTGATAGGGAATCCAACTGGTGACCTCTGGGTTCAAGGGTTGATGCTCAACCATTGAGCCACACCTGCTGGGCCATATATTTTATTTAAGGGACACATTTAGCAAAATGCTTTTTCATTTTTCAAGCAAAAAGAGTAAGGTTCTGGAAGGACGCAATTTTTTATTTATTCTTTATTCCCATCACATAGGATCTCTTTAATGTTAGACAAAGTCACTTAATGCCTCTATTTTTCATCTGATAATCTGCTAAACGAGTATAATAATCGCCACGTAAGTTATTTACATATACACAGTGGATATCAATATATTACTGCTATTTTAGAACTTAATATTCACGAATTTGTTAGTTCTTATTCCTGCAGTTCTACACAGCAGGAAACTGAGGCTCACAGATAAAAAGGAACTTAACCCATATGTCTCCTAGACTGTAGATAATGCATATAAATGTCCCTGTTCTTTTCCAAATTTAGTACTATGACTATAGGGTGTTTGTTTCCACTTATGTGGTTCACTTACTCTAGCAACACCACCTACAAAATATTTGATTACCATTTGGCACCAGCTCCCACTAGCAAACAGCATGCTGACCTGCATGCTCATGTGTGGCTGCAGAGAAGGGCCTGACCAGGACTCCTGATACCCGCAGTTGTCCTCAAGATCAGTTTAAAACATGGCAAACCTTAGGATTTCTATATAGATTATTTAAGTCCCGTTTCCCTTAAAATAAAGTACTCTTGGGGCACTTGACCCAATGTTAAAGGCTTTTAAAAAAGAAATTTTAAAAGACTTCTGTGCCCAGGAAGATGGAGTAGATTACTTTTGTCTGTTTCCCAATAAAGTGTGTGGCTATTAAAAAGCAGCACGAAAGAGTCTCATGATGATAAAAAACCTTCTATATCTTGACTGTACCAATGTAAACTTGCTGCTTGTAACATTTTACTGTAGTTTTGCAAGATATTACTAGGGGAAACTGGGTAAAATATATATGAGATCTCTCTAAACTATTTCTTACAAGGTCATGTGAATCTATATCTCAAATTTTTAAAAACTGTTTAATTAAACAATTACTATGTATATACAATAATATACACCATGAATTAAACTGCTTAATATGCAAACAACTCCAATAAATCCATGAAGAAATTATCAGCATCCCACTATAAAGGTAGAGCATTGATGTCCAGGTAATGTAGCCCACTTCACTACTTATTAACTTTGTGTCACAGGGCTGAGTACTCAATATCTATAAGCCCTGGTCCCCTGTATCAAATGGAAACCATAATGTCTGCTTTATGGAGTGAAAATGAGAGACAATGCATCCTCTAAAACATACTGCCTGGTTTCCTCCATTAACAATGTCCGTACTTATTCTTCTAAAAAGATAGATATATATCAAGGCACCACATTTTACTGATACAACTGCCAAATGTTAAAGGCTTTTGATCACAACATTATCTAATAAATAAAAAAGTTTATAAATGCTTGACAAATAAGAGAATTATGGGTTTTTACATGTTGGCCATTCTATGACATTATTTTAAACTAGAGGCCCGGTGCACGAAATTCGTGCATGGAGGGGGGTTGTCCCTCAGCCCAGCCTGTACCCTCTCCAGTGGGAGCTGGTGCCAAATGGTAATCCAACGGGCAGTTGGACATCCCTCTCACAATCCAGGACTGCTGGCTCCCAACTGCTTGCCTGCCTGCCTTCCTAATTGCCCCTAACTGCTTCTGCCTGCCAGCCTTATCACCCCCTAACCACTCTGCTGCCAGCCTGTTTGCCCCCAACTTCCCTACTCTGCCTGCCTGGTCACCCCTAACTGCCCTCTCCTGCAGGGTTGATCACCTCCTACTGCCCTCCCTTGCAGGCTTGGTCCCTCTCAACTGCCCTGCCTTGCAGGCAGGGTGCCTCCCAACTGCCCTCTCCTGCTGTCCATCTTGTGGTGGCCATCTTGTGTCCACATGGGGGCAGAATCTTTGACCACATGGGGGCAGCTATATTTTGTGTTGCAGTGATGATCAATCTGCATATTACTCTTTTATTAGATAGGATAGAGGCCTGGTACAGGGGTGGGGGCCAGCTGGTTTGCCCTGAAGGGCATCCTGGATCAGGTGGGGGTTCCCTTGAGGTGTGGGGCGGCCTGAGCGAGAGGCCTGTGGTGGTTTGCAGGCCGGCCACGCCCCCTGGCAACCCAAGCGGAGGCCCTGGTATCTGGAATTTATTTTCTTTCTACAATTGAAACTTTGTAGCCTGGAGCAGAGCCAAGCCTGGGGCTCCCTCTGAGGCCGGCAGCCATTTGTGTTGGGGTTATAATTGAAACTTTATTGCCTTAAGCGGGTAGGCCCAGCCAGAGTGTTCGGAAAGCTTTGCTTCCCCTGTTGCTGGCGGCAACCCTGGCCTGCTCTCTCAAGCTCCATTCTGCCACCATTTGTTTGAATTTGTTTACCTTCTATAATTGAAACTTTGTAGCTTGAGTGGAGGCTTAGGCCTGTCAAGGGCAGGCGGAAAGCTTGGCTTCCTCTGTTACCTAGGAAACCTTGCTATCTGTGGCTGTAGCCATCTTGGTTTGGGTTAATTTGCATACTTGCTCTGATTGGATGGTGGGCGTGGCTTGTGGGCATGCTTTGTGGGTGTGTCGGAGGTATGGTCAATTTGCATATTTGTCTATTATTAGATAGGTTGATTTTATAATGTAGTAGAAAAACATTTCATGGTATGAAAAATATTTACCATATATTGACTAATATCTTTATAAAATTATATTGTCTGCAATATGATTTTAGATATGGATGCCAAGACTGAAAGAAAGTGCAGACAAAAAAGAAATATATCCTAATCTATTTAGCACAGTAGTAAATTAGGCTCACAGACCTGCAAAACTGTGAAAAGAATAATTGCCATTTTGTGTTTGAAGGGATAAAAATGTAAATTCTAGTGAACAGCACTGTGTAAAAATATAACTACTATGGTATAATAGGCAAAGAAAAAAACCATAGGTATGTTAAAGAGGATTACATAGAAAATCGTGTTTGAATTTGAAGTGGAACCATGTGGGAAATAATGCCACTGGGAACATATTCAGTGCACTCCCAGCGCTTGTATGGTATATTAAGCAAACTTATATTACCCCATTGCCTGAAAATCTCTGGGTGCTCTATTCATTCACCGTGAATTATAAATACTGTTTTCACTTCCAAGTACTTGTGTCCCTCCCTGAAAGGTTTTTTTGTTGGTTGGTTGGTTGGTTGATTTGTTGGTTGTTTTTTAATTCAACTGTGTAAAGGGTAAGAATTATAGAACATTACTGAAATAACTTCGTCAAGAACAGTGGCAAAAGCGATCTCTGTTAGAGAAAAAAAAAACAATAATTTTACCCAAGTCTAATGACGCTTGATGAAATCATTTGTATAATTATGATTATTGGTTCAATAAGTATTTTATTTTATTTGTAGAAAAATATATTTGTTCCATATTGTGAAAATAATGTAGGGAATTATGCATTTCTTCCTCAAATAGGTTTAAGTTATTTAAAAACACCCACACACAAGTAATCAAGTAAATAAAGTGGAAGAAAAGTAAGTCCCCATAAAATAAGTTTGAAGACAGAGAAATGTTTAACCATTAACTAGCAGAAAAATACATTAACTAGCAAAACAATAACCAGCACAACTAACATTACTAGCAGAAAAATGCATATCTCTGAATGTAATATATCCACCATATGATCATTTAGTGCTATGCTTTACAATGGGATATTCAATGGAAATAAAGTTATCAAATGTTTTTAGGAGAGGAACAGCATTCATCTACTTAAAATGTCTATTGTATGTAAAAGTTCCTCCTCTTCAATTCAATGGATTCAGTTCAATGCTTTGAATCTGTTTTCTTCAGTTGCATATATGTATATGAAGAAATATTTTGCAAACCAATGATACGAGAACCAGGCATCCCCTTTAGAATTATACTTGCAATTTTGTCCACCATTTGAAGAAGCTGGTAAGGCATATTATAGAACCATGTATATTTTCAATCCACATTCTTAACCTCCCTAGAGATTACTTAAATCAGTTTGCCCCAATAAAATTATTTCCTAGTCAGAAAGAAATGGAGAAAAAGAAGAGTAGATGGAGTGAGAAATAGCCCTAATCAATGCTTAACAGGAAAAAGGAGTGAAATTCAGTGAGCCAGTAACTTCCCCCTCCCATCTCCCAGGACAAGTGCTTCAGTAATATCTGAATTTATACCCTGGGGAATGGGTGAAAACTTCATTTCCATAAACTCTGATATCATCATCAAGATTAAACAGGAAGTAACCTACACACAATTGAAGTAATTTTCTTCCCCAATAAAGTGTGCCTACTTTCACACGCAAAAATTTCCTTTTCTCTTAGAAAAGGGCAAAAGTGAATTCATTTTCAATTCATTACATATTAAGTATCAACATTTTTAAGTCAGTGCTTTATTTGATCCCTATTCTTGAGCCTCCATTCACATTTTAGAATGTATATCAATATGTGTCATTGTGAGGCATAGTGGCATCTAACTTCTTTCCTGTGCTAGCTTGACTTTTTCTTTTGTTTGCACCAATTGCACAAGACAAACTTCTTTCCATGGTCTGAAAGTTGTTTCTTTCAGAGAAACAAAAAACATAACTTAGATTACACTGGACCTTTCCATCAAAATGAAACAAAAAGGATTTCTTTTTTGTTCATGAACATGTGAAAGTAAAGAATAAATGAAACCAAAATGTTTAGGGCAAACCAATTATCTCTTTTGTCTCAAGCATACTCAAACTGTCTTCAAAATCACAGAATTTACATTGTTTGACTCAATAAATTACTCAGTACAAGTGCCTTGCTCTGCTCCTCACAAAACATAATTAACAAACTAAACAGGGTATGCAGTGGAGCCAGGTGTAGAGATGATGTTTAATTAAAAACGGGACTACTTCCAGCGACGTGATTTGTTTTGAGCTGTAATTTGAGTCTTTGCACTGTTGAACACTAATCTAGATTTTACAGTGGAATCATTTTAGGAGGGGTTAACTTTGCTGCTCTGAGAGTGAATCCCTTTAGTCTTGTTCCCATTGAATGGTCTGTATTTGCTTATTAATATACTTTTGGTCTGGGTAGCATGCTTTGCTGTAACACTAACGTATTATTTGGATATGTGTAATGTTTCTACAGATCGTTCCTTGATTATGTCATTATTATTTTATGCTAAGCATGGGCTAGATGTGGGAGATACAATGGTAAGGAGGATATATGTGGTATCGTTCCTTATGAAGCTTATGTTGAAGTAAGGGTGGCAGAAATGACAAGTAAATGTGTAATTAAATACAAAACCAATCTGTGACAATAATTGGAGGCAGTCACTTTAAGTAGAGTAGTTAGAAAAACCCCTTTGGGGGCATTAGGTTGATCCTGGATTGGTGACTATAAATGCAAAAGAAGGTGTGGGAGATTCTATTAGGACAAGAGTGAATGTTTTGAATCAGGAAAAGGTTTTGGCATGTTCTGTCAATTTCCAAAGGACATGGTGGATAGATGATAGTGAACATAAAGAGAATGGTGCTGTTTTAAGTTGGTGATGTAGATATTAAGTCACATAGTTAAAATTTTAGATTTTATTCTAAGACCAATGAGAGGCATGAAGTATTGTTTTAACTGTGGAGGGACATGCATTGGGTTATGGCAATTCCTGGAAAATGGACCAGTAATCATTTAGGTAAAGTATGGCAGTGGCTGATTA